>NC_135347.1:37674558-38027683 GCF_023851605.1 Tamandua tetradactyla | reverse complement strand
GCAAGAATTATGGCTGATTTTCTTTTGATATTCCTAACAGCTTTTACAGTGCCCTGCACACTGTAGGTGATCAATAGACATGTTTTGAAAGAATAAATGAGGGAATTTAAAAAACAACAACAAATGAATGGATTGTGTCTAAAGTTTCATCAGGGATGTTTTGAATTGGGGGATCAGAAAATAAATAGAAATGGCTTTATGAATATTGCCAGGAGGTAACAACAAAAAAGTGTCTGTAGAAACAACGAGTGTTGCCGTAGACCAAAATCAATAGGGGGAAATAGCATGGAGATAGAATGGAAGAGGACTCAGTTCTGCCCCAAAAGAATTTTGTCCTTTACAAACTGTACAGGTGGGCAAAGAAAGAGAATACACAAACGTGGGGAGCATAAAGCCAAGAGAACGTGCTGGAAGCCAAGTAAGGAGACCTTCAAGAGGGAGGGAAGGGGCAACTCAATGAAATGCTACTAAGTTGAGTAAAATTAGCACATAAAAGTGTCCAAATATGCTGGGATATATGGAGACTTTTGGTGACCTCGACAAAAACAATTTCTTTTTAGTGGTTGGATGAAAACCAGATTAGAAGGGGTTGGAGATTGAATGGGGGAATGAGGAAATAGAGACCACCCACACAGTTAAATAGTTTCAGAAGTTTTGTTGAGAAAAAAGGAGAGAGAAATGGAAAGGGGCCAGCTGAAAGGAATGTGAAGCCAAGAAAAAAATATGTTTACGAAGGAAGATGTGAATGATCCATTCGAGAAGAAGACTGATATTGCAGGAGAGAGGGAATAACTCAAAGGAAAAGGCAGTAAGTATGTGAGCAAAAATGAGACCTAAATAAGAAATAAAGGGCTTGGCCTTTGGTTTAGGGAGGTGCACCCATTAAACCTGAAGGAAAAGGGAGATGAGTGCAGAAGCAGGTAGGTTTCTAGATAAGGTAGTGGGAAGATGGCCTTAATTTTCATCCCAGAGCTCATAGAGGCATAATTAAGGACATGTTCCCTAATTCATGCTAAAAGTATACAGATCACATCAGTAAGGATAAGCTAAATTTGTATGGTAGCAGACAATTCCAAAGTCTGGATTAGTTAGAATAACAAAGACATGTTTCACATTTACACGGCATGTACATAACAAGTCAGCTATGTCTTGGCTCCACTTTACTCTGTATCTGGAATTTTGCTGATTATCATGCAGAAGGAAAAGAGGATAAGCAAACTATGGCCTGGCTTTTAAAGTTTCTTCCTGGAAAGTACACACCTCACACTTTACCTTGCCCTTTATTGGCCAAACCGAGTCCAAAAGCTGTGCCTGAGTTAAGCAGGACAGGGATGTTTAATCTTCTGCAGGAAGAGATGCTGCAGAAAAGGACATGAAACATGGGTGAGTAATACAACTCATGCCTTTCAATTAGAAAAGGAGGCAAAACTAATACCCCAGGGTTTTGTTTTTATCCTTTGACTACCTGTTCTCCAACCACCTTTGTTTTCTAGTGTGTGTACTAGAAATGGTCGGTGGTTTAAGACCTTCACTAGACTATTGCTGCAAACTAAACTGTCAGTCTAGCTGCCGCCCTAGTCTTCCCTTCGGTAGATGGTCAATCGTTTACTCATTCAAAGCATTTACTATGTGCTCAGTGCATCAAAGATAATATGATTCACCACTGCTTTAAAGGAAATTGGTGTTACTTTCCATGTGATAAAAGGGCAATATTTATGATGTTATTCATGTGATTGACTATTTCCTAGGTTTGAGAAAACTATAGAAAAACATTAAATGTGAAATCAGGGTGGTGACACCTAAATCAAGTTATACATTAACTCAATATTGTAACAGTTAAAGTGGATGTTTTTCCCTGTGAGAAAGTCTATCCATGAAATTGTACCTGAATTGTGCCACGTTTATTCAAAACAGCACAACTAATAGAGGAAAAAAAAGTATCCCTTTATTAATTAATTGCATGATTATGTAGGATGGATGCATTGGGGAAACATTGTGAGAATGAGACTTGTTCTGCTAAGGTTCAGAATGCAGAAAGATAATTTTAAATTGTGGAACTCAATGACAGCTGAGAGAGAGAGGAAGCAAGGTTGAACTAGCTCATCTATTAATGACAAAATATAAGGCTTTCCTAAATTAAAACACCCCCATTGGCAAATGACCAGCATAGCAATAAGGGAGCAGAAAATTTTCTAGCAAATACGGTTTACCCTTTCAACAAAGTTCTTCCCAATATTTCCTTATATTTAAAGTGATTCCTGTCCAGGGCATATTGCTACTTTGTATTCCTCTTGATATTTTCATTCAAAAGAGAGCTGCTGTGCAAAATAATGTCCTTGTCTGTCCCTTCCTCATACAAACCTCCAATCAAATTTAATAAAGCTAGTTTGATACAATGCCAGCCTACACTTGGTTTACCCTTGGTCGACTTTAATAGGGTCAAAAATATTTTCGCATTGGCAGTGTACGCATTAATCATTTTTCCAGAGGATTTAGAAAATTGGAAGAGACAAGGCCAAGCAAAATTTTAAATTAATTGGGCCTACCCCAGCCTTCCAGGGTCACCTTGTGGCAGTTGTCCCACATTTTCCAGGTCACAGAGTTCCTGTGTTTCCTACAGCTGCCACGAGGAGAGATCCATGCTGTGGGCACACAAAGGTGAAAGAATTTCTCTCGGAAAGTGTGAATTTTCCTACGGCAACCACAACAATTGCAGTTTCCAGATTGTCGCCAGACACCAAGCACTTAAATAATGCATGCTCGGCTGACGCCTTCACTTGTGCATTTTCTAATCGAGTAATCAGGAAAATTTGCAAACACTCTGTCATTTACCATAAATCCACTGCCTACTTATAACCACAGAGTAATTAATTTTAGTGCTGCTCAGAATTATTAATTTCAGCCAGAAAAAAAAAATCTGTTTTCACGATTGCCATATCCCCCATTTTGTTTTCCCACCAAAATTCATCAAAAGGGTTCAGACAGTTTTCTCATAGGTGAAGGTTTATTAGAAGTAATGTTATTTGGGAGTCTAGTGCGATAGCAATAAAGGAATCTACGCGTCTGGTTCTAATGTACAGTCATGTGCTTGAGAGGATCTGGCTGACTCACCAAGGGAAGTTGGCAATATAAAATGAAGGTTTTCGTGAAAGAAAAAATAAAGTAGCTCTTTAAAAGCCTTACTATGTGATAGGCAATCCACCATGTGACTTGGCTCTTCTAATATAATGCAGCAATGGGCTACCTCGGTGCAGAAAATACCTCGAGTCTTCTGAGAAAATTAGTGAATATTTTTTCACATGTTCCAATGATCTTAGCATTTGACAGAAAAGAAAGAAAGGATCTTTACCAAGGATAAAAATAACTTGTAGTGGAAAAACTCAATTATGAATAACACTGGTGTGAAAATCTCAGCAATCACATTTATATCTAACATACACAGAATGAAAATTGAGCATTAAATATGGTGTTGTTTTATCTTGGTGAAACTAAATCTGGCACTCTCTCGCTTGATATTAGTTTCCCACCAAAGCAGCTGCATGATATGTCACAGGAATGTCCTTAATATAAATATATAATGACTAGGAGAAAACTGATCCAGCTTTGTTGGAGTAATGGCGAGATGTCTCCCTATCAGTGGCGGGCACAGATAGCTAACACCAGGACGGGCGCCTTAATTGCCGAGGAAGATTTTCGTTTCCGCTTTCCACTGCATGAGTGATCAAGAAAAAAATGAAGGGAAAGTAAACGAACATGTAGAGATGTAAACATGACTCACTGGGAAATCAGACATGGTTAAGTAAATTCCAGGATGTTTGTGGTTATCAGGGTCTAAACACTGCTGATCATTCTCAACTATTCTTGTTTTTAACTGTTTTTCCTCTGGGTGCTTCTTAGCCCAAGTGCATTCTCAATAAGACGTTCAACCCTTTGGTTTTGAACAATCAGATCCCTATATCTCAGGGAAGAGATATCCATATTTGTGAAATTAGCTGAATTAGAGTGCAAAATGCTGCCAGCAAGATCGTGATCTAGTGAAAAACTCATGATTTAAGAGCAGGGTTGAGAAAACCTGACTTTCTCACCATCACTGTACTGTGCTTTTCTTTGTAATACTGTAGGGTCACTGTGGGATGTTGTAAGTGCAATCATATTAAAATTGGAAGGCTCCCCAAAAGAGATCAAGTCACAGACACATAGAAAGAGATCATAAATATATATTTTTTAATGTCAGAAGGGGGATTTTTTAAATACAATAATTTACTTGAACTGTAGAATTACGTGTGTGCCTTGGGACATTTGACACACACACACACACACACACCCGTGGAGAATGGAGAAGTAATTGTCGCAGAAAATCTTAGCCCCCCGGTGTGTGGCCCCCTGCAAGCACCTGCATCAGCTCAACCTGGGTGTCTGTTGGAAATGCGGATGCTCAGGCGTCCCCGCCCGGACCTCCTGGTCTGGCTCTGTGTGTTGAGCTCCAGGTGGCTCGTGTGCACATTAAAGTTGGAGAAGCACTGAGCTAAAACATAGCTGTAAAAGGCATTTTTTTTAAATTCACATATATATTTCACAAACCATTGCCCAGAATCAGCTTTCCACCGTCTATTTCAAGCTAACTAATTGCATTCCAGGTCTACGCTACTTCCCACCCATCCCTATTTTTTTCATATGCAAAAATAAGTGTTGTCCCAGATAACTGCTGCCTAGGAACATGCCATCAAGAAACACCTTCACTTTGAGTTGAGGGTGGGCCCTTGAAAGAAGGGAGAGATTATATACTTAAAAGCTCTTTCAAGCAAAGAACAAAATCTAACATCTCTATTGAGCTATTCAAGTTTCTGGGGCTCTTATTCCATGGGCTCTCTCATCTCTTCTGATCTGGCGTCTTGTTTAGAGTTGAAGATTTGGCAAACCTGCCTTTGGAGCTCTAGATTTTTCATCTGCTTGGTCACAGAGCAAAGGCCTGAGATTACTTCCAAACTGACGAAATAGCATCCATCCTTTCCCTTTCTTTTTTTATTTTGTTGCTATCCTTAAATTGTCTGGGCCATGGTAAAGGTTCATTAAAAAACAAAAAAAAAGAAACTTATTTAATCACTGCGATAAATAATTCAAACATTGTGTAACTAATCCAGGAAGAGAACAGAGTTCAACCCCATTAATTAGTCATTACAAACTACCGACTTGTACAATATCAGTGATGTTTCTGGCATAAAATATTAGGGAGCTATGTCCAGGATGGCGTTAGGACACAGGATATTTTAAAGCACATGAACGCTGATGGAATTTTTCCTGGAAATATGTGTTACTAAATTGTACCACCTCCGAGACATTACGTTGCCCAGTGTTACCGTTCTCTATTAATCAGAACCATTTAAACTTTAATTCATGATATTTTGTTAAAAGCAGCACTGCACTGCTCCTCGCTGTATTTTGACAGCAAACTGAATTCTTGTTCACAAGTATAGGATTTGTTTAGCTCCAGGCATCTGTGTTTGGATTACAAGAATGCTGATTGGTTCACTGCCAGGGGCACCCAAAGGTCAAGCTGTCCTTTTAAAAAGTCTCTCTCTCTTTCTCCCCCTCTGCCTCTCCCTCTCCCTCTCTCTCCCTCTGTCTGCCTCCCCACCCCACCTTGTCTCATTAATCAGAGTTAAGAGATGTGGTAAATGCACTGACTTGGAATCATTTGATTTTTTTTTTCCCAAGGATATTTTTAAATGCAGAACTCGATGTTGGTGTGAGGTCCAGTCGATGTGAGTTGTGACAGGTGACCTGAAACCTTTCAAACTGACATCTGTCACAGAGACAGACACGAGTTTTTTAGCCCAAGAGCTTGTTTTCCTGACATTTCATTTTTCATCAGATTTTGAGAGAAGAGAAAAAAGATGAACTTGAAAAAGTCTTGCCAGGGGCAGAAAATAAGATCAGGTTTTCTGCAGCTGCCTGACTCACCTTTAAAGGTTAGAGGTCTAGCAAAAGTGAACAAAAAAGATCTCAATTTGACATTACTGGATAAGAGGACATTTTATTACTTTAAATTTATTTCTGAGACTTGCATAACCATTAGGCAGCATTACAGGAGAAACAGAATCATAGTGAGATTACGTATCCATTTTAAATCCCAATTTTAGAGTTTAGTCATGGAGCAAATCAAATCCAACTTCTCGTATTCAACTGACACAAAAGATGAAATCCACAGGTGCATGAATTTCCTCATGAATTGAATAATTTCCTGCTCCTGTGGTATTGAAATAGCCAGTGAAATTTAGACAAGGTATTGAAATTCTTACTTTGGACTAGAGGGATTTCTGCATTAAAATGGTTACATGGTTTCTCTTGACTGAAAACCATTAGGGAAAACATATGCCATTGAATAACAGAAAGAGAAGAGCATTTGGAGTCAAAAATATCTGGGTTTTAGTCTTGACTCTCCTAAAGGTGTGATCTTGGGCACATGACATTTCTGTTTCAGTTTTATCAGGTATGACATGGGCATGATTCTCTCTCCTGGCATCCTGGTGAGGATGAAACAAGCTAATGTATTTCTTTGCACACAGATATAGGTCCCATAACCTTGGCTTTCATTAGAGACTAAACACAATTCAGACCATATAATTTTTCAACCCGAAGGAACCAAGCAAATCAAACTTATTTGGGACAGAATTGTCCATGTTTTCCAAAGTAATGGCTCACATATGAGCACAGGCATCACGTGAGTATCAAATGAGGGTTTTCAGTCTTAACGTTCATCTTAGTGTACAATCTCTGAAGGTGCCAAATTAACTACTTAACAAGTTAAGTTAATTATTACTTGTTAAGTAATAAGAGTTAAATATCCCAGAACTATCTATTTGTGAAAATCAATCTCAAGTTATTAAGCACTCCATCAAAGCAATCTCAAAATGCTGGTGGGCTAAGTACAGAACCTACCGAGGGCCCCTCTTCACAAAAACAGCATCATCAGTGCAAAATGCAGACCATGTCTTATGCATCTGCGGCACTTAGTACATGATACTCAATAAACTGTTCAACAAGCTAAGTGAAAAGTGCAGGGCAGGCTGAAGACCTACAGGTCTGGAAATTTCAGTAGGACATCAACTCCTCTAGGAAAATTGGATTCCAAAGCTCAAGGCTCCCTTGATAATCCCACCATCCAATCTTGCTTTCTATTCTACTTTTTAGCATACTTCACACTAAAACATTTACGTACGTGAAACTAATGCGTGAGTACTTTCAAGTCAGAGAAATCTAGTAGTCTATATTTTGGAATATAAAGCAATGCAAAATCCCATATTTGCCAGGCCCTGTTCTTTCAGTTATTGCTTAGACCCTGTTCCTCCTTTAAGTAGAATGATAATCTTCAAATATGTATCAATTCTTGGTTTGGAAAAGAGACTCCACAAAAAGAGTGAAAATAACTTGGATCAATCCTTATATCTATTTCTTACCCTCCTTAGAAAACCCTTGCCTGCTACTATTTTAGAAATTGCATAGTTTTATAATTCACAATCACTCTGCATTATTCTCTTACCCAGGCTGAGAAAAAAATTTTGATGCAAATGTATTTATTTTATCTTAGTTTATGAGCTATGTTATTCATATTTTGGATACTCAATAGTTGCTTGCATGGTAATTATTTTGTAAAATAAGACTGCATGAAAATTTTAATCTGTATTACATGCAGCCTTAACATTGTAGAATCATTTAAGTAACCAGAATATAAAAATTTCTTCCAGTAAATTTTATGCCATTTTGGAGATTGCACCAGCCTTACTAATTTATATTTTAGATTAATGTATTGTCCTAGTTTGTAATCTGTAAGTGACTTTCAATATGCTTTTTGCAATTCTTGATGCGATTTTTCTGCCCTAGACTTAAAGGAACAGATACTTTAAAAAAAAAATTTCTGAATTTGTGTGTAATCTGAGATGTACAATCTTTACATTTCTCCTTCTTTAACATTTATTTATTCACTATTACACTAAAATTTAGGGAAAGGATTTCATAAGTGCTGCTTGATCTCTAAGAACTAGCAAAGCCCATTTATGAGACATTTAAAGCCGCTCTTCTTCAAAACAGAAAGTCACATTGTTCCAAAATCGTATGAACTGAAGTGCCCGAGTTCACTTTCAGTTCAGAAGTACAAACCCAGAAAATACGATTGAATTTCCAACTTGATGAAATAGTTTGGATTTAGTTTCTGAACCACAGAAGAGGGAAAATGCAAACAAAATAATACTAGAGTCTGTGAACAAACAGACATCTCATCCACAGTCTGGCTTTGGACGAGGAGAAAGAGCTGTTACTGCTTCAAGTCATTTTCTCAGCACTGCTCCTCAGTTTTTGAGTCAAGAAAAGAGGCTCTTTGAACTTGAGTGCTGTGTAATCTGACCTCTTCTGCTGCCAGTTCCCTGCCCACCCACCCCCCACCCCCAGCTGTAGGGCCATGTTGAGGCAGTTTTCATTCACTCATAAGACTTGCAGAAGAGGAAGCTGACTATTACCTGTGCCTTCCCATTTGTTCTAGTTTGCTAACTGCCAGAATGTCGTATACCAGAAATGGAATGGCTTTTTAAAAAGGGAATTTATTAAGCTGCAAATTTACAGTTCTAAGACTGTGAAATGTCCAAATTAAAGCAAGTCTATGGAGATGTCCAATCTAAGGCATCCAGAGAAAGATACCTTGGTTCAAGAAGGCCAATGGCGCTCAGGGTTTCTCTCTCAACTGGAAAGGCATATGGTGACATCTGTTAGCTTTCTCTTCCGCTCCCCCAGGAGCATTTCCCTTCTTCATCTCCAATGTGTCTCTAGCTGTGCAGGCTCTGTAGCTCTTTCCAAAATGGTTCCCTCTTAAAGGGCTCCATTAAGCAACCCCACCTAGAAGGGATGGAGACACATCTCCATGGAAATCATCTAATCAAAAGTTACTGCCCACAATTGGGCGAGTTACATCTCCATAGATAATTTTAAAAAACTCCTACCCAGCAATTCTGAATGAGGATTAAAGGACACGGCTCTTCTGGGGTACACAAATTCAAACAAGCACACCACTTAAGGCACTACTGTACAAAACCTGACTTCTTTCCTTCTTGATACCTTTTCTTTGCCCATCAAGCATCTTTGTTCTCTATGTCAATGTCTGCCTTTGCCACGGAAATATCCCATTTATGATTTTTTCTTCTTTAAAAATATGTCCTTCATTTTTTTTTCTTTTCTGAGTTTATCAGCAATATATACATGCTTATTAGATTATTTAGAAAATACCATCCCAGAGTTATTGGCTTTTTCTTTCCCCCTAAGCATTGTTTTACACACATAAAGACATATGAAACATACATTTATTGTTATCTTTTCTCATTGTATCATAAGCATTCTCCCATCATTATAAAAATTAATTTTAAAGCTCATTTTACTGGCTGCATAATACTCTTTCAATATAATCCCAATGTTTATTTTATATCCTTTGTCCCTTTTTGTATTTATTAGTGGGCTTTTATCTGGTTTTTTAATCCATATATATCTCTTTATAGATTAAAAATTAATCCCCTGCCCCCTTCAAAATATTTCCCAGATTATTATTTCTATTTTAGTCCACTTAAAATTTTTTTTTAGGTACAGTGGTTTTAAATATTCACATTAACAACAATGTTGCCCTTTGATTTTGTGATGTTTTGCAGTTGCTTATTTTATTTTTTCTACTTTTGATTTTTACCATCATTTTTTAAATTTTTTAAGCTTGGAAGTTTTTTTCCACATAGCAAAAATTTACCTGCATTTTCTTCTTGTTTTTAAAAAGAATTTTTAATGTCAATCACTGCTGAAATGGGGTGATGATACATCGAAATTAACTACACTAGTCTACCTATTTTGTATATGTCTAAAAATTTCCATAATAAAAAGAAAGAACATGTAAACAAGTCTGAGTTAATTCCATCCTATAGAGAATTATTTTTCTTAAGTTACAGCTTTTTCAGACTCTGACAGAGACTGTACTCACTGGAGGGGGAAGTTTTAATGGAGACAACTGTGTTATGCCAGTTGCTCCTCAACTTTAGTATCCACGAGAATTATATAGATATTTGTCATAAAATTTTAATTCAAAAGGGCTGGTGTGAGACCCATAAGTTTGCATTTTTAACAAACACTATGAATGATTATGCTGAGATAGTCCATGGACCACACTAGAGTTATGTGTTCCAAAGTTTTAAATTAGATGAGCAATTTCAACATGTTGCTGAAATGCTTGGATATCCATAAGCAAAAAAAAATAAAATATGATAAATTTTATTCCATATCTCATACCATATAAAAAAATTAACTCAAAATGTAACATATAAAAAATTTAAAATATATGGATCATAGACCTAAATGTAAAACCTAAAACCATAGAACTCCTAGGAAAAAAAACATAAGAGTAAATGTCATGGCCTTGAGTTATGCAAAGATTTCTTAGATATGACAGCAAAAGTATAATCCATGAAATAAAAAACTGATAAATTGGACTTAAAATTTAAAACTTCTGCCCTTTGAAAGATATAGTTCAAAGAATGAAAAGGCAAACCATAGACTGGGAGAAAACATTTGCAATGTACATATTTGGTAAAAGATTTGTATCCAGAATATATTATTTTTAAAAATAACTCTCAAAATTTAGTAATAAGAGAGCATGTAACACGATTTGAAAATGAGCAAAACATCTGAACAAGCACTTTGCCAAGGAAGGTGTATGAATGACAAGTAATCACATGAAAAACATTTTAACATCTTTAGCCATAATGAAATATAACTTGAAGCCATCATGAGATACTACAACACAACTATAGAGTGGCTAAAATTTAAAAAGACTGACCTGGCTAAGGGTTGGTGAGGTGTCGAGAAACTAGAACTCTCATAACTGCTGGTGGGGATATAACAGGATACAAGCAACTTGGAAAACAATTTGGCAGTTACTTAAAAAGTTAAGCATACCCCTCATCATATGATCTAGACTTTCTACTCTTAGGTGTTTAGCTAAGAGAAATGAAGACATATGTCTCTATAAAGATTTATACCCAAATGTTCATAGTAGTTTTATTTATTATAGCCAAACCCTGAGAACAACCCAAATATCCATCACCAGGTGAACGAGTAAATGCGTTGTTATATATCCACACAACAGAAAGCTACTCAGGAGCAAAAAAGAATGAACTATTGATATATGCAATGTAAATTAATCTCAGAATTATTATTTTGAGTGAAAGAGAGAAAAAGAATAGATAATATATAATCCCATTTATATAAAACCTAAAAAATGCAAACTAATCTATAGTGACAGAAAGAACAATGGTTGCATGGTTGGATGGAGGGAAAATAACAAAGGACCCTGAGGAAACGTCCGGGGATGGTGGGTGTGTTTATTATCTTTTTTTTCATTGTGTTGATGCTTCCATGATTGTACAAATATGTCAAATAAAAAACAATCTTGATTGGAGAACCTAGAACAGAGCAGTTTACCCTGATTTTCTCTCTTTCCTATCCGTTGCTGGCATGACTCAACCCCCTTGTGGCTGTTGGAACGTGGAGTATAACTGAACAGATGAATTCTCGGAAGGATAGTGCAAAAGTGAGCCCCAATATAATATTTTCTTTTATTTTAACTTGGGGGAGCCCATGGGAAATCAGCCTGTCTGAAGGGGGTTACCTCTGTCATGTTAGGGTCCCCAGGAAGAAGACTGTGATGGACTTCCCGTGCAGGAGGTTTATTAGGGGTCCACACCCATGGGAGAGAGAAAGCAGAACTGAGTTGCAGGAGAAGTCAAGCCATAATGCAGGCCTAGAAGCTTCAGCTAATCCAAAGGGCCTCTCTGGCACTGAAACAGCAGTAATAATAGGTGATAATGATGTGACTGGGAGTTATAACATACATATTAGAAGGATTCTTGAAATGGAAGGGGCATACTCTAGAAGACAATTAAAATTATGAACTAGCTCAACAAAACACAACAGTTGGAGAAAGAGAAAATGGGGAGTAAAAACATACTAAATGCCTAGTCTTGCAGAGAGAGTAAAATTGAAGTGTGGAAGGAAAACATATAATGTAATAATAGGAAGATAACCAGTAACAGAATTGAGACATATAGTAGAATATTCAAAGTGACAGAGGGATGAAAAAGGATTTTGTTTTCGTATGAGCAAAAATAGTCTGTTTTTTCATTTAGCAAGTGACAGAATACAAACTCAAACTTGCTTAAACAGAAAGGAGATTTTATTGGCCCATGTAAAATTGAAAAGTCTGAGGGTAGCACCAAGTTCAAGTGAGGCTTAAGCTAATATTCAAAGGACGACACCAATGGCCCAATTCATTGCTCTCCTTCTTGCCTTCCCAAATTCATTTGCATCTTCAAGCTCCAAGCTGGTCTCTTCAGTTCTAGACGAATGTGATAGAAAATAAAGGCTGCACTCACAGCTTTCACATCCTCCCACCAACAACTCCAGTGGAAAACAGATGAAACGTCTAGTAGCTCCTGTAAAAGCAAAAGGCTTTCCTCAAAAAAAAAAAAAACCCACAGAAAAAGTCTCTTCATATCTCTCCTATAAGGGCTATGTGCCCCCCAGAAACCAATTCCCCTAGACAGGAGACTGGTTGGCACAGCCCTGAAACTAAGGTGGAATCCGCAACTTCAAAATGGAGGAGGCGTAATTTTTATAGGGATCTTCTGGGTACTTGTATTTAGAAGTAGGATTAAGAGATGCTGAGCCATGAACAAAAGTAGTGTTCTTAGTAGAACTATAATGGCTTAAAGCAAAGGCACGAGCAACGGTGGAATTTTAGGGACTGGGACAATAAAAAAGGGCACTTACTGGACCATTGGAACCATTTGGTGGCTAAATAAATACCATCACAATTGGACAGCTGATCCTGCTCTCAGCCCTTTTTTATTTTCCCCATAAGTAAACATCTCCTCCTCATTTTTTAATTAAAAACTATAAGAAATGTTGAAATGGAAAAAAAAATAAATTAAACTCTATTAAAGAAAATGCTAGTTCAAAAAAGACATAATTGGGCTCTCTAAAACCTGGCAGCTCCCAAACGCCAACAAGTTTTTCTCTTAGCAAGTCTGTTCTCAGCCATTCCAAGAAAGGAACAGAGAAGAACAGAGCTATATCATTTTGATGACAACCCACTTCTAATCCACAAGATCATATGCCTTTGCACCCTGTTCAAAGGAAACTTGGCCTAGAAAAGAATTAGTTTCATAACAAACCAGCCATTCTGAGAATAGAGGTGAGAAGAGATCTGGTGGAAGAATCTGAGACAGGATTCAGGAGTTGGCAAATCTTAGTTGCCAGTTCATATGGAATTTCACGATTATGGGCAATGACCTAAGGGACTTTCCTTCCAGCTTCCCAAACTCTTAATTCAAGAGTGAAAAATATCAAAATCTGGAAAGTACTTGGTCCTGCTATAAAAAAAGGCGGGGGGAATATTTTGAGTTACTGAAGCAAATACGATCATTCCAAGGAAAATAGATTACTAGAAAGGTCAGCATCTGCAGCAGCATCTTCATTATCCTCATCTAACATTATTAAGTGCATGGTTTATAAGACATGCCAGAGTCCCCCTCCTTGGGAAGCTTCTAACCCAGCACTCAAATGTATGTCCATATTGGCAAGTGAAGTTTAGAGAGACACAAGCCAGAAGAAAGTTGCACAGTTGGGATGTGACTATGAAGCAAAACAACCCAAAACAAAACAAAACTGAGCTATGAATTAAAAACCCAGTTAAGGCATGATCAAAGTCATATATGTGTGATAGCTAATTACAAAGAGATTTGAAGATAATGATTTAGAAAATAATAGAATTTAAGCCAAATACCAAAAGAGTTTCACAGCAGAAACCTTTTAAATAGCCAGAGAGACCATCCAATCTTTCTTTCCCATGATTGTGTTTGAATGACGCTATTCCTTAAATCTCTTCTTTTATTTCTCCTCGCCTCTCCACTTTCTCTTAGTACTTACCATTTCAAGCAAGCTTCACACCCAAGAAGTTACTGCTGTTAATGAAGCAAATGGTAGTCATGAAACTCAAGCTGGAAAAAAAAAAACTGCTTTAACGGTCTAAGTTCTAATAAAGCTTCCTACGAATTAAAACCATATAGATGATGTGCATACTGCTTACTTTTTCATGGTGCCTTGATGAAATAAGCAAAACAAAATAAAGAATTAGTTTCACTCAAGCAACCTTTTCCCTTCATCACCCTGTCACCCAACAGGCCACCAAAGACACTAGAGAATGAGTCTGGGAAACAGAAGACATGCTCCTTTGGTTCTCTTGATTTTCTTTCATTTCTGTGAATTTAATTTTCTGTGCGAGCATGTGTCTGAGCTGGGGCAGACAGATTGGTGCAGAGTTTCTTAAAAACAATTTTTTGCTCCATCAGATACAATATATTCTGCTAAAAGAGAAGAAAGCACTATACCCCAGGGGGAAAACTTTCCCCAAAAGTTTGTTCCCTCAAAACTTTACAATGGAAGGAGGGATCCCTCTTGGGTGATTTAATTTAATTGTTATGTTTCTTAACTTTGTTCTGGGGAAAATTAAGCAACCATCAGCTGCACTTCATAGACAGATACCACTTTTTGGTAGATAGAACACAAAACTAGGAATCAGGAAACCCAAAAAAGAATCCTGGCACAGCACTGGGTGATTTCATCTCCACATGCCTAAATTTCCTGTTTGCAAAATGAGATAGGGCTTCCCACTCATCACTTCTTTCTTGGAGATGCTGTGAGGACTAATAGTCTTCACTCTGATTCTTTCTTCCAAGAAGGAGCAGAGATTTTCAATGGTGTAAAAGATGCATATTGATTTAAGTATGGGGAGGGCAAAGCAGACCTGATTCTCTGCTATACTGGATGGTTACAAAGGAAAAGCGTGATCTATTCTCTCAGAGAGCTCATAACACAGATGGGTATCAGATGCTTAAACAGATAATGGAACAAGATAAATGTCCAGATACAGGTGGGAACAGACCAAACTGAACTGAGTCTTAAAGAGGTAAGTGGCCCTTGTGTTAAATGTATAGATTCCGGTGCCAGATTCTGGAACCAGACTTTAGCTGTGTGACCTGGAACAAGAGACTTAACTTCTCATGTCCCAGTTTCCCTCTCTGTACAATGAAAATAACAATAGTACCTTCCACACAGGGATAATATCTATAAAGTGTTATAATAGTCGAGGCTTGTCTTATAACAAGTGGTATGTAAGATTTAGGTATTTTTATTGCTATTGTTACTATTAGGATGGGTAAGATCACCCAGCCAAGGGAAGGTGGGAATTCTCTGGGTAGAGGAAACAGCATGAATTGAAGAGGCCCAAAACAGTACAATTGGTTTGTTGGAACTATAAGAAAGATTCTAGATATAAAGCAGGAAGATGGATAAGACTGGCGTGGAAAGTTCATGTGCTACAAGCTTGGACTTCATTTTATAGGCAATGGAGAGAGACTAAATAATTTTAGATAAAGAAGTAACACAGATGGGTGACTTGCTAAATAATTAAAAGAAGACACTGATAGGGTGTGGTAGATTGTTTGTAAAACAGCTAGTTATTTCCCTCCGTGTTTCTACTCTCCTTTAATATATCATTGAAGGTCTTCTCATCAAGAGGAGAAATATATTTCCCTACCTCTTGAATATGGGCTGGCTTTGGACATGCTTTGTCTAATAAAAGGCAATGTAAGTGATAAAATGCCACTTACAAGCCTAGACCTCAGGAGGTCCCACGCCGTTCAGCTTACACTCGTGGATCCCTGCCTTCACAATGTGAACGAGCCATCCTAACTTGCTGGAAGATTACAGGCCACATGAACCAAAGACAAGCTGTCCTGGCTGAGACTATTCTAGATCATGACATGACAGTTGATCACAGAGCTCAGCCAAGAACAACTGCCCATCTGAACTCAGCTAAATTGCTGACCTGCAGAATCATGAATTAAATAAGTGGTTGTTGTTTTAAGCCATTATGTTGGGGATATGTTTATTATGCAGCAATAGCTAACTGATACACATAGTACAGAATCAGTAAAATGGCTGAATTCACATGATAGGCCTGAGATGGTTAATACATACATGCACATGCCAGTAGAAACAAAGCCATTGTGATAATAATGAGGGTTTTAATTAATAAGGAACTTTATAAATAGCTTCTATGTGAATTATCTCATTAATATTAAAACAACTCTTGAAGTCATCTGAGAGAGGTATAATTCCATTTTACAGAGAGCTTTGATGACTTATCCATATGCACCCTATTTAGGAAGTGGGGCTGGGACATAGGACTTCTGAAACCTGGTAGACATATATTTTTTTTACATTACCACTCTGTTTATTTAGGAAAATAAACAAAGATGGTATTCATTTTATTAATGCATTCATTCAACAAATATTTGAGAGTTTTCTATGTGTTAAGCACAGTGCTAAGTACTGGGAATAAGGTAGTAAACAAGCCAGACATAATCCTTGCTTCTGTGGGATTAGTGAGGGAAATTAGTAGGTAAAGGGAAAAGTACAAGCAATGTGGTAAGTGTTCTTATAGGTAAGTGTTCTTTCTCAAAACTCATGGGAGGATCCCCCAGACTTAGGAAATCAGGGAAAGCTTTCCAGAGGAAGCAACATCTAAGCTGAAATCCAAAGAAAGACTAGGAGTCAGCCAGGCAAAGAGAGAGGGAAGAGCTATTTCAAGTGAAAAGGAATAGCGTAGTCAAGAAGGTGTTCATGGCACATTCTTGGAACTAAAAGTGATTACTAGATTTTATAATCTGTTCATACATAGGGGAGAGGGAATCTAAGGGCAATACAGAACTTAACCATACAGTATTCATGGAATTTGGACAGTAACCTGAAAGCAATTGGAAATCATTGAAAGTTTTTTCAGCGGGATGATGACATGGTCAGACATATTTTAGAGTGAAAGCCCTCATGTCTAGAATGTGGAGAAAGACTGAAGGAGGTGAAGGGAAAAGTAGAGGCTAAGACACAAGTTAGGAAGCTCTGAGAGTAATTCAAACAAGGGATGGTGGTGCCTTGAAACAGGGTAGGTAGCAATGAGGATAAAGAAAAATGAACAGTATTAACACACGTTTTGCACCTATATAAGATAGGTGCAAAAGATTTTAGCATTTAAGTAGATATTGGTGAGAGGGAACTGACCTCAGATTGCTGTTTTGGGCAAGTGAGTGAATGAGAGTACCAGGGAAAATAGAGAGGAGAACAAGCGTGAACTGAGTCTTTACACATTCTTGAAAGATGATGGGTATTTCAGCACAAGTAGACTCAGCTGCAGCCTGGAAGGAAAGTTCTGTGACAATGATATGAGGCAGCATGTGCGTTTTCACTTGGTCCATGAGTAAGGAATGTGGTAAGCAGCTTCTAGGAGCTTAAAACCTCATGATCAGGGTTGGGTATCTGCAAGAAGTGGCAATAAGGAAGTCATCCTAAGCCTTTTAATTGGGCAAGCACATGAGAGTGGATAGTAGACAGAAGAGCAGAAATTTTGGGTTCTGCACCCAAAGTTATACAGTATTCCTACTAGGTTATCCCTTTCTCTTTCCACCACATAACTTTGGGTAATATACAATTTATATCACTCATTTCATCATGAGAGCATCTCTGTGAAATCGTCAGCACAGATGAGTATTCCTCATCTTACAGGTGAAAGCACTAAAACTCTTAGTAACTTGTCAAGTGCCACAATTAGTAAATGGCAGAGCTGGAATCCCAGAATTCCAGATCTCCTGTTTCTAAGTTCAGAACTTTTTAATTAAGAAGGGGAAATGTTTGATCTAAGGGACATATTGAGAAAGAAACAACAGCACATAACATATTAGCTAAAAGGAATTAGAAAGAAGAGTTAAAATAACTTTATAATTTCTGGACAGGGAAATTTGAATATTGGTGATGTCTCTGGCCAAATTGAAAAATCAAAGATGGAAAAGAGTCTGGAAGAGAATACGACTTCAGTTTTTGAACTGAAATTGTTGGGTAAAAAGTGAGCAGGCAACTCTCTAACTAGGACAGCTCTCATCGCTTTACAGCCATAAATCAAGACCTGTCTTTTGGATAAACAGTATGGAAGCTGAAGCTTTGCAGGAAATTCCTTCTTCAACCACACCCCCATATAGTTTCTTTATGGGGGTGCAGAGGGGGTGATTAAAAATGAACCACAGAATATTCTAAAGGCAATGATCAGGTTAATAAAAACAAGAAAATAAATAAGCTCTGCATATAGATCTTAAGCATGGTTTAGCATACATTTAATTGTGTTTCCAGGTTACCCATAAAGGAAAAGGCAACATTTCTACTCACTTACCTGGAAGAAGCATATGTGTCTTAACTGATAAATGTGTTTAGATGAAAGGAACCAAAAAGGCTGTTATTTATGAGAAAATACCATAACTAGAGCATCTCAGGCTATATATTTTCTTACTACTTTTCTGACATTTTCTTTGAAGGTCGTGGAGATGGCTGAGTGAAAGAGGTTCACAGTATTTGGGGTTATTTATGCAACATCTCGTGGACACACAATTTAAGCTTGACCAGCCTGATCACTCTGGAATGAGCCCGAGCCAAGTGGTAGGATTAATCTGCCAGGAGACAGTCTCTGATAAATTATTTGGTTGGAATTTTTTTTTTTCCTTTTCTAGGTTTAAAACATTTTCTTGCAATAAATAATCGAGTTGTACGCCAGAAAACGAAAATGACTGACCTCCTCAGAAAGTAAAAGAAAGTCTGAAAATGGAAACTGGAGAGTTTTCCCCTTCCAGTGTCCACTGAGTGAGAAAATGTACTTATTTATTTGAAATACCAGCAAATGGGCTCCCATGTAATGAAATATTTATTGAAATTGCTTCTTTGGCCCTCTATAGTTGCTGATAGGGTTTAACAAAAGTCAGGTAAGGAAGCCAGAGTGAAGGTATATCTATTTATTTATTTATGGTTCAAGCAGCTTCAACCATAAGGCTTACATTGGGAAATCATATAAGCAGGGCCATACATGACCAACAATGATAGTTATTTTCTATTTTCATTGAATTGTTCACTACAGCTCAGAAAAATCAATCTTAAAGGATTTCTGTATTTACCTGGTTCTATATTTAAGTTTTTACTTCTTTGTTAAGATATAATTACCTTTGTTTTCATTAAAGTTCACAATGTTAAGTACACGTTCAATATGTTTTTTAATCGGATTATCAATATTTCCATTCTCCTTTTTGTTGTCAAGTTTTTGTTCATTTGTTTGTTTCTCTAGCCTTTTTATATTTTGAGAATCAATTTTATTTTATACCCCAAGCTGATGGCATTTTCACTTCCTTTTCCCTTTGATCAAGACAGATCTATCCAAATTAAGATCATTCCTGCTCAAGCTGCAGCAATGACCCTGCAAAAGCAATTGTTTCAAAACAATTCTTAAAATAAAACAGTTGTATGAGCTATGGTCAAAAAGAATGAGAAGCGTCTAGCATTCTAAAAGCTCATATATACCAAATAAAGACATTCTGGGGGAAAGAGGGACATCTCTGCTCTTCAGAGAACATTGGGTGATACTGGGGCTGTGTGAATTTTCATGAAGTTCATCTTGATTTATTGAGAGAGCTTGAGAAAGTCACTAACCGGAGGTTGCAAGATAAAACCTCCGGCATTATTTAAAAAGCATTCCAACTTGTTTGCTTTTGCTATTTCTGGCTTTTAGAATGCTAATAAATTAATAGGAGCATGGAATTTTATAGCCGAAAGTAGCTTTAGAGACCATTTTATCAAAGCTCCTGAATCTATGAATAAGGAAACTGGGATCCAGAACGTCAAGTGAATTGAACAAAGTCACGTATCCAGTGGCAGAGCAGGAGCTAGATTCCAGGTCTTTTGACTTCTATTTCAGTGTTTTACACTCTATCAAATAACTCCACTATAATCAT
This sequence comes from Tamandua tetradactyla, assembly GCF_023851605.1. Lineage (NCBI taxonomy): Eukaryota > Metazoa > Chordata > Mammalia > Pilosa > Myrmecophagidae > Tamandua > Tamandua tetradactyla. The sequence continues at coordinate 38,007,722 of NC_135347.1, read as the reverse complement.
CACACACACATGCATACACACACACGTGTGTGCATGCTAAGGAAATCAGCCATATGTATGAGTCTAATATATTTCAAAGATTACACATGATTTGAGCAGGCTGCTAACTCACTACTTCCATATGTGTCTCATACATTTCATCCAGTATTGTGGGTGCTGTGATATGGCACCCAAATCTACCCTCCAGGACTAGATCCTCATTTTTCCAGCTGCTGGGGGACGCAGAACCCACATCTCAACCGCTTCTCTCTTCTGGACTTGCCTTGGCTGAAGAGAGCCCAAGATTAAAGCGCTGCATTCAGTGATCAGTAAGCCTAGCTCCCTCACCCCAAATTGGGAGCCACCCCAGCTCCAGAGCTCTTCATGGGATCACCTTAAGCCTTTGGTGACACTATGCAGTTCAACTTTTCCTTCTATGCAGTCCTGCTTGCTTCACTCCCCCACGGTTGTTGAGGCTGAAAGCACTCGCCCCGCAATCTGACCTGCAAATCTTCGATCTCAAAATCTGCCTTCCTGGGAACCCAACTAGAGACATAGAGTGCACAGCTAAGAGAGTAAATTCTGGAGGCAGACTGTGTGGGTTTGAATACTGGCCCCACTATTTTCAAGCTGTGTTATCTTGGGTAATTTACTCTCTTGAATTCTCCTCAAAGAAGTTTTTGGGTTTTCTTTAATAAGAGTAATATTAGGATCTAACCCATAGGGTAGGTGTGCATTAGATGAAATTATCCAAGTAGAAGTTGTAGCCTAGTGCTTGGCACAGATTAATTGGCAGTATCAGTCAGGATGCTGAAGGAAACAGATGGAACATTCAAAATAAATGACTATTTACAGGGGTGTGGGCAGAGTTAAAGGAACCAAGAAGGAATGGCAAGGCATCCAGGGACTAGCAACAGTGAGAAGCCAGTACCAGTCTTAGGCCTGATGGCACAAGGAGACAACACAGTGATAAACAGAGCCTGGAGAGTGGGGCAGTGAAAATGGGGCAGAAAAAGGGCACAGGGTAGGAAAGGAGATTGCCACTGCCAGATCATGGTAAGGGAAGGAGACAGTGGGGATAGCACCATGGGCTCTTTCCCCTCCCACCTTCTGGCTTCCCTTTGATCTATCCATTGGCCAAACCCAACCAAAAGTCAGAAGGAAAGAGAAGCATCACTATGCAGAGGTCAGCACCCCACCACTCACACACAGACACACACAGACACACACACCTTGAAGAATAGGACAGGGCAAAGAATTGTGGAGAGTATATCTAGAGGGTAAATTGATAAAAACCAGGATAGTGAGCATCAAATGTCAACTCAATTTCTGCTTTCCTGTCATACCTTGCATTTTGAGCATTGCTGTTATAAACAATGCAAGGTAACCTTAGATTTGGTTTAGATAGAATTGTTATTTAAAAAAAAAAATGAGCACACTCAACCATTCCATCAAGTCCTTTAGCATAATACTTGACACATAGTAGGTGTTCAATACATGTTGGTTGTTTACTGTTTTAACATAAATGAATGAAATACATTTTCCTTAATAGGATAAGTAAAGAAAACCCTTTGGAGTTATGATTTGCCTTCACCATTCACAATATACTTTTCAAGTCACTAAAGTAGTTTTTAATTATCAGAAGTTACATCCACTGAGTTCCTTAAAAGAAAATTATCAAATACATGCAAGTTAGGATTTTTGTTACTTTCTCACTGTACTGGTTTGAAACTGTTACACACCCCAGAAAAAAGCATGTTCCTTTGATCCTGAACCAATTTTGTGGTGGTAGACCTATTGTTTAGGGTGGAACCTTTTGATTAGGTGGTTTACAAGGAGATGTGACACACCCAATTACGGGTGTGACCCTTTCGATTAGATTATTAGTTTACTGGAGTCCTTTAAAAGGGGAAGCATTTGGGAGACAGCTCAGACACAGACATTTGGAGATGCAGAGGGAAACACTAGAAGACACCCCGGGATCAGCGAGAGCCATTTGAAGTCAGAAGCCAGGAGAGGAGTCCAGCAGATGTAGCCATGTGCCTTCTCAGGAGATGCTAAGCTAGGACTGATAGCATCGAAAAACCAGAACTTGGAGAAAGCCAAGGGAAGCTAAGAGAAGAAATCCAAAGTGTGCCCCAGAGCAGCTCAGAAAGGACAAGCAGAGGCCAGCCACCCCACTACTTCCTAAGCAATAGCGGAAACCTGGACACCATCCACCCTTTTCTTCAGAGTCAAGGTGTCCTTCTCTGGATGCCTTAGTTTGAACATTTTTATGGCCTTAGAACTGTAAACATGTAACTTAAATTCCCTTTATAAAAGTCAATCCATTTCTGGTATTTTGCATTCCAGCAGCATTAGCAAACTAAAACACTAACTTATAGAGTGAAAGCTTACAATGAAAGAATTCTATATAAAAATAAGATAGGAGATAATAATCCTCCCCAAAATTATATTTAATCATATAAAGTGAATATAAATTCCACAAACTGAAAAGTCCTTTTATCAAATGTATGGAGGTCTTCAAAGGAACTTTCTAGGAATGGAGAAAAGAATTGCCCCTTCCCCATATAAGAAGAAGAGTAAACGTGCGAAGCACAGGGTTCAAACCCTGGCTCCCCAGGTACGTGACTTGACTACCTACCTCCTCTGAGTCTAAAGTTTCTCATCTGCAAGCTGGAAAAAATTAGAATATCTACCTCAAGGTGTTAAGAGGACAAAATGATAAAACTTAGTTCATACCAAGTACACAGAAGCAGCAGTAGTTAGTTTTTATTCCAATACACAGATGAGTGCATACAGCTGCCAGGCACCTACCGTCCACCATCGGGAGACCCAGGTTCAATTCCGGTCTATGCACTTCCCAAAAAGCAAGCAGAACAAACAAACATAAAACAAAACAAAAATTCAACAAATGATGCTGCAATAACGGGATACTCACACGGAAAAATAATGAAATGTGACCGTGCCATACAGCATACCAAAAAAAGGGGGGGGGGCATCATCACATTTTTACAGATAAAATCCAATATAATAAAAATTTCCAGAGATCCCCAAAGAGCCCAATGTCCCGATTCCATACTCTGTATCCATTGCAAGGTATGGATTCCAGGTCTCCTCAAAGACATCCGACGGTTCTCACCTGGGTCCTTGACTCTCTCTGAAAAAATGTTGCACTGTTTAGGGGTGATGGTTCACAGATTCCATGAGATCCTCAAAGAAGTATGTGACCCAAAGGAAGATGAAGTGCTCCTGTCCTAACCATCTTGCCTAAATTCTCTCCCTGACCCGTAAATCCATGCCAGCAGCTAGCCCTTCCTCACCGGGCTGGGGAGGCAGCTGGAGTCCCCCCAACTAATCTATGCTCCGTCGTCCTGCACAATGAGAATAAAGAATGGAGGTTTTTGTCTGAATATTGTGGCTTCTACTTCCTGAAGCTTGAATATCAATTTACATAATTCCATTTTCAGCATATGAAGTCAGTTCTCACAGTCCAATGTTCTTTTTTATTATTATTTTAGATTTTGCTGAGACAAATCATTTGATCGCCTGAAGGTTTGCCTGCAAGCTTTATGCAGTGGGAGTTTTAAGACATAGGTTACTATGTATGAAAATCTCAATTCTATGAATTTAATGCAATATTTTGTCCTTTAAAAAACCAAGATTCTTGCATTAATAAAGTTGTCCCAAAATTTATAGAATGATATCCTGTTTTTGATTGCAGAATAGTTAACTGTTTCCATGATGTGTCCATGACCTTGAAAAACATATTGCACAGGAACTTAACTTCTTGGTTTGGGATTTCATGAAGGGGAACTTCTCTTTAATTGGATTAGAATGGTGGTGAGAGTGCTATTTATTTAACAAACACTAATGTAGGACTTTTCATGTGCCAGGCACTCTTCCAAGGATTTTATAGATATTAGCTCATTCAGTCCTCATAACTAAACCTATGGGATAGGTAGTATTATCCTGATTCTAGGGATGAAGTAACTGAAGTTCAGAGAGGTTAAGCAAACTGCTGAAAGTCACACTGCTAGTCAATGGTAGAGACAGGATTCAAACTCAGGCAGGAACAATAGCAGCAGCCACAATAAAATCAAGGGCAATTAATATTTACTGAGTATGCATTCTGTACAGAATGGAGCTAGGTATTTCACTAGCATCACTTCATATAATCCTCACTATAGCAGTATTATGTAGTTATTAACTTTAGCCCACTTTACAAATGAGCAAGCAAGCCCAGAGATGTTAAATAAGTTGCCCAAGACCACACAGCTAATAAAGGACAGAGTCAAATGCTTGCTCCTGGGCATATGCTCCTCATTACAATGTTATGGAGAGACCCTCAGACTCTGTCAAGCAAAACAGCAAGAAAGGTCAGTGAGAGACTAAACTTTCCCCCAATCTGTACACTTCCATTCACTTTTGGTAATAGACAAATGAAAAGGCTGATGACATTCGATTCTCCGGCATGCACCCTTTCAGGCTCCTCTCTCGTCCCCCCTTTTCTCCCAAGCATGCTGTCCCCCTTTGCAGCCATCTCGGAAGCAGCTTCGTGCCTCTCTCTGGGGAGTTTCAGAAACTGAGTGTTCGGAGTAATCGCATGGGCTGTGCATGTATTTCTTGTCCATGGCCTGCGGGAATCGGAAGCACCGAGCCTCGGGCTTTGAGCCCGGCGTCCCGCATGGCACCGCCCATCCCCACCTCCAGAATCCCCGAAGCCTTCCCCCCGGAGACCTGCTAACCTGTGCTCCCAGCCCTGGGGGATGAGAATCTGGGCCAAGGTATGAGCAGCAGAAGAGCAGAAGTCAGCAATGCAAATAATACAAATGTATTTCAAAGAGTCTGTATGCCTTTAGGAAGCTGTTCCACTAAGTATTGTCTCATTTGGGTGCTTCCTGTGGGAATTATTAGAAACTGAAACTGGTTCACAAAATAATAGGTATTTCTAAGTATTTGTGTTTACCTTTGGCTTCATTATCACTATATGTTCTGTTTCCTATAATGGTTTTTAACTTGAATCTGAACTTTTCTGCTTACTTAGCAAGAAACTGATACTTCCTCAAAACTTATTTAATCCTGCCGGGATTTTATTTTTAAGGCAAAATGATTACCATCTTCTCTCAAATATTGATAGTTTCACTTGAGTTTAAATAGAACCATGACCTTGGCTTATATATAGTTTCTAGAAAGAGCACATAGGTCCTCTAACTTCTCCAGCATGCACATATATCTGAATGCCTATCTACTAGATAGATGATAGATACAAATATGGAGGGATATGTGTAGATTTATAGATATATGAATATACATACATATATCAAGGCTGATAGCAATATTGATAGATTAACAAGAGATAGACACATAGGAAAGTGGAGAGGAAACTGGATTTCGAATAAATAGTTAATTAATTAATAACAGCAGAGGTCCAGAAACAACATCCAACGCCTTTAGTAATTCAAATAAAAAGTGAGACTTTTTCCCAGCTATAGTTCTGAGTTGATTCTGAAATAAGTCAAAGAATTTCATTGAGGGAATGCACCAGAAATAAGCTGGACAGAGACTGAAAAGGGAAACTGTGCAAGGAGCCTGTGCTGGTTTGAAAGGATGTATGTCCCCTAAAAAACCATGTTTTAATCTAAATCCCATTTCATAAAAGCAGAATAATCCCTATGCAATATTGTTTGTTTGAAACTGTAATCAGATCATCTCCCTGGAGATGTGATTTAATCAGGAATGGTTGTTAAACTGGATTAGGTGACAACATGTCTCCACCCATTTGGGTGGGTCTTGATAAATTTCTGGAGTCCTATAAAAGAGGAAGCATTTTGGAGAATGAAGGAGATTCACAGAGCAGAGCAGAACGACGTAGCCACGAGAAGCAGAATCCACCAACCAGTGACCTTTGGAGATGAAGAAGGAAAATGTCTCCTGGGGAGTTTGATGAAACAGGAAGCCAGGAGAGGAAGCTAGCAGATGATGCTGTGCTCGCCATGTACCCTTCCAGCTGAGAGAGAAGCCCTGACTGTGTTCACCATGTGCCTTCTCACTTAAGAGAGAAACCCTGAACTTCATCGGCCTTCTTGAACTATAGTTTCTTTCCCTGGATGCCTTTGATTGGACATTTCTATAGACTTGTAATTGGGACATTTTCTCGGCCTTAGAACTGTAAAGTAGCAACTTATTAAACTCCCCCTTTTAAAACCATTCTGTTTCTGGTATATTGCATTCCGACTGCTAGCAAACTAGAACAGGGCCGTTTATAGCAGCCATAAGAAATGGCACAGGTGGCAGAGGGGAGGGGAATGCCCTTTGCTTAAGCCACAACTCTGAAGTTTTGTAAGGTTGGGGTTAAAGGGAGGTGCCCCAGGAGTAGGGGAGACCGCTGTATGCCTCGGTTTGGGGAATGCAAGTTTGCTTTTGACAGGTTGGCACATTCCGTCCCTAATTGCGGCTGCTGGGCCACTGGTGCACCCGGTAGGAGGGGGAGAGCAGAAGAACCAAAAGCTTGTGCTCTAGCAAGCTTGGTCTCAGTCTGCTGAGCCCCCCAGCAACTTGAATAGCTCAATTGAGAAGTGTTGCTACAATTATCGGTATCTGAAAAGAAATAAGTCTCCATGAGCAATGTAAAAAAGGAACAAGAAAGGAAAAAAGAGAAGAACACGCCTTCACAAGCAATTCTAAGAGAAATATTCCAGCAGAGCCATAGAGAATATTGAAAGGAAAACTTGCTGAGAATACAGCATTTCCTTCAAAGGATTTTAATTTCAGTGGTATTGCAATGCTTAAATAATGAGATTTTTAAAAGAATGCTGCTAGTTCTCTCCAAGTCTTTCATGAAATTAGTTAAGGATATTCACTACAAACTTTCTACATTAGTCAGGTATGAACACAGAAAGTGATGGTCCAAGTAAAGAAAGGGTAGAATGGAAATCCATGGCCCATGTCCTAACCAATCCAACTTTAACAGAGGCAGATAGAATCCCTTTTTTTTTTTTAATTTATGAAAGGCATTCCTATACTTTACCTTTGAGGGGCATTTAAAAAATATTTTACCTTAAACTTTAATAACAAAACTATCAATTCTGTTTCTGCCTTAGAACTCAAATTTCCAAGACAAGTGCAGCCCATTAAATCCATCAAAGCTGGGGAAACTCACAGAATTGCTAATACTTAGGAATGCTTTGGAAGACTGATCAGTTTGACTGAGAAATCAGCAGCCTGCAGAAGACCACTTCGGATTTTCTGGGGAATGAGTCACTGCCCTTGAGTGATTCACATACAGAGTGAAACTGAAATTGTAGACCAATATTTTCTCAATGCTGTAGGGGGTTATACTCAAAAGGCACTCAGCATTCAGCATAGTAGATGTTTCCATCCTGATGAAATAGAACTAGCTTTCTACCTTCGTGGGCACAATGGATGATGTGCTAAAATTCCCATGTTTGTTGGTATTTTCTATTGAGCCGAAATATTCAATGTGTGAAAAGACTTGGCATTCCTGAATTTAAAAAATTAGAGATAGGTTTGTGCCAGGATAGGACGTATTTAATCCAGGAAAAGCCGGTGGTGCTTCCTCCAAAATAGATTTTTTTTTTTTAATCAAGTTGGGTGAAGAATGCTAAATCAGTGCCAAACTAGAAGAAATTTTCAGTAGTAATAGCTACCACTTATCTAGTGCTTACCATGTAGCAAGTATTGTTCTAAATAGTTCATACCATATGCACATAATCCCTTACTCATAATTTTAAAATCCAAAAACCCTTTGAAAATCAAGTGTTTTGTAACTCATCCGGCAGCAAAACACAACCAAACTCATTTGGCAGCAAAATCTGATCTGAACGGTTGTAAGGCTATACATAGGTTTAGCTGCAGAAATGTTAATATTTGATTACTAAGTGGTGTCCCAGATCCCATTGGGGATATTATTTAAATATATGATATATAACATATCTTACATTAAATATGTTACACATACTATATTACTTTCTAAAATCTAAAAAAAAAAAGAAAAAATTCCAAATTTGAAAACACATCTGGCCCAAAGCATTTCAGACAAGCAAAAGTGTTTCCTTTAATTTCACAACAATCTACAAGGTAAATGCTTTTAATATTCCTACCTTACAGATGAGAAAACTAAGAAAGTATAAACACACAAGGTGGCATATCTAAAAATGGTCGATCTATGATTTGAACCCAGAGAGTCTGGTTCCAAAGCCCCTTCTTCTCATTGCTGAACCACTGTATCCTTTTCAGTGAACTTCTAATGGGATATCTTTCCCACAAGTCCTCTTTCCCATGCTCTGTATGTATACACCTTAGTTTTGCTCCCTCTAATTCTATATTAGTCAGGATCAAGCTAGGAAGACTGGATACACTCCAGGTCATTCATTCAAGAATGTCATGTAGGGAACCAGTTACAAAAGCACATGAGGTGTTGAAAAACCCAACAGGGAACAATGAGGCCATCCAGAAATTAGCAAGAATCAGAAAGCTAGCATCACCTCTGGGCTGAAACACCAAACAGAGAAGGTGGCATTACAAAGGCTAGAAGACTTGGGTAGGATAAGTGACACCATGGACTGAGCAGCTGTCCAAGAACAGTAGTCACCGACCTGATGATTTATACCCGAAGCAAGAGAGATACGAAGACATAGCCTGGCTTCTCCCTTTCCTCTGCCCTTCCATCCCCCTTAAGTATACTCGTTGGGTCAATCTAGCTAGAAGCCAATTAACAGTGGAGCCTGGAAAGCATAGTTTTCAGAGGTTTGCTCTCTATGCTCAAGAGCACAGCACAGCAAAAGAAAAGAGCAAAAATGTGCCTGAGTGACAGTGATCAAATAACCATTACCCATGAGTCTAAGAGTAAAAATACTAGATAGTTTAAGGATCAAACTAAAAAAGATAAGACAGGTGATTGCACAGACAAACCCTAATATAATTATTTTTTTCACATTTAGCCATTAAGCAATTTGTGAAAGACTTTCTATGTGCTAGATAGGATCAGAGGGGAAAGTAAGCCCTTAGAGAACAGGAGCACATTTTGTTTTATTTTATGCTTTTGTTCTTAACAGAAATTAAACTAAAGCAACATAAATACAGAGTCTTGAAGTTGAGTACCAAAAAGAACCAGTTATACATGAGATGGGAAGAGAACTGTTCTAGCAGCACGTGCCAAAAAGGACTTAACACATTTTAATCAGCAGCAAGTTCTATCAGTCAACAAAATGAGATGGTTCTCAGAAAAAGCTTGGGCAGCATTTCTTGAAGAAAAATATTAGAACATGACAGAAGTGGTACTCTGGTTCTAAGCCTCAAGAGTCAGGTCAATTTGGAATGATTTTTTAACTTCCAGGCATCATACTAAGAGAGATATAAATCAACTGAAATGTGTACAGAAAGGAGAAGAAGCAATGATACTCAAAATGATGTCCCATGAGCAACAATTGAGAAGCCTGGGAGTCTTTAACCTGGAGAATAAAAGGCTTGAAAGGTTTATAGACACAAACTTCAAATAATATAAGGAATGTATACTGGCGGTGTCAGCTATTGCCCACCCACCCATTGCAATTGCAAGAATATTACCTCTACCATAGTCCAACAACCTACACACCCACATGAGGGCCTAGATTATATCATATGGTCCCTTTTCAACTGGGGATAATTGACCAGAAATTGACATGTGACTCAAAGGCAGCCAGTCCATAAGTCAACCACCTATACCAGCTCCTGGAGTAAAAAGATGAACTGGAAATAATAATAATAATAATAATAAATTAAAATTTAAAACAGAAGAAGGTGGAGTGAAAAAAAAAAAAGAAGGATGACCTGGCCTGGCCTAACTCTTCCTAAATGGAAATTTATGTTGGAAAATAATGACTGAACCAGTTAACATTTGAGACCAAAGCTGAAAGGAAGCCAGCAGATATGATTAGCCCATGGCAAAACAAGGCCATGTGTAAACTAAAATGACAAAGGAACAAAACTCATTACAAGCAGAAAAAGTACAGCAGCAGAGAGAAGAACATGGAGCAGACTTCAGAAGGCAGCCAAAGTGCTGAGATAGAGGAAAGGAAGAGAGAGAGAGAGAGAGAAAGAGAGAGAGAGAGAGAGAGAGAGAGAGAGAGAGAGAGAGGAATGAAGTACTAGAGAGCTGGTTCTGTTCCTGTTAGCTACTCTGTTTTGGTTCTGGTTCATATAAATCCTTAAAATAAACTCCATTTTTCTTGAGGTGATTTGTGAGTCTCTTCCCTTGTAATTAAAAATAAATTCTTCCGAGAAAAATTAATTAACCAGTTTTGTATAGTTTTGAGGGATAAACACCAATTCGTGGAAGCCCCAGAGAGACTAGCTTCTTTCTAATAGTCCATCAAATGTGAAATGTGCTACCTCAAGTAATAAAGCATTCTTTGCCACAGAGATAGTCCAAGCACAAGTTGACAGTCACGTGGCAGAGTTTCAAGCCTCATGCCATAACTAAACAACCCTCCAAACCCTTCCAGTCCTAACGTTACATTCCTGATTCTAGGTAGAGAAATTCTATCTTAAAGGTAATGTAAGGTATAACGTAAAAGAAAAAAAACATAACATTTAAAATAGAATTTTGGCTTTGTTTTTTTGGTTGGAATGCTTTTCTGTCCAGTGCTTTGCCATCTTGAGATTCTTTTCTTGCCAATAGGAAACGACAAGCCTAACTAGAATTTTAAGTCCAGTAAATAAAGTTTTAAGTGTTTCGAGTTTTGAGAAAAGAAATGGGTCATTTTGGCAGTGATTTTTTTCCATTAATTTTTAAATTTATATGTATTTTTTCAGAAAATTCAGTTCATATGATTTTGATTTATTTGCACTTAGCTCCCTAAAATCTGTGGCTAGTAATGTGATGACTGTGCAACTTCTAATTAGTCTGTCTCAAACCAGAAATTCACATGTTGCCAACATGACTAAAGTGAAATCCAGCTGACACAAATTTGGGTACAAATCAAAAAAGCCATAACGTTCAAAGCCATTCTAAATTTGGCGATAAAAGTTCTCTTGCTCCCAAAGTTACAGACAAAACAAGCTCCAAGTATAAAGTACTTTACTAATTTTTCATGCAAACATGTGGTGCACAGATAAATGGCAGTGAGACAGCTGCCTCTCTCGTTGCTTTGCTACCATTATTCCACGAGCTGGTATTATAGGATGTTACTGCTTCTCATGCATTTGTCTGCACTCCCAAAGATTCTGGAGACCCAATAAAGAAAGCGAGCCAGCCCACTCATTGAGCAGTGTAAACCAAACCCTTTCAGTAGATAGAGTGGTTCTTGTTCATAGATTCAGACAATGTTGAGAGTGGTGGAAACCTTAGAAATCATCTTGGCCGATCCTTCACTTCACTGATGTGTTTTAAATGGTTGTTTTGACATTCTATGTACATAACCTTTAAAATTCAGATGACATCGGTCCAGGCATGAGTTTAATTATAATATTCAAGGCACATATGGAGCAGAGAGAACATTTTCTAGGGAAAACTAGATAATTATATTTTATGGGTTTTTTTTTTCCCTACTTATTCCTGAGACCTTCAGTGTGAAAGCAGGTTTCCTCCTTTAAATGTGTTAGAAAGATTGATAGAACTACCGGGATATATAAAAAAATATATTTTATATACAATTATGTTGATAAAAATTCCAAACCTTGTTCAACATAGGTATACATGCCAATTTTCTGAGAGCCAACATTGCATAAATCATATATTCAAAACATATACCAAAAATACATGACTTACATAATTAAATGCTTATGTATTAAATTTACACATGGGCATAATTGTTCAAATTTAAAGACATTTACTTACGCTGGAGTCCATGTATGCAGCAATGGTTGGGGAAAAAATAAACCCTTAACCAGAATCCTTTCTTTAATGAGACCATTGGTTAAAGATTTGAGGCCGCTGCCCTTGTGCTTCCTTCCTCAAGTTACGAACACGGTCCTGGGGTAGTTCTACTTGTTGATCTTTCTCTCTTCCAAAAGTCTCTGATTTTTCTACATTTAGTCTTTGCTCATTGACTTTTTTCTAAGTATCAAAATGAAACTTGGCCTATCAGCTTTGGAAAACCATTATCCTAAACACTCAATCCCCTCCCCACCACCACCACCAAAGCTCTTTCATTAGTTATGTCACTCAACATCCCTAGGAGGAATCTGGCTTATGAGGAAGCACAGATCTCAAAAGATTTGGCGGTACTTGAGACCCCTTCTTTCTGTTCCATGATCTAAAAACTGTTTTCTCATTTAAAATCACCTTCTTTAGGAAATTCCTCATTCTTTCAAAACCGTGATGCTTTCCTTCCATCTATCCAAACTATACCTCATTGTGGCAGTTAGATTCAGTTGTCAACTTGGCCAGGTGAAGGCATCTAGCTCTGTTGCTGTGGCCATGAGCCAATGGTACGTGAACCTCATCTGTTACTAATTACATCTGCAGTCGGCTAGGAGGCGTGCCTGCTGCAGTGAATGATGTTTGACTTAATTGGCTGGTGCTTAAATGAGAGAGCTCAACATAGCCCAGCCCAAGCAGCTTGGCATACCTTGTCTCAGCACTCGCAGCTCAGCCCAGGCCTTTGGAGATATGGAAAGGAATCACCCTGGGGAAAGACGTTGGAACCCAGAGGCCTGGAAAGAAGGCCAGCAGAGATCGCTTTGTGCCTTCCCACGTAAGAAAGAAACTCAGTCGAAAGTTAGCTGCCTTTCCTCTGAAGAACTAACAAAATAAATCCCCTTTTATTAAAAGACAATTCATCTCTGATGTGTTGCATTCTGGCAGCTGGCAAACTAGAACACCCATACAGCAAGACTCGACTCAACTCTCACTTGTTCTAGAACCCTTCCCTCATCCTCCAGTCCTCTGTGATCACCCTTGCCTTGAACCTCTAGTGTGTGGACTCTGCACCCCTCAGTCTAGGCCCATGCTGTATACCAACTTAGATTTACTCAAGTCGTTTTCTGCATTAGCCTTATCTTACCAACCAGTTAAAGATTCCTGAGAGGAGAGGACTATGCTTATAGTGTGGTTCCATTTTCACAGTGACCAGTAGAGTTCAGAGCCCAAAGGAGGTGTCAAATACATGTCGACTAACAGATTGATAAACATTAGAGTTCATTTCCACTTCACCTTAATGATAAAGCAGAATTCCTGCTAACAGCTGCAACAGATTCATTTTTTCTAAAGTTACCATATATAAAAGTATAAATAAACTTTGGAATAAAAATCATCCCTTTTAATAATACGTTTAACAAGCATTTAAGATGCCAAACCTTATCTTCTAGGAGCTCACGGCCTCATGGAGAAAAAAACACATCAATAAACTAAAATGTCATGTGGGAAATACACCAGAGAGGCAAGGGCTACCATATGGAAGACCAGTGAAGACAGAGCAAGCCCCAGAGATTTTCTAATCGCATTCTACAATCAGACAGTTATACCCCACACAACTTGCTGGACACTAATTCTGAACCAATTTTTTTTTTTTCATTTTACAATTTGATGGAAGTTCCCAGCAAATCAATTAGTGGAGAGATGAAATAATATAGGAAATGAAAACTCACAATGTAATTTGAATTTGGAGAATGTAAAGCTGGAAAAACATAAGATATGATGGCATACAAATGGAGGTACTGTTAGCTTTTTATTCAGAATAAAAGCCACAGTCACCTGTAGTGTCTGACTACTTCAACCATGCTATTTACAGTGTTTTCCTTTTCTTTACTTGTGCAATTCCTTGCGCATATGCCTGGGTACTGGCATACATTCAGTTGGTTTTTATTCAGGCCTATCCTTTAGTAAAAACCAGTGTAAGATGGAAACACTGTCTTTTTTTACTCTGCATTCTTAATGTTATACAACCATGTCAAGATCTTGCTGCAGACCTGTATGCACATCAAATGTGTGTCTTAAAACTTTGAGCTTTTTGAGAATGCTCTTTTTTGCTTCTCCCTTTCACATTTCATAATTTTGTTATCCTTGTGTATTATCTTTGCATAAAAATATGACAATTATATTTCATTTACTTCCAGAAGCAGGTGGAGTAGAACTCTGACATAGCTTGCTTTAAAGGAAATTCAGCTAATAAGTGGTGGCTGGTAGCAAGGGAAGATGGTAAATCTTATGGATCTGGAAAAGAATTTGAAATAGTAAATTCAATTAAGAGCAGTCCAAAGTGGAAATAGAAACAAGAAGAAGATCTAGGAGTAAAAAAGAAACCATGCATCATTGCTCCTGAGTTTTCTAAATAATGCTTGATGGTTGAAGCAAAAATTAAAACAATTTCTGATGTGGTTCTAAATGTATTTGGAGGAAATATTTAAGACAATTATATTATAAATGGGGTAGGACAAAAGAATGTAAAAGGAGATAAGTTTTCTATACTTCGCTTGATCTGATAAAATGTGACTCCAGCAGAACGTGGCAAGTCATGTATACATCATACAATACCAAGAGCAACCACTAAAAATATCTATTCAGAGAGATTTAATTACACTGTAGACAAGTCAAAATGGAATTCAAAACAGGTTCAAGTAGCCCACAGGTTAAAGGTAGTAAAAAGAAAGCAGAAAAGAGAAAAGAGGGACACACAAAAAAACAAAAAATAAAATGGCATACTTAAGCCTTAACATATCAGTGATCACATTAAATATAAATTATTTAAATATACCAATTAAAAGGCAGAGGATGGTAGTGTGGATTTTAAAATATGACCCAACTCTATACTCTCTGCAAGAAACTCACTTCACATATAATAAGACGGGCAGGATTAAAGTAAAAGGATGGAAAAAGACACATCATACCAACTTTAATCACAGGAAAGAGAGAATGGCTATTTAATATCAGATGAAGTAGACTTCAGTACAAATAAAATCACCCAAGACAGTGAGGGGCATCATACAATGACAAAAAGGTCAGTCTGCTGGGAAGACATAGCAATCCTAAATGTATGTGTGTACCAAACAATGGAACTGCAAAATAAGTGAAACAAAAATTAATAGAATTGGAAGGAGACATAGACAAATCCACAAGAATAGTTGGAAACTTCAACACTCCACTCAACTGATAGAACAACCAGACAGAAAACCAGCAAGGATGTGGAAGTACTCAACTGTACCGTCAGCCAACAGGATTTAATCAGCATTTATGGAGCATTTCACCAAACAACAGCAGGATTTCAAGTATTCATGGCTCATATTCCAAATAGACCATACTCAGGGCCATAAAACAAACCTCAGTGAATTTAAAAGGATTGAAGTCATTTAAAGTATGTTTTCTGACCAGAATGGAATCAAACTAGAAATCAATAATGGAAAGATAACAGGAAAATCTCCAAGTACTTGGGAGCTAAGCTATACGTTCTGAATAATGTATGTCAGCTAAAGTAGTGCTGAGAGAGAAATTTATAGTTCTAAATACAATAAAAGAAGAAAAATTTCAAACATAATCTCGCTCCTACCTCAAGAACCTAAAAAAAAAGAACAGCAATATATGCTCAAATCAAGCACAAAAAGGAAATATTAACGACTAGAAGCAGATCAATGAACTTGAAAATAGAAAAACAATAGAGAAAATCAATGAAACAAAAAGCCATACCTTTGAAAAGATCAATAAAATTGGCAACCGTATAGCAAGACTGACAAAGATAAAAGAGGGAAGGCACAAGTTACCAGTCTCAGGAATGAAACAGGAGATATCACTATAGACTTGGCAGTCATCAAAAAGAAAAAAAACTAGGTAAAGCTATGAACTAATAAAAGAATGAAAAGACAATCTATATAATTGGAGAAAATATTCCAAATCACATATTCAACAAAAAACTAGAATCTAGACTATTTAAAGAACTTTTAAACTTCAATTGTAAAAAAGAAAATCCAATTAGAAAATGGGCAAAGGACAAGGAGACAAATTTCACTGAAGAAAATAAACAAATGGCAGGTAAGCACATGAAAAAGATGTTCACATCATTAGCCACTAGGGAAATACACATTTAAACCACAATGAGATATCAGTACATACCTATCATAATGGCTAAAATTAAAAATAACTCCAAATGCTGGCAAGGATGCAGAGAAACTGTATCACTGATAAATCATTGTAGGGAACATAAAATGGTACAGCCACTCAAGAAAACACTGTGGTAGTTTCTTGAAAAAAAAAAAAAAAAAACTAAAAATGCTACTATCATATGACTTAGCAATCACATTTATCCCAGCAAATGAAGACTTACATTCACAGAAAAACTTGTGCCTGAATGTTTATAGCAGCCAAAACTGGAAACAATCCAATGTTTTGTTTCACTTGGTGAATGGTTAAGCAAGCAGTGGTATGTCCATTCCATGGAACATTATTCAGCAATAAAAGGAAACAATTTATTGATACAAGAACCAACCTGAATGAATCTTCAGAAAATTACGCTTAGTGAAAAAGCAAAGGTTACATTCTGTTTGATTCCATTTGCACAACATTTTTGAAATGATAAATTTCTTAAATGGAGAACAGGTTAGATATGGCCAGGGTTAAAGAGGCAGTGGGACGCAGGAGTGAGGTAGGTTGACTATAAAAAGGCAACATGAGGGATCATCATAGGGTCGGAAATGTTCTATAACTTGATTATATCAATGTCAATATCTTGGTTGAGATATTGTTTATAATTTTGCAAGATGTTACCCATTTGGGGAAAATGGGTAAAGGATACACAAGATCTCTACTTGCTACTGTGTGTGAATCTACAATTATCTCAAAATAAAAAGTTTAATTAAAAAAATAGGCCAACATAATGGCTGGCATCTTTTAGTAAAGAAAACCCAGAGAAGATATATCAAGAAACCATGAATAAGGAAAACTATGTTGTGGCTTTACAAAGTATCTGCCTAGCAATATAAAATGGAAAGGGACTTGGGAGTGTTAAAGAAGCAATATATTTTAATGTGGTTAAAAGGATAAATTTTTAGGTTTGTATATATTACTAGAATAAAAATTTTTTAAACCCATAGGACTATACAATAACCAGTGAACCCTAAAGTAAACTATGGACTATAGTTAATAGTACAATTATAATAATATTCTTTCATCAGTTGTAACAAAGGTACCGCACTATTGTAAAATGCTAAGATAGGGAAAACTGCATGTGAGAGGGGGTGTCGTGTGCAAACTCTCTATTTTCTACATTACTTTTCTGTAAGCCTACAACTTCTCCTCATACAAATTAGATTTAAAAGAAGCAATATATATGAGCAAAAAAAAATCACAAGGGTTGTATTTTGATGCACATTTAAAAAATTTTAAAGATAGGATACTTTTATGTAAATAATAATAGAATATACCAATAATATAAAAAGCAAAAAAATGAAATTAATTAATGGGTGCATATTTTTACACTGAAAAATGGGTTTTGGATTCTATGTAGCCCAAAATTAAGTGCCCATTTAAGATTAGTTACTGCCTAAGTAAATTCATGTGTTCTGTTTCCATTCAGTTACACAGCAACTTAAAATAGGAGACATGAAAAACAAAACAAAAATGAAATCAGTCTAACATACTCTGCATTTCTAAAATAATGTCATAATTCCCATACCAATGATATATACCATGTAAATCATACATACATGTTTAATCTTACAAGGAATACATTCCATCCCCCCAGGCCATATTGTACTTGCCTTAAGACCAACTCAGGGCAAAATTAGATTGAGAAATAAATGATTTCTTTGGTCTTTCTGATATGTGTATATATATATCTATAACATACAGTTCGGTTTGAGTCATTGTTGTTTTTGTTTTTTATATGCTGTGTGAGATCACATTTCATTCTTTTTCCATGCGAGTATACCATTATTGCAGCACCATTTGTTGAATTTTTTGTCTGTTTGTTTTATTTGTTTTGTTTGGGGCGGAGGGGGGGAGGGTAGTGCATGGTCCAAGAATTGAATCAGGGTCTCCCGCACAGCAAACATGAATTCTACCACTGAACTATGCTTGTACCCCCAAGTCATTGTTTTTAACTGGCCAAATTAATTCAAAATGTGAAGATGCTTAGTAGAGTGAAACATGTTATATACAAAGCAAGTATTAATTGGCTTATTGTTTGATTGTAGTGACTAAGTTAGAAATTAACTAGCCTGGTCAGTTCAGTCAAAAGAGTCAGACTTAAGCTGTCTTAACGCCCGTAAAGTCTGGACGTAGATAATGGCATTCATTTTTTTTAAAAAGATGGCAGACATTTTGGAAATTCAAAGTTACTTTATTTTATAATAGATATTTTGGAAATTCAAAGTTACTTCGTTTTGACTGATCATTAGCAACACCCTTGGGCTTAAGGAATAAAGAAGAGGGAGAAATCAGTGTGTTGTTAAATCCTATTTTTCTCTCCTGTGGATTAACTCCTAAACTCGACTTCAATGCCCCATTCTAACTTCAGCCACCCTTGTTCAGGTTTTCATCACTCATATTCATAGCTGCAAGCTCTTGTCTAGTTTCTGTCTCTAATTGATTTTCCCTCCAATCCATTCTGAGCACTGCCAGGCAGCTACTTAAAATACATTTTGCCATTTTTCACTCGCCGGCTCGGGACCCCAGGGTGATTCCATACTGTCAACTCCTCTAGCCCTTCACAATCTGCTCTAATCCCCCCGCTGAGCCTTGCTTCCTGCAATCTGCCCCGCACACACTCCTCCCGGAACCAGCAAGTTCTCTCTTGCCATGTGAAGACCCAACTTTACCCTCACGCCCGGGCTTTTCCTGCCTGAAAATATTTCCTCAGGCTGCTCCACTGAATTCTTTAACCTTCTTCTAATCTCAATGCCACTCATTCTTCCAAGCCCAGCTCAAGACCATCATCCCAGCCCATACTCCACAGTTGTTCCTTTCAAGAATATGCTGAGTTATGTTCAAAATCAGGGGCACTGCTAACAGCCTTCATTGTTCTCTTACTCATTCCTTCACTCATCCACGCTAGGAAACTATATTGAGCCCCCCCTTTTTTTTAACGTGTAAGATACTTTGCAAATTATATTAATTCTTTCACATCCCTTAGTTTTTAATATAAGATTAGATACTCAGTAAATAGAAAGAATCCTGCCTTATCTTCTTTTCCAGATCGCATAAGACCCAGCAGAGGAGTTGTTAGATCATCAGCATCATTAACATCACCAACATTGAACATTAATTGTGGAGCTTGAGCGTATACTCAAGTGCTCAGTATTCTCCTTGATGCTGGAAACTCAAAAGACGTAAGACATGGTCCTGCAATCGCAGTTTAGGCGGGGAGCAAAAGACCAGATGAATGGTGTACACTCTACTTAGAAGGGCAGAAACAAGCACCAGGAGACAGTATCATTGAGGTGGTAGGAAAATTCATGTTGTAGGCTTTTCTAGTGGAAACTCTGCTGCTCTGCCCAGATCTGTTCTTGAGAGCTGATGCACCTGTCCCTGGCCATTGAGAACATCAATATTAGCTGCTGCACCCCTTGCTGGGAATTGCTTTCAGCAGCAGAGAACTGCCCTGCCCAAGGTCATGGCACCTCCCCAGGGCCAACCCATGGCCAATGACTCTATGATGAGAAACACCCTTGCTTCAATTTGTGCTAACTCCAAAGAGCCACCCAAATGCAGAGCTCCCACTAGAAGCAGCCAAGGTATTATTTACAACAGCACTGCTATTCAAGTTTCACTCTGCCCAATACTGCCTTGTTTACTTCTTTGGAAATGTATTTCCCAAGTGCACTCTAATAAAACTTTGGCACACAACTCTCCAGCTCAGAGTCTGTCTCCGGGGACTCTCATCTATGCTCCTATGCTCATTTTGGTTCAGAACCCTAGCCAACAGATTCCCTCTCACGTCGTGACTCCTCCAAAGTTCCTGGAGTAGGCAAAAAAAAAATGTATCTCTATTTTTCACAAAGGAAGAAATTCAGGAACAGAGGGGCAGAGTGCCCTTGATTCACATCTAGAGAATTAGCAGACTCGGGACTCAAACCCTGAACTTCTCAATATCAACCACTCAGAGTTCTTTATTCTACACCAAGCTGTTTGGAAAGTGACCTCATTTTAGGAAAAAAGTGTGAACACCAAAACAGGCCAACTTGTGTGAATAAACAGATGCTTTTTTATGCTGTGCCTGTCCCACTAAGTTGTCGGGGGAAGGACAAAAGAGGATACATTCACCCTGAGAGCAGGCTACTCTGGAAGACACAGAGGAAGGGCAGGCAAGGGAAACAGTTGAAACAATCCAAGCTGTTTGATAAAGGAACATATCATTATGATGTCGAATTCTACCCATACCAAAAATCAGCTAAATCATAAGAGCGAGGGTGGAGGGAGAAAGAAGAACCACTCCAGAATGGATCATTTCATGAAAGCTGGAAACCAAGAGGACCAAGCTGAGGATCCCCCCAACAGTGCACACTTGCAAACATCAATCTCTGCCAAGCCAGAAGTAAAGGCTTCTGCTGAGATGGAGAATGGGGTAGAAATGCTGCTGTAGGAAATGTGATAGGGAGTCAGCAAAAGAATTGTGAACAGCCGTAAAATTAGAAACCATGACTCTGTACAGATCCAGTGAGAATGGTTTTGTGATTTTCTGTAGCAACATTCCAGCCCAGCTGCACGATGCAAGAAATAAAATAGTAAGTATGACCTTGGGTGGAGAAATTCTCTTCCCTTGATTGAGTCTTTAAGCCTGTTCATAGACTTAAATATGCACAAAAAATGTCAACTAACTGGAAATATTAGCATATTGGATCCCAGGCGCTTTCCTCCAATCAGAGATGCAGTGCAGCCAGGCAGAAGTTCTGCAGACAAAAGAGCCCGGGGTTTGAATCCAGTCCCTTTTTTAATTAGCAGCTGATCTTTGGAAATGTTATTCAACCCTACTATAAATTGTATATACACAAGGGATAATGAGAGTATGTACTGTTAACTCATAGTGAGAATGAAGAGCATAATGCACATAAAGCATTTAGCCCAGTATTCATAAGTGCTGAAAGAATATTAGACAATAATAAGAACTGGGGGGAAAATAACTTGACCCAACAAGTACTACTTGCTTTATAGACTATGAGAATTAAATCAGAGATGAAGAAGCTAGCACTTATCACAACTTATGATTAAATACAAAATACTTATTCATTTATTGTTAGCTCCCCTACTAGACAATTTACTCTGCAACAGCAGAGGCTTTCTCTGTCTTGGCCATCATTGCCCAAATGCAGTACCCAGCACATAATAGGCATTTACTAATGAATTTAAGGTCTTAAGGTAGGAGAGTTATCACAGAAATACTTAACTAGAAACTTGACCTTGTATGTCCAGATGACCACACTGATTAAAAAATAGATAACACAAACAACGTATCAGCTGGCCCACCTCCTACAGCTCTGCAATTGGCTGCCTTCCCTGCCTGAACAAAAGATAAACTGCCATCTTTTTGGTGCTGTTAACCCTCCTTCCAGGGACTTCTCCTTCCTGCACCTGAAGAAAATTCATCCTCCACTGGCCACATGAAGGGAATGGGCGCTTTCATCGTGTGTGTCCATGTGTGTTTGTGTGCGTACATGTGTTTGTTTTGTCATCGATGTTATTCTTTTCCGTTGTTACCCAGAGCTCTCTCTCCTTCCTGATTTCATTCCCAGCCACCACCCCTAATCACTATCCATAATCCCCACTTGACTTTCCTCCACAACTTGACCTTGCTATTAGATTCTTGAATCTCTCTATAGCTTTCACCAGACAGTGCAATCCATTGAATGGAAAACTGTCCCGAAATCATGGTGAGAGCATAGAGACAAATATTTGGTATACTTATCACTTTTAAAGTGAATCTCTCCCAAACATGTTTTAAAGTAAATATTGCGAAGGGATCCTGGCTGTCCTGTGGGCAGAAATAGCTCAGATAGGAAGTTGCTATCATGTCTGTTAACTTAGTTTGTGTTAGAGCTTTCAGCTTTCAGGGCTCGTTTTTGCAGGGTGAATACATAAGAAACCAATAGAGGCTTTCACATCTGCTTTTGTATCATGTTGTTTAGTGGAAAGAATTTCTTTAATTTAATATTGGTTGACTGGGAACAATGTTTATTAATTTTCTTATGAATCTTTCTAGTAAACAACAGATCTGACCTAAAACTGGTGGCCAACCTAAAGGGTTTGTAATCCAAATGCTGAGTGGTATCTGGCTCCACTGCCACCTACCCAGGGCACAGAGAGGCCCCTCCTGGATTTTCGGCCAGGGCCCTCAGCTCCACACAGTTTGGGATATATCCAACCAGTGTAATTTCCATCACTAGTGTTCACGTGTGTCCTGTTTCTCATTTCAGCTTGTTTCCTGAATTCACCTTCAGGATGCATCTTGATCATGAGTGGCTTCTGTTTAGAATTTAAGTATCATGTGAAAGAGTTTTAAGCATGTGATTAGAGGAATCCTTTTTTGCAAATATTAAATTAACAGTTTCATTAAACTGTATTCAGTTATTTTGTATATTAAAGTAGCTTTTAATTTTATGCTGAAACCAAGCTTCTTTTGCTACCAAAGAGAGGATAATTTCCAAACTGTCGATTTACTTCACCTTCAGCCAAAGTTAAACAGAAATGTTTATAAATATTTGTTCTGAGAGATTTAAACCTACTTAGCCATGTCTACCATGATTTTGCCACTGACTGAATGAGAGGAAAACAAAAGCCACCACATCACAGGTTCACAACCAGTAGAAAAAGGGTTTTCTTCTGAAGTGAAGGCATTCTTGCAGAATTGGGTGAATTTTCCTTAGTGAAACAACTGTATACACACAGAAAAAAAAGCAGCATCAACATGTCAGAGATAAACCACCATAAATGTATCATCAGATATCTAGAAAAAAAGTTGTATCTATCTTATGGAGAGGATGCTGGTGCCCTGGAAGACCCTGGAGAGCTCACCTGGCCTTTTTGTTTCTTGAAGTATAATGATACAATTTTATTATTGCATCTCCTGAGCTAGCACATAGCTCCCACGGCTATTGGCAATGGAACCCTGTATAGGTCATTAACTCCCAACATCAAGTCTTACAAGCCTATAGGCAGCATCCCTGTCATCTGAGTCACACATGGGCCCTTGGAGAAGGCTGAAGCAGCCACCCACCAGCATTTTGAATGTTGAGCACACTATAAAGGTTTATCTTACCCAGATTTTTTAAGTTGTATAAAAATCTCACACAAAAAAACACTATCATGAACATTTCTTGAGGATGGGGGCAGGGGGCAGGGAGAAGTGCAGGGTCCAGAAAACGAACCCGCGTCTCCCACCCGGCAGGTGAAAATTCTACCACTGAGCTGCCTTGCACCCCCTATCATAAGCATTCAAGGAATGAAGCAATGTTGGAAAAAAACACAAAATCTTACATTTGTGTCCTTACTCATCCCTAATTGCATTTTTATACCTCCTACTTTCCCCTGACTTTTTTTCCTATAGCATAGTCATCATAATTCACAATACCTGCCTCACTTCTGCACAAGTTTGGAAAATAGGGTCTAAATTGACAAAAATTGAATTTGAGAGAATCCATCGCCTAATACGTCAATAAAAACCAGCAACTAAATTTCGACAAGGACCCAACAGCCTTCTCCTGGCCTTTTCCTAAGTGCTTAGTTTGCAGCTCTGACTGTAATCTAATAATCGCTTTTCTGATCCAAATATCAATACTTAATGTTTATTGCCAGAAAGCTAAGTTAGAGGCCTGGCCACCTCCTCCTTAATAAAAAAAAATGATCTAAGCACCAGCGAGGCTTTGATGAAGCAGGGAGTGAGCTGAAGGGAACCTCCTTCCGCCAACACAGCAGCAATGTGTTTTCTGTCTCCACTGAACTTCCACAAATTTGTAATTTATTTGGAAGAATATGTTTCAGATAAGCAAAAAAAAAAAAAAAAGCATCTGGAAGCCTTCTTGCCGAATGGTAACTTTCTGGAAGTTTCCTCATTTAGAAGCAATTTCTGGAAAATTTCTTGATTAATACAAATCCGTGAACAAACTTAAAAATGATGGCTTTGTTATTGCTTTGGCACAATATGTTAACAACACTGAAAGTGCTGCCAAAACTCTGAGAGTTCTTTCATGGGGATTATGGTCTTGTTTACATATCCAGCTGTACTGAGGCCTTGTCCATGGTGTAACCTAACAATGTTCCCAGTGGGGATGCCCATTAGGGGAGGGGAGACTAACTGAAGTTTAGTTTGTTTAAATTGAGCAAGAATGCACAGCGGCCCTCAGATCTTTGGGGAATGTGTTGGAAGCATACCCTTTCTGGGATCTGTTTTCATTTATTTAAGGGGGATGTTTGCATTGCTCAAAAATTGCAATACACAAACTTGCCATACAAAATGCCTTCCAAATGTTTACTGTGGTCTGTACGGAAGTGAGTAGAAAACACAAATAGAAGTAAAATGCTAAGTGAAAAAAGTAATGGCTGGTCTCCGTCATTTGTTTCAATTAAAAACCCAAACCACTTTCTGGTTGTACGTGTGCATCTATTTATAAAGCATATATTCCTAAGTATGACCATTCAAATCTAATAGGAAGGATCAACAAAACTCACTGAAAAAAATACGAATTTGGAATTGTAGGAAACTGGTTCCTATTAATAGTATATTTATGCAAATGTTTTCTTTTTATGGGTTTGCATCGATTTAACATACATGCATTTTTATTGGGAGTTTATTTTACAAGCTCTAATGACAATGTAATAATAGCTTTTTCCCAAAAAACAAATGTGAGAAATAATGGAATTGCATGTTACGTGTTTTCTAATTTTTGACACAAATTTTAACAAGGTTTTATTTGCCGCATGTTATTGCCATAAAAGAATCAAGGATAGAAATTGCCTCTGCTAACTTTGGGGGTTTTATGGAGTCTGTAAATGAAAATAGTCCATTCAGAAGAAATTCACTTTTTCTGCTTTCGATCTTTGGAAATAGAACTGCAGGAGTAGACCAACGAGACCTCAGGCTAGCCCTGTTCCTGTAGCCTAACTCTGCTACATACAGGCCTCCTCACAAAGTGTGTTCTCTCTGAAACAAACTGAGAGGCCACAGTGCTTCCATTATGTTAAAAATACATCGAGGTTTAAATTGAAATATTGGCTATCATTTGGGTCAATATAAAATGTTTCCTGGAAAACTAATGATTCACATAGTTCTTCAATGTTGAAATGACATCTTAAATCAGTCTTACCAAAGTAATTCTCATCTGAAAATTTCGTTTTTAGTTTAATCAAGAAGTGAAATTCCAGTGGATATTAAAAAAAAAATCACGATTTTCATTTCTCAAAAAAAATCAATTTTAATATGTAATTTCATTAGATAATATTATCCTTGATGTTAGTAGGTCAGTGTTTTAATTAAATGAATTATGTTCACTTGTTCTAACATAGAAATCTCACTAATTTGCCAGAGAAAGAAAAAGAAAGTTACCCGTTATCTGTGGAGCTACTTAATCACTTACTTCTCTGCCTTAATACTCAGCATTCTCACAGCGCTATCGGCAGCTGTCATAACCCTGTTGATAAAGATGCGAAGTTTACCCCCATGTCACCAAGCTTCAAGGTCAAGGCTGCAGGGGAGAGGGATAAGGCTGTGATCATTGGTTTACAGAAGCATCTTTATTTTTCCTATCCATGAATTTGATACTCCTGCTTTTTAACGAAGACGGCCTCAATATAGGTTTTTAAATCAAATGTCAACTAGTAAAAGACAATATAATAAAATACAAGAGCAAAGAACCCAGCACCAGGCTGCCTTCGCTTTTATACCAACTCTTCTGGTTGCCAGCTTTGTGCCTTTGTACAAGTTATGTATCCTGTGTGTGCCTCGGTTTTCTCTTCTATAAAAACAGATCTGAGAATGTAGGATGCGAAGGTAGTGTGGTGGTAGAATTCTCGCCCGCCATGCGGGAGACCCGGGTTCGATTTCCAGCCCATGCATTTCCCAAAAACAAACAAGTAAGCAAACAAAAGAGAGGAAAAACAAACAAAAGGTCAACAAATGGTGCTGCAGTAATGGGATACTCACATGGAAAAAGAATGAAATGTGACCCCCACCATACAGCATACAAAAAAATAAAATAAAATAGACCTAAGAATGGTAACTTCTCCACTGGGCCTCCGAGAGGATTAAATGAAATAATATGTGAATGACACTGACAAAAATGCCTGGCACAGAGCAAGCCCTCCATAAATGCTATGCATAAAACTAGCACCGGAAAGATTGGTTGAGCTCATTTTTTAATTCTTTTGAGGATTTTCTATAGTTTTAAGGCAGTTAGTAGTGTATTTTTAAAAGCATCAAAGATCTTGTTGAGGGAGTATTACCAGAAGTATTTCATAATTGTTCTGATAATATTAGGCAGCCCAACCTGGAAATATTTACAGATTATTAAGATCCTGAAAGACAGACCAGAATAAATCACTCAGAAACAAAGCTTTTCTATACACTATTTTTAAAATTCTCTTAGGGAGAACATTGTTCAGGTTAAAACCCAACAAGGAATAGCTTGTGACATAGTCCTGTGGATTTGTAGATAGTATTAATGAAGATCATTTTAATACCCAAACACAGTTCTAGGACCTTGTGTTCAGGATCGAATAGTATCCTCTAATGACAACTTAATTTCAAAATTAATTATTAAGTACATCAAATAAATTGCTTTTTAGAATAACCTTAATATCTAGAAGAAACTGCCCAGTGTGTGCAAATGCTGACAACTGCGTTCTCCCAGGATGTCATTCTGTAGCATTCAGTGAATTAACATCAAGTGTGACTCATCTTTGCTTCTCATTTCAGTGTTACCTTGGTCCAGACGAAGTCAGTTTCCTAAATGGGCCAGGGGTGGAGGTTGTTGGGGCTGTTGCACTGACATCCCAGGGTGTTATGATTAAGCACAAAAGGTTTCCCAATACTGTTAACTGTTCTTATTTTCTTCTCAAGGACATAGATGATATAGGGCATTAGGAAACAAGCACATTTTTTAAAATCATTTTCATGTTAATAATCTAATGATAAAAAATAAAACAGATGCCTCTGCTTTCTAGAAATGAACTATAGAACCTGCAAATTGACCCAGTGGTTTAAGCAGGTTCATGAGCCACACAGAATATTTGAAAGTACCTAACTGTTAGATTATAGTCACATCACCTAATTAAATAATTGACCCTAACTTTGTCCAAACTGGAACCCATTATTTAGTAATAAGAGATTAATCAGCTTGCGATATCTTGGAAATTGTGGAATTTGGAGGAGACAAGCTGCAGTGGTGTGTTTAAGAATTACTGAGGATAAACCTTACTCCCGATGTAACAGTTTCACCCTATAATATTGTCAAGTCTTCGTATACAGTAATTTTATAAATGTCTATCAAAACTCAGTTTTAAAAAGACCATTTCCCTGTGCCTTCTTTCCCTTTTATTTTCTGAGTAAGGAATTCTATTCATTGACGCTTTCGGATTTAACATCATTTGGGAGGAAAAAAGAAGTTATTCTTTACCCTCGTAGCAAATCGCTCGTAGCTGAAGGCGGTCTTTGTTCTCAGCAGCCGGTTAGACCGCACGTTCATAGCCTCGTGCTTCTACTAGGGCTCTTGATATATTCACATAAATGATGGAAGATGCATGAGACGTGAAGGTGACATGTGCAGTCTCCAGGAGGAAACCGGTGCCCCGGTTGCTCGCTAAGGAGCCATCCTGGCATGAGCTGCACACGCAGCCAGCCGGCTGCCCTCCCAGCTGGAAGGAAGGTGCTAAGCAGCAGCTGTCAGCGGAAAGAGATGGGAGGCGGGGGGAGGGGGGAAGGGGGAGGTGAAGTCTCTCCAATTCACAGAAATAAAAATTGTTAATCAAAATCCCCAGGAACGTGCACTGATAGCTGCATCCTTTCCAAGACTTCTGACTTACTTCCTTGAAACTTCTTTAGCCTGCTGGCTTATCAGTTTCAGAGCAATGTATTTCTCCGCCACCGCCTGGGAAGTGAACCAGAACAATTTGAGGTTAATTCACCTCTCCCAGCAATCATAAAGTTTGTGCGTTCAGAGATTCAACAATGAAATTGTTACTGATTAGTCCGAGTCAAAAATCTGCACTTTAGTCATCTCGACACGATTTAATTACCTTTTTTTTTTTTAAGTGCAGTATACATGCCCCATTTGCCAAGACAAAAGAGCTATTATTCAACATGGAAAAAATATTGCCGTCGCAAGCACAGGAACTTTTAATGTTTTCACTGCTGAACTGTCAAAATGCGAACATTCCCACCCCCCGAATAAATGAAAGTATGGAACTATAGTATAACCTTCACTTTTACAGTAAGAGGTTTCTGGAATATGACAAAGAAAACATAGCAATTTCAGCCAGGTCATAATTTAGTATAAAATAAAACAAGACATTTAAACCCGAGGAGGAAAAAAATTCTGCGAGTGGTAGAACTATCAAACTATGTGTGCAATTTCCTTGTGCTCAAATTGCATTTTCTCCCTTCAGTGTTATACGGAGCAGGGTCTTGCCCTCTAGATTAGAGACTTTTGCATTAGAGGAAACTAGGTTATGTCTTCCACTGTCAGAGTCAGAAATTATGAGCTGGAGTGCATTTTAGCCAGTCACTCTGAAAAATGCTAGCCCAAGGGGGTAATAATTAGAACTGTTTTTGTCAGGTGACTGCATTTTAAGCAGTGATGTGTCTGAGAATCTAGCTGAGGGGTTTAATATAAATATAAATATTTTTTTCAGTCAGCATTATAGCTTGATTTTTTTTTTTTTGCTTTGCTTTTTATTTCAAAAGTAAGCACTTTTCAGGAATTATCAGCTAAAGTGTCCTAGAGTTTAGTAGTATGGTGACCCCATAATATGATAGTCAGTAGAAAATGATACTCAAGCAGTCTGAGAAGCTCATGCATAAGACTATAAGCTAACTCATTATGAGATCATCATGCATTTATGAACCCAAATACCTAGTCTGCAGATTACTTATAAGAGATTAAACACAAACATAGACAATTTTACTTCTACATTATTATCCTATTCACTTAAGTAGTTATTGATGTAATTTAATGTTGTAATTCCCACAAACATAAAAAATATATAGAAAGATACAGCATATGAGCTCTTGGATTACTTAAAGATGGTTTGGCACATCTGGGTTCAGGGTTCCATACATAGATGAGTGAGTAGCCTAGTGGTTCTGTTATTTATTAAGGTGTCCAAATCTGAATATATCCCATTTTGACAAGAATGGATCATTTTAATATTTGTTCCCATTACAAAAGCATTATGGAAAGATGGGAATGAATGGAAACAATCTCATCTCCTTTGGCTTATAAACTTTAATAAAGACTATCCTTTTGTTCATTCAATAACCCTATCTTTACAAATAAATATATCACTTTAGATTAGGACCATCTCAGAACAAAAGATCATATTTTCTGTTGGTTCTTAAAAATACCACATAGACCTTCCCATCATATTACCAACAATGAATATTTACAAAATAAAACCTTTCTCCTAAAAATTAGCTTTAATTATTTTATATCACATGAAATACTAAATACTAATGATACAAAAGTAACCAATTTTCTGGGACTATTCTACTTTATATATCATGGAAAGTTTGAAATTTTAAACATTTTTTCTAAAAAAGGGTTCAGCTGGGAACATTTTGTCATTATGTGTTGTAAATGATTATGACCATTACATCTTTTATAATATCAGAAACATGATATTCCAAAGAATAATGACTGCATTTCCCCCAAGGGGTAACTCACCTCATCTTGCTGTGCAGCACTCATCTTCCAGTTTGAACTTTGGAACGATTGCTGGAAAAGACTTCTTAAGATTACCTATCAAGGCTGATTCTTCCCTTTCAATGGATATCACCTCGCTCTCTCTTCCCCAAGATGCTATCATGTCCTCATGGTGGCAGGGAAATTGGGGAAGGGTCTCTGGCCTGGGTACTAGCATCTGCATATTATTTGCTGGCTTCCACTGGGCTGTATCTGGCCCCACTGTATCAGGTCACTGAACCGCTGCCACCCTGTCCTGATGTCCAATGTATGATGTTTTATACGCCTTGGTGCCTGGGTGGGGGAGGAATATGTCATATTGGCACCTATCCAAAGTCCTCAAACCTTACTATAACTTCCTGTAGCAAGGTCCCTTTATTCTGTAATGTCCTTGCCCTGACCCCAAGCTACTTCCATTCCACTGATTCTCTTAGTAATAGGGGAGGGGACTCAAGGACTTATGGCATTCCTAGGTGCCTTCTTAGGCAAAGGGAAACCAGGGGTATTATTTAGCTCCACTTGTCTAGTTGCTTCCCTCAATCATTTCTAATCTGCCAATCATGTGGCACCATATCGGTGTTGCACATGGGGTTTCATCAAGAAATTTGAAATTTTCTCAGGCTAGAACCTGGAAGCAAGCAGCAAGCTTAACCTAATTCCCAATCTGTGAACCCCACAATTGTATTTGGAGTTTTCTGCTAGTCCTCACTTCACCCCAACCCAAAGGGTTGAACTCCATGAAGTATGAATTCAAGGACACTCTCATCTGAACTCTTACCATTCATATCAGCTCTGTCTTCCCACTTCTCAGATCTACCAGTATCCCTCTCTTTCTACATCATCCTCCTTCCCTTGGTTTAATTCACTCTCCCCTTCATAGGATCTATAGTGGTAGAGCAGCTTCAGGGAAATAAACTCTATTGTCAAGGAGAGGAAAACCATTGGAACTGTGCTGGAGAATATATTGGCTCTCAGGTCCACATTTGCTCTTTTCTCTACTCTTGCTTTTTTTTTCACTTTAGGGGTAGGAAACCTGCAGGATATATTTTCCAGACTCCCTTGTCAGCTGACTTCCTGTTAGGTTTTGCCATTGGGAAGCACTAGCAGGAAACTGAAGGAAAGAAAAAAGCATTTTTCCCAGGTTCTAGTGGCGATTTTAGCTGCAGCAATAGTGCTAAAAAATTAGCAGCAATTTTAGCAGGTTTTACTCAGGTAATTCAGTTCCAACAACATCAGATTTAGCTGCACAGTGACCATAGATTTGAAATAACATCATTTGTCCTTTGGACCTCCAAGCCTAAAGGTGGCAGTGGCTTAATGTGGGTGCTACTCTCTAGGTAACTTTACCCAATAGTGCCCCAGCCCTTCCAATCCTTTGCAACCAACTGAATGCATTAAATTCACTCTGTTTGAAATTCCTCATGTGGATTCTGTTGATCTAATTAAACACTGACCGTTACAGGCCACATGTCAATCATATGATCTCTGTTACACTTAAAGCCTACCTACTGAAGGCTTGCTACCTGTTTTACCATGGGTGAAAAGGATTTCAGAGTAATGTTGGCTAACCATCATGACTGCCTAAAGAGAAGTTTTACTATTACAAGGTAATTATTCTAGCAGGGCCTAAACGGTATCTAAGGCAGAGAACAGGAAACATTAGTTACTGTGACTCCAATTATTTGGCATATATTTCTGTTAATCATGGGTTGTCTATACTCTATAAATGTTCTGTGGGGTTAGGAAGGAGCACCAACTACATTCCCAGAGTCTCGTTGCTTTCTTTCTAGAAGACTTCCCTTACCTCTCCGAACCACATATGGGAATGAGAATTACAAAGTCGTGTCTTTTTTTCCTCTCCTCCATCTAGCACCACAGGTTCTGCCACTCACTGACTTCCAAATCCCTCTTCCTTCGAACAAATTGCAATCCTGCGTGGGAGGATTAATGAATCACCTATGGTGATGGAGGAGTGCCATGGTCCTAGGACGCCATGCTCGCACACGGGCCATTTCTCATCCATTCTCCTCTCCAGCAAGGGACCTGCCAAATGGAGGCAACAGGTTTATTCTTTATCTTTACATCTTTACTCTTGCTTATTCCAAAGACCAAAGGAATGTGAGTAACTTTTAAGATCTTTATAGACTTAGAACCATAGAGTTGTAGAAGTAAAAAAGAACATTAGAAATCATATTGTCCTACCTTCTCATTTACAGACGACTGTCTCTACTATAATACTTCCCATACCTATCAGAATATTTTTACCTGCCCAACTGGTCTGTGATCTCCTCAAAGGAAGTGCCTATGATCTTTCTCTCAATATCTTCTGTACCTACACATGCACAATGGAAACACTCAATAGAATATGCCTAATAGACTGAACTCAATAAATCCTTTTCAGTAAGAGGTAGATGAATGGACAAATGAGTTAATGGATTAAGGAATGAATTAATTATTTAGAGGTTAAATATCTTGTCCAAGAATGCACAATTCTAATCAGTCTAACACAAATTAAAGAATCTTATTGTTTCCTGACTCCAAGTCCAGAAGAGAGTGACTCTCTTCTAAGTTAACATTTTCAGTACTTTCTCATAAAGCAAGGCTCAGTCCATTTGTCTTCCACCTATCAGACAGGGAAACAGAGAGGAAAGGGCTCAGTTCATAGGACCAGGTTCAAAAGCAAAGTGATATCTCCAAAACCAGCTAGAGAGTAGTACTCCAGTCATGCATGATAGGGAAAAATTCCTGTGCACAGCTATAGCACAAGCACAATTTCCACTCTGGTCACTCTGTGCCTGTTTATGGAAAATGTACCAAAAATAAATAGCTGGATGCTCTGCATTTTCATCAGGGTAGAAATAAGTTCAATTATTTTTCCCAGGAACAATGCATGTCTCTTTTACAACTGATGAGAAAGAACAAAATGCCATAGATATAAAACTGCTCTTTCAGAATCTAGATACCATGGAAACATCTCTGATCTTAATTTTTACTATTTAGGAATGATACATTCAATTGATCGCTCTCTCAAAATGAATCATTTTTAAACTCAAAGAACAAAGGAAAATGCAAAATGAGGATTGAGAAAAATACTATCACCATTGAGATATAAATACTATTACATTTTATATTCCAAAATCACTTCTATTCCTTGATTTTTACTTTAAATCCAACTGCAAATGATAATTATCTCACCAACAACCCCAAACAAAATTGCACACACATATTTACACCCAGCAATTTTGGTAGGGAATCTTACACACCATAATGCATAGGGGAAGAGCCTGAGCAGCCGCCATTTGGTTACATATTTCAGTTTCTTCCCTGTATGTGATGAAATAGAAATGTGACATTTGATATTATCACTGATGGTTAATTCCGTGAACATTTTAATATTTTTTCAGACCTCTGAAGATTTATATTTTTCCTCCCTCAAATGAGGGCAAGAATTTAAATACCCAATCTTTCCTTTCTTTTGAAAAAAATAAATGCAATAATACACCTTCCAAGGTTAATCTGTGTCCTTGCACCTCCAATGAATCCATGGCAAGTATGTTTTTTATTGCTCTGCCATATCTAAAATTGCTTAGTCCATACTCTTTTAGACACATCATTTTTCAAACTCAAACTTCCAAGTTTCATCAGGAAAGAGCACATTACAATACATGCAAAGCGAATAACTACTAACTTATGTTCTGGAGATGTGTGCCATTCTTCACCAACAAAGCAGCCCCAGATGTTTGGGGTTGAGGAAATAATCCTGCAGCAAGCACTGTTAAGATACCATAGACTTTGAATGATCTCTGGCAAACTGTAAAGTAGTTTGTTCTGGAAACTGTTTCATCCATGAGTGCTAGCCCTCACCATTTGGCTTGTAATGGATATAGCTCCAAATAAATAGACCGCATTCACAGTCTTGGCGTTTTTATCTCCTATTGAGCTTCAGCCTGTTGCAACCTGGCTTTTCTTTCCCTGCCCCAAATCACGCTTGACGGATGGGAAGAAGGAGAAGAGCAAAACATCCTAAATTCTCCCTCCTCGCTGATCCCTCGCTTGCCCTTCTTTGTCTCTTCGTAGCAACTTCTTTTGGTCTTTGGCATCTCTCCTCATCCTATAGTTACTTGTCCCTCTTTCTTCCCTCCAGTCACACATTCCAGCTTAAACTATAAACTCCTCAAGGTCAGGTCTGAACTGGACTGATTCTTTAGTCTTTCTACGCCCCTCACATGAGGTGCCAGGCCATTGTCTGTGCTCAGGAAATGCAGATTTGAATGAGCTCAGTCACAGAAAGTAATAAACGGAGTTTTTTATAAATGCACCACTGGAAAACCACAGTGCTCACATTTTGTGTTATGAGCTCATTTTAGAGTGATTGGATGCCTTTTATTGGCTAACGCCTGCCATGTGGTAATGTCTTCATTTGCTGAGTTGATGTTCCAAATCTTACAATTCTTAGTCATAATTATTAGTTTTTCCCTTGAATTTTGTGCTTCATTGAGGTTTTAAAGGGTAAAATTAACCTCCCAGCTTTTCCTCCATAAATTTATAATTTCATTGTGGTTTCATTGCTATATTGGCTTCCATTTCAGAGGTTTGTCCAAAGTTAAGGTGATTATGTGTCAGTTGTTTTTCTCCTGTCACAAATGCATTTATTTCCTTACCATCTAACTTGCTCAACTGCACAATAGATGCAGCAACATGATGAGGAATTCTAAATATTATTTGCTTTAAAAAGATAGATCTTAAGGGAAATGGAACACGGTTTTTTCTTTTTTCCTGGGTTAACAGTCTATCAAAATTCATAAAAATAAATATTCATTCATATAATATTCCTTCTTGCATTGGCATCTGTTTACTGGACATAAGTCAACATTTTCTGCCGAACACAACACTGTAAAAAGTACATTAACAAGTTCTTAAGGGTTATCTTAAGTACAAAATGTGTTTAGCTATTCGACAATATGGAAATTTGATTATTTAACTTGAACTGGAAATATAGGGCTCAAATTTCACCACAGTTATGCATGATTATAAAGATTAAGAAATGCTTTGGGGGATTTATCAAGTCTCAAAGCTAGCGGAGTCATTAGACTGATAATTAAACAGCTCCACATAGATGCCGCCTTCCAATAGACACTTTGAGGAACTCTCTGGTTTGAACGAACACTCAGCCCGGGGGTCAGAAAACCTATTTCATTCTGCCTGCAGAACTAAATTTGGATGACTCACCAAAATTTCTTGAAACTCCTTTGGAAAAAAAAAGACCTTATATTTATAAAATTAGTTTGTCGAACCCTGCCTAGCTATCTACCTTTGAATGTCTCCATCCTACCACCTAGAACCACCCAGCCACCACCCCGACTTGCATTCTTTCTTCCAAATGTGAGAAACCAACCAGATCCGTGTCAGGGGTAAAGAACCTGGTAGTAGCTCAGTAGCTCAGCATTGCGTAGACCTTGCCTTCCATCTGTCTGCTAACCAGACTTGCGTTTTTCCCTTTAATAAAAGTCTTCCTCTTATCCTGGTTTTAGTAATTATCCTGGTTTTAGTAATAGCATTCTATTTGCTCCTAGTCTTAGCTCACCCACTATTGCTAGTTACTGCAGTGCTTCTCAAAGGGTGGTCCACAGACCAGCTACATCAGCATCACTTGGGAACTTATTAGAAATGCAATTCTTGGGCCCCACTCCAGAACTATTGAATCAGAAACTCTGGGGGGTCAGCCCAACAATCCTGTTTCAATCAGCTCTCTAGGGGATTCTGATGCATGATGAAGTCTGAGAACTACCGGGCTAGTTCTTCAACTTCAATTTCTTTTATTTCAACGTGCTCTTCCCCTCTCTTCTGTCTTCAAGTCGTTACTCTCAAAAAGAACAAACAACTTTCAGAAGGTAGAGTAGTAGCAGCAGAGATTTTTAATGCAGGTTTCAAAAGTGTGGGACCATGGGGAGAGGGAGAGATTGTTCCTAAAGAGATTGTAGGATTATTTGTTGTGTGATATACTGAGAAAAATTTGTAGTAAGTGAAACATACCTATTAAGGAGGAAGAGATGTCAAAAAAGAAATTTAAGAAATTTTGCTCAATGTTACAACTATTCCGCAGGTATTTTTCAAGAGACATCAATAAAAAATTTACTTCCTTTGATGGCTGAACTGCGTCACTTTGAATGTAACACCACAGAGACTGGACCTTATGGAGACCCAGTTAACAGTCGGGTTTTACAAGGAACTCGCCCCACTCATTCAGCTGTGGGTCAAGAACAGGACAGACAAAAAAGAATCAGCATCCTCATTTCCGCCTCTCTCTGAACTCTTCCTCACGAGATATTATTCAATCAGTTATCCCAAACCCTCCTTTCATCTTTTATCTTACTTTGTTCGCCAATTCCCTTCCCCTCAGATTATAAACCCATGAATATCATTAATATATTTAATGTTCTTCTGTTCATACAAGTGTCTGTACAAAAGAATCTACTTTCAAAAATCTCAACTTTGCACCTTTTGTTGATTCCTTAACCCAGTGTGGCCTAGTTCCTTCCCCTCCGCCGGAAGGGGCATCTACCACCACACCCAGCCATGACCCACCTCTCAAATCCAACAGATAGTTTCCAGTCTTTCTCTTACCTGATCTCTCTGGAGTTTGATATTGTTGACCAGTTCTTCCTTGGAATACTTTCCTCTGTGATTTCCATTATATGAAATTCTCTCCTATTTCTCCTCCTTCTTCCTCTATGATTATTTCTTCCCAGCATCCTTTATGCTCACCTTCTCCTGCTCACATTTTGAGTACTGAAGATTCTGAAAATTCTATCCTTGGCCTCTTTTCTTTCACCCTGAGCACTCTCCCCAAGCAACGCCACCTTCTACTACCATCTCTCCTCTGTCTCCCCAACCTAAATTGCCCATAGTATTACTCTCTGAATATGCCAAAGGATAGTGACACATCATCTTCCCCTCCAACTGTAATTGGCCTACATGCTCTATCCCCCACTCATTGTAAAACTTAGAAACCTAGATTTTATCCTATATTTATCCTCTTCTTTAATACCCATATCATATAGGTTAATCAAAGCTCTTGTCTTCTCTGTCCTCACTGCAATTCCAGTCCTGGCATGTATTAGCTCTCACCTGAATCTTCGCAATCATCTTGTAACTTGTGTCACTTGCCTTCATATTGTTGTAAGTGACATAACAAATAAATAAGCATAATTTAACAGCTTAAAGTTGCTCAATGATTTCCTATCAAAAACAAGATGGAAACTACTGCTTTCACGTAGAATTCTTCATAATTTGGTATATTCACATCCAAACAGGCTAACTTCTATCTACCTTCATCTATTCTTGAAGTTTCAATGATATTTCTAATTTCCTGTACATGCACTGTTCTTCCAACCTTCATGCTTACTACTATAAAGTTCTGTGCATAATTCTATCACTTCACTCAAAACCTTATTTTACAATTATATATCTGTGACTTTCTCCCCAAGTAACTCTTTGGTATTTGGAACTATGCCTTCATTTTTGTGCCTCCAGCACCTACCACAACACGTAAGTTGAAAACTATGGTCAAAAAGTGACTGTTCAATGGATGAGTATCTGAAATAATGCCACACTGTCAGTTAAGATGCCCTACTTCCACTAGACCATGTAAAAAAAAAACTCCTTTTCATCCTCAACATTAAACCAAAAGTTGGGAAGCTCTGGGAAGAAGTGTCTCTGAATTCCCCAGATCAAATTACAGCCCCTTTCCCTAATGTACCTCTTGTACACCTCAACTGTAGAATTTACCATATTTTATTGAAATGGCTTTTTCCATGTTTACCTCTTTAGTAGTCTATGTGAAACCTAATTGATTAATATATCTGAGCAAAAAAAAAGAAGAAAATAAATTCAGACTGTACAAGAAAAGAAAAAATTCTCTAAGTTGTATTTTATTAAAGAGTT
The DNA here is from genome assembly GCF_023851605.1 of Tamandua tetradactyla. Lineage (NCBI taxonomy): Eukaryota > Metazoa > Chordata > Mammalia > Pilosa > Myrmecophagidae > Tamandua > Tamandua tetradactyla. Next base: position 37,969,985 of record NC_135347.1, on the reverse strand, counting down.
CACAAATTCCTAGTGGGGGAATATTGGAAGTTAACCTCAAAAATTGATCATACATTGTACACTCATACACACACACTCATATACTTGAGTTGGGTCTATTTATTCAAGTAAGCCTTTCAACTCTCTATAAATGTCCAAGTTAAATAATCCTTTCTTTTTTTTTAAGTCTGTTTTGTCTGATATTAGTATAGCAACTTTTGCTTTCTTTTGGTTACAACTTGCATGGAAACTCTTTTTCCATTCTTTCACTTTCAATTTATTTGTATCATTGTGTCTAAGATGAGTCTCTTGTAAGCAGCATATAGCTAGATTGTGTTTCTTAATCCATTCTGCCAATCTGTATCTTTTAATTGGTAAGTTTAGTCCATTACCATTCAAAGTTATTACTGACAAGGTGTTTCTTGATTCCATCATCTTATCCTTTTTATTTTGCCAGATCTATATATTCTTTTCCCTCTATCTCTTTGTATTTTTTTTTTTTTGGATTTTCATATTTCAGTTTTAATATAACTCACATTTATAATTAGTGCAAATGACAACAAAATACTGAATTTTTTTAAAAATGACATTAACTAAGAATTACAAAAGCAGACTTCCTGAATGATTTCTTGTCAAGCATCATAACAAAAATCCTATACAAAAAAAGAGATCACTTTTCATAGGCACATTCAGACATAAGTTACATAACTAAATATTTAGTTCATAAATAGAATGTTAATTATAAGAAAATAATCTATAGCTAGCAAAAATAATGTAGGGTAGCATTTTTTTTTACTCTATTTGCAATCTATTGACTCAAACATCTTTCTCAAAAATTATAAATTACTATATACACAAAGATAGACCCTTTCAAAGAATGTATTGGATAGATATTGAGGCAGGTGTACCCACTTGACTGAAATAAAGGTTCTGATGCCCAGAGAGGCCAGAGAAAGAAAAGAGAAAGACATTAACTAGACAGCTCCTAATCCTGATTACATATGTTACAGGTGACACCAGCATAACACGGTTACAGAGGGGAATGAAAACTATAATGACTTACCTCATCATCACCCAGTTCTACTCCTATCTCCTTATGGGAAGGGATAGAAAAGGAATTGCTGTAAATACAGTTCAGACACCTTAATAGTAGATTATATTCCAATACACTATTAGAATAAACTACATAAGTGTGTTCAGCTGTTTATTTAACATGGGGTTTAATATGCTACCTTTTACCTGGAAAGTGATAACAAATATTTATGAATTGAATAAATTAAATCATTTTATAATGGCAGCCAAATATTAGTAATATTTCTTTGAAAAGTATTCATCTCCTATTACTTTATTACTCTGGCCACTAACACTCTGAAAATATGACCATATAATTTGCCACCGAATGGAATTTAGTTAAAGGCCTAACATAGGTGGCTAATTACAAAGTACTGAAAAGGACATGCTTAAACTTCTTAACAAACTGGGAAAGAATATATGATATTTATTGTATCCTGTGCAGGTTGTCGTACTGATACTATGTTGCCTCACTCACTTTAGTACTTCTCTACCCTAAAGGAGCTTGCAGTTTAGAATGGAAGCTGCTATATGGAATTGTAATACAAAATGGGTGAGGGAAGGAGCAAATCAGTAGCTCAGCGAGAGTAGTCAGGGATGGCTTCATGGCAGTGGTGTGAAAATAAAGAACGCACAAGAGCACTCCACTCTAGATGTTGTCCATCACTTGAGCAAATGTACAGAGGCTGGAATTCCTAGTCTCTGGCTAAAGGAAAGTCAAGGCCTCTCTCCCAGTCCTTTGATGACCGATCACAATATTGAAAAATAAATCCTTGTTCCTGTTTAACTCAGTTATTGGTACATAGGCTCCAGGTGATTAGCAGAGATAGGAGGAAATGAGGGAGGCCTGAAGTAGGAAGCTAAAGTAAACTTCAGCAAACACTATAAACCAAATCCAGGGCAAAAGTCAAAGGCTTGGGATTTTGTTGCAGCTCTAATACTCACCCATCATGTGTCAGTGGGACATACAGAATCTCCAAGCCTCAGTTTCTTAAACTAGTCAATGAAGTGATTGGGCCAGAGGATCCTCTGTGGTCTCTTTCAGCTCTAAACATCCACAAAAGACCAATTACCTGGGTTCTCTGCTTCCCCTTGTCTATTGTTCATTAGCATCTCCACGGGAGCAATAAAAGGAAGTGGCATTTCTACCAGCAGTGTTGGTACTTACCAGCTCTGAGAAACGGTTTGCTGATCCAGGAAGCTGGGGACTCTCTGTTGTCTTCGATTATCAACACATTCCCTGTCTACAGTTCACCACGAATAATCAAGATTTTACTTTCATTTTTTTCTGTTGGAGTTTCTTTTTTTGGTACCTATGAATTTAGTTTCATAATGCCTTTTGACTTCTTTTTATAAGTCCACAGGTTCCTCTGATGCAGCTCATCATATAACTTCTGAATAGCAAGCACTTAGGACTGCATGGTTTGCTAGAATCGTTTCAGTCAATTCCGAACTTGTATTCTGCTCATACAAATCAAATATTATTTCCCATCTCTGCTACTGAAACGTAGCCATGAAAATGGATTATCAGGGTCACAGATGATAATCATAGTCTTTTCATGGACAATAATCATTCCAACACCAATATTTATACTCTAAATGCTTTATAGGCTAAGGGCTCCAAATTACTTACACACACACACCCTGGAATGTAAGCTCCATGAGGGCAGGGATTTATGCCTGTTTTGTTCGCTGCTGCCTCCAGGATCTACAGCAGTGTTCAGCAGTCCTTGGACACTCGAATCCCAGTGGTTTGTCTCCAGCGCCCACCCTAACCCCTCCTATGAGTTGTGACTGATAAACCAGTGCCGTGTCCTCGCTGGGAGGCTGCACCATGAGAAAGGCTATGGAATCTGCCTCTACCATTTATCACCAGGGTGCTTTTGGCAAATTACTTGACTGTTGATGCCCCCATTCCCTCTTGTATAAAATGGACATAATAGTGGCATAACTTCATAAGGCCATGAGGATTAAATGAGTATGTTTGTCTCGGTGACAAGTAGCACTCATTAAAAATGAACCATGATTATTACCTGTTTTCCATTATCTACAGCATAATAAACCACCAAAGACAATGGTTTTGAATAATAATAATCATTCATTTTGCCTACAAATCTGCGGTTTGGGCAGGGCTTGGCAGGAAATGCTCATTTCTGCCCCATGCAGCAGCAGCAGGGGTAGCCCCACCAAGGGTTGAATGAGCCGCAGACAAGATGGCCCACTCACGTGGCTGGCGAGTTAGTGCTGGCTGTTGGCTGAGAGGAGTCATCTCCACCAGCTCATCTCTCGTGGGTAGCCTGGGCTTCCTCACAGCATGCCAGCTGGGTTCTAGGGATGGGCATACCCAGAGAGCGATCCAGGTAAAAGCTCTATCTCCTTTTCCGACCTAGCTTTGCAAATCACATAGCATCATTTTTGCCATACTCTATTGGTTGAGGCAGTCACAAAAACCTGCGCAGATTCAAGGACAAGACTTAGAATCTGCCTCTTGCTAGGGAGATGGCATCCTTCTAGGAAAGCATGCAGGAAGGAAAATATTGTTGTTATCATTTTTGGGATTTATGATCTGCCACAACCTGTGACCCTGAATCTGGTTTTGCTCAAAGGAAATTTGTACGTAACTGAAGAATGATTGGAATGTCTAGTTACTCGGTGATTAGGTAAAACTGACCTATCTAACAACTTAGGATAGCAGGGTACTGTTCACTCGTGAGCCACAATCACCTGTGAAGGTTGATAATGGGGTCTTCCCATACCCCTTGGTAGAGAGATAAGATAGGTAGGCAAATCTCAGGCATTGGGCCATGGAAGCTAGAAGGAAACCAACCCATTCATTAAACTGAAAGGTTGAAGTGGAGACATGATCACAGAGCAGACACTGCTCACCAATGCAGAAAGAAAGCAAATATTTATTGCGCCCCCGCTAGGCTACAAGAACTGTGATGTGTACTTTACTGGCATTATAAAATCTTCCTGTCACCTGTCCTGTAGCTTAGCTTTTCACTGACCAAAAGGCTTTAACTCAGTCATCATAAACTTGAAAATGTCACAATGTTCCATCTCCTCACTCAATCCGCAAGCAATCCTCTCAGTATCATTATCAAAAGAGAATCCATTAAGACTCATTAGGTAGTAGGATGACTTGAGCTGCAAATGAGCTGCAAACTCTGTCAGAGTAAGAGTTCTATTCCAGTATTCAAAGTAATCTGATTAGCCTGGCTTGGGTCACATGCCATTCACACACTAATGGCTGTGACCACAGGAATACAATATGCTGTTTGACCCAAGAAAACCACAGCCCAGGTATGGGGATTTCTATCATCTTACCTTCTCCAGGCAGTTTACTGAGAAGGTAAATTTCATGGACTCTACACAGTGCGTGCTTTACTTTTTTTTTCACTCCAAGAAATTATTGATTTGTTCTTACTATTTGTTTTTGTCTTCAAATCTGTTCCTTATCAATAACAGAACATCTCTTCTCACTCGATTCCATAAAATCCCAAAGCATTAGGAATATGTTTTTATAAACTGGTTCCGCTATGCAAGGCATTTTATAGCAAAGCTCCTGAGGATCATGATGCAGCAAGGTTTTTAGTATAATATTATTTTAGATGCAATAATTCAGCCATTGTAGTCCATATCATAGGATCCTTGGTTTATGAGAGTTTTGCTGCAAGTCATCTGATATCTATCCGGTACAGCTAAGAAAATCAGGTAAAACAGGTGTTTCCTCAATTAAGAATTTAGAGTTTTGTTACACAAAAAATAAGTAAACCAAAATAGAAGATAATATTCCTAGCAAAACACACCAGTAGAGTCTACATTTCCTTTTTTCCCCTAAGTCCTTGACGATATCACTTCATGTATACATTTGTAAAGTAATTCATTTAATGCATACTTTGCTAAGAAAAATACAAAAAAAAACATTATTCACAGCAACCTCACATTTACCAGCATGTGTTTAGCCAAAAAAATCTGTCAGGCAATGAAGTGCAATTTTTAACTTCTAAGGAATTAACATAAGTGATATGATTAATTGAAATTTTCAATTTTATGAAAAATCTTGCTTGAATATTGTAAAATAAACAGCATCCATGTTTACAAATATTTGTAATCATGCTGTTTCCTATGTTAGCTCATTGGCAGTTTCTTTTAACTTTGGCAAAGCCAGAACCTCTCCTACGTCATACACAAATTGAATTCATTGGTCATATTCTACTTAGAACTCCTTTTTGATTGTTCTCATAAGACTAGCACCCATTCTAATACACTTCCCAAGATAATTCTCACAATGGAATAAAGTATAAAAAAAACTGATTCCATTCACAACTCCCTAACCACTTTCAGCAAGTTACATGAAAATCAGTTGAGGTTTTTCCTCAAAAATAGAACTTGAAAAGTTCTTGAAATTTATTTGAAGTCCTACATTGCTTATCTGAAAACATTTCAAAGGCTTTCAGAGAAGACCTAGGCAAGAAAAACATAGGACAAAAGGACAGTGGCTGGCGGGGAAATGGAGGGACCAGGGTGTGTTCTCATGTACGCGTGGTTTGCTCTGGTTTACATATATCCTGTCTGCTGGACACCAGATTCAAAACCTGTATCAGCATGTTTCCATTTTCATCTTGTATGCAAATCTACTAACTTCAAAGGGGGCTTCATTTACAGTTATGAGAACTATACTATTTACCTCCCAAAACAAGACGCTTTTAAGAATAAAAGGAAATATTATTAACAATTAAGCCTACTCGGCAGGAATAAATGAATAAATGGGGACTATCCTGGACAAACTGGGACATAGGTTCACCTTACTGAGGAATGACGATAACTTGGTCTAATGGAAATTTAAGTGCAGAAAGAGCAGCCGTTCATTGAAAACGTCATAAAATTCTGCACCAGAACAACTTTTTTTCCTTTGATTTAAAATTCAAAAATTGTGTTGGTATAAAGCTCCAACCCTTACACTTGGCTTCCATAGCATCTGCACTAAGCTTCTATAGATTCTCCCCAATTTTCTTATTTACTTACCAGGGCTCTGGTAGAAGACACAAAAATAATCAAGAGGACCCAGACTCTGAGAACACAATCATCATAACCAAACCATTTCTAACGGTGCATTATAATATCATCTCATAAAAACTTAGAGATTTAAACGAACTTGTCTAGAAAGAGTGCTCGGAATTTTAATGACATTTCTCTGAGCCAAATTCTCTCCCCTCTAACGTTGCTCAAAGTTACCTACTTCTGTGTTATCCAGAGTAGGATATCTGGATCCCCTGTGCATGCAGAGCCCCTCAGCACAAGGCTGATAGCTGGTGGCATACTTACCCTGGAGTCCTCTGGTGACTGGGTGGTGCTTGTTAAATTGCATGAACTGCTCCAAAGGAAGCAGATCTTGGGATAGCTCCAAAGGCAGGTTCTTTTCCTTTCATTCCCAACCCGACTCAGAAAAATTTTATTCATTTACTAGTCAGAAAATAAACTTGATGCATGTTCCTCGGGAGATCCATGGGCTGTACCTTTTCAGGGCAGAAAGCCGCAGGTGCATCTGTGAGGAGCACGCAGACACGTGGTCCGCGGCCACAGCTGCTCGGGCCCCAGGTCACAGGGAGCCGGTCGGGCGAGCAGGGCTGAGTCCAGAAACTACCGCCGACAGGCCCAGAGGGAAGCGGCGCTGGGCTCCAGGCCGTGCCTTGCCGTCTGGCTCCACTGGAGGAGCGCCCCCATGCACCAGGGACCCTGCACCGCCCAGGCTGGCTCTGCACAAGGCCTGGGGGGACTGGGGTGCAGAGCATGGGGCGGGGAGCAGGGAGAGGGGGGCCATAGGTGCGGACAACTTTCACAATATTTTTCCTGCCTTCATACTCCCAACCGCAGTCCCTGGTTCAGCTGCTACCACCAGCTTATTCCTGCTTCCTCCTGGTTTTTCCTAAAGGTTTTAACATAGTCCTCTTCCTGCCTGACACTGGGTGAGGAAACGCTATTCTTTGCTCATCTTTGACCAGAAATCCAACCATTTCTTCAGTGGGTGACAAAAAAAAAAAAAAAAAAAAAAACATAAAACAAACCAAGAAAACCTCAGTAATTGCTTTAGCAGAGTGGAAACCTTCCTCTCAGTGTAAATGGCTATCAAAATCAAGTATCCACCAAATATATTTAAGTTTCCATGCCATCCAAATATCTGATGACTCCAAAAATATATATGCTTTCAGTCATTGACAGTCTAGGAATTAGTTAACTGTTACTAAAGAAAGAAGTTGACAAAGTATTAGGGGAACTAAGACTAGTTACTGAAAAAAAAAAATCACCATTATTTGAAGTTTGCCAAAAAAAAAAAGATTTTTATGGGCATATTTTAGCCTGCCATGCTGTAATCAAGCATTTTTATGGCCATTTATATTAATTAGGTAGTAAAGAAGGAAGCTTCAGTTAAAAAACACAAGTTAAGTCCAGAAGCCTTGGGAGTCAATGACAAGGCAAAAGAGGAACCAGCATCTCCTGACCCTGCCAGGCAAACTGGATTCATCCTGCTTCAAATTTCCATTTGCTTTTTCTTTGGTCAATGTGGGAACACCCTGACCAGTCTCAAAACGTAGGCCTTGACGGCCCATCATGTGAAAAGCTATTAACATATCCACAGTTGGCCCTGAAATATGCTTTCAAGAATTTAGAAGATTTGCCAACCCCCATTTGAATTTTTCTTCAGAGAAGTGCACTTTTATTAACACCCTCTTCCCTCCCTACTGTGGATAAAAATGGCCTCAATATTCTCATGGGGAAAAAAAAAGAGCATTCTCAAGAGGCTCTGTAGATAGAGAAATAGGGTTTCTGGCCAAGAATAAAAATGGGAAAGTCTGAAATGTTTAGAGCTTCTGATTAAACCTTCAGTGGTGTATTTCTTTTAGACAAAGCATTTGTCATAAGTAGCCTGTCTGCCTGAGTATGATTTATGCAGCGGGACTGAAATTGGCTGAATAATTTATGCTATTTATTGTTCTGGAAAGTTTCTTTTCTTAATAAATAAATAAATAATGCCGCGTGAAGAGAAGGGGGAAACGGTGGCAGGTGTCAGTAGTATAAGGAGGGAAAGTTATATTTCGAGGCTGAAAGTTAAAATGTTTAAGAGGAAGGGTCAGCTAGAAGGGCAGGGCTGTAATAGGTGAGGATTGTCAGCATTTTCAATGAAACCAATTGGCTAAGAGAAGCTGTCAAATAGGTGTGAAATGAGGTAAAATTACAAGCGATACACTTTCTTTTAAGGTACTTTGCTTTGTTCCTTACAGTGCCTTGCAGCAAAAAATGTAATTTAAATACTGAAAATGGAATGCAGCTATATTGATTTAAATTTGCTAAGAAAGTCTTGGAATCTATTTCCTGTTTCCTGCATAAGTACATAGCGTGTATGCGTCTCTGTATGTGCTCGGTGGGCGAGCACCGTCAGCTTTCTGCTATTTATGAGCAAGTCACAGTTTATTAGAACCTACCACAATGTGTATTAGCATAAAGCACATAACTTGAATTGTCAGTTTATAAAATTTTCAGAATGTATGATTATAGTTCTGTTCTCACTGTAAATTTTTACATAGCTCAGATGATTTATCCTACCTGCTGAAACTCTGGGCTCATAGTAGACTTTTTTTTTTCTCTTTTGTTTTGTTGGGTTTGTTTTTTTTTTTTGTTACCACTTTATCACATCAATTTTATTCCCGGAACCCATGCCCAAGATGGAGTTACAGACAAAAGGATGGCTAGATGAGTGTGCAGAGATACATGTGGTTCAATTCAGTTGAAACTGTTTCATAGCTAACTCACTGCAAGCCATGACTAAAAATATTTGAAATGTTTACCGGCTACATAATATATATGTTTGACATATTAAAGGAGACTTCTATGAGCTGCTCAGTAACCATTCCAGAAAAACGCCTTAAAAGAACTCAAGCAAAATCACAGCCCCTCATCTGCGGTGCTGTTTCTAATTTGAAGGCAAATTCATCTCTGACATACAGCAGATTCTATGCAGGTGGAAGCAAGCCCCTCTCTGCTCCTCTCTCTGCCAGTCAAATTATGTCATCAGTGAAGGATCACTGGTTTTTAATGATACGGTGGCCTCCATACTGAGAAGCAGCCCTAGCAGAGCAGTCTGCACAGCCAATAAAATGGCTGTCACCAAATTACAATTGACACTTAACATCACTAAATCTGCAGTGTAATTCCTTGTGACAGTTGTGTAGGTATATTAGAAGAAAATAATTTACTTCAAACCCAGCATGTTAGACACATTTTCCTGAGCGTAATTCATGTCACATTTACAGTAGCCAAAGCATGCAGTCTCGAGGCAGCCTTAATCTGGGAAGAGATCATAGATACTAACATGTTCATTGAAGTATGATTATTTATGCATGCAATAAACAAAGCTAGAGCAGTTGCTCATTGTAGGTTTTAATTGTTATTGGGGTTTTTAATTGTTATTGGGTTTTAAATGAATATTAGCCTCTTTTGCTGTAGGGACTGAGAAAAACTATGAAAAGCAAAGTCACATTTTATATGGGAAATAGGCTTCAGCTAAAAAGTCTTATTTGGGCAGTGGGGTAGGGGGTTAGATGGACATTCATGGGGTCTTCACCCCTAGCCCAGCTCCGTACTGTGTTTTCACTTGGAATTCTTTGCCCACAGCCACATGGAAAACAAAAATACACATGCACATATCCCAATGCAAGCAAGCTACAATGCCAGCAACAGTATTTCTCTTTCCTCGGAGTAATAATATTGTGGAACAAAGGTTTGGGAGGCAGACACAGTTTCTTCTGGAAGACTATTTTGATACTTTCATCCAGAGCAGATCTGCAGAAAGACCCTTCCCTGGCCTCATAAGCATATATAAATATGTGACAGAGTTAAAGGTCTCCACTCTTAGAATGAAGTAGTTTGAATGTCTGGCAAAATGGGACTGCAAAAAATTCATTCCGACTTTGTCTCTAGGCAATTCACCTTTGGCCCAGTGATGATATGAGTCTTTCTGCTGATGGGGGAGATATAATAAGTCAGGTCAGGCAGTCTTTAGAAGGCAGGGGCCTATTTGTTAGCAGAACGAGGCAGGTGTACTATTCCATGGGAGATGAGCTCATCCCGGCATGATAATTACCTCCCGGGAAGCCCTCGAGGTTACACATCAAATGCAGGAGCCGCAGACCCAGTCCTGGAAATGGGCATGCCTGTGTCATTAAGTAGTCTGAATTTAGAAACTCCAAATTTAAAAACACAAATCAGGGAGTGATAATTTCCCTGTCCTTTCATTAAGACATTAAAACGTCTCCAGCAAGTGCGAGCTCACTGCGGGTTGGTAGGCGAGATGACGGCTCAGCTGGCAGGCAAAGGAATGAGCCCCTGTCCCCCATTTTCTAGCTGATTTTCTTATCAAAGTGGGAAACTGCAAACAAGAAGTAAGAGAACCCACCTTCTGCTCACTGTGCCGTTTGCCTCATCCTATGTTGTGGAAAATCATTTTAAAAGAATTGTGTATTTTCCAAAGCAGAAACACAGTTTCCACAACCTCACAAAAGAGCTAAAGGGAAAAAATGATGGTTGGGGTTCTTGGGGATCTGGACATAAAGTTTAAGAGCACGGATTGTTCTTCCTACATCCATCAGGACCGTAGGGATGGCGGTTCTGACTGGGTCTCAAGCTACCGGATGCTGCAGCCGTGCTGAGCAGAGCCAGGCCGCTGCTTCCAGCCGTGGCTCTTGCATTTTCTCAGTCAGTGAACATGACCTGAGACATTCCTCAGTGTCCCCGGTCCCTTGAGCGCAAGGCTGACGGCACGAGACTGGACTGCGGTGGCCACCTGCATGACTCCAGCTGCCGGGGGTTGCCAGGGGGGCTGCAGGTTGTGACACTGCACAAGAGAAGTCACAAAAATAGAACGGGGCAGGGAGCAATCATGCAGTTGGGAGTCAGGAAGTTTCACCGACTCTCCACTTAGAGGTGTATCAAGCGAGGGTGTTTTTAATGGATTCCTAGTAGAGATGTGAACTTAACTGAGCTTTATCAGAAATGAAAGTTTTAGGCAGGCATTCTTACGAATGCAAAATGACAGAGTATTTCACTCACAAATATCAGAACTTTATTTTTTTTTTTTTTTTTATTTTTTTTTTTTTTAAAGGAAAGACAGAGAGAAGGAAGGAAGGATAGAAGGAAGGAAGGAAGGAAGAAAGGGAAACATTTTTAAACATTTTCTTGTTTTATTGTATTCTGTTTCTCCGTTTTTGTTACATGGGCTGGGGCCGGGAATCGAACCGAGGTCCTCCGGCATAGCAGGCAAGCACTTTGCCCGCTGAGCCACCGCGGCCCGCCCTCAGAACTTTATTTTAACACGAATATTCATAGAACGGTTCTGAGAAAGATCAAGAGAGATTTTTTTTATCATGAATGAAGTATTTGAGTTTTGCCTTTTGGGTCCTTCCATGGGGAGATCTACCAATTTCATACTCTGAAACACTATTAAACTCATTATTCAATGCGGCTGGAAGAAAGCTTGTTGCCACATCAGGTTGTTTAAGGTCTTATCAGTGGCAAAAGTGAACAGCATAATAACCTCTAAACTAGTATCTCCCCTAGAGAAGGTTCTAGAACCACCTGCAATGATGGATGTCTTCGAAAAACACCCACTCCTAGGACCTATGCCTATTTAGGATCCCCAGCTCAGGATTACCTAGAGCCCCAAACCCTGAGTCAGCCCATTCCCCTGCCTTCAGCAACCCCACACCAGCTCCACCACCCCCTAGCCATACCCAGGGCAAGAAAAGAAATAAAGTGAATCCAACAACTCCTTCTGTGGAAGAAGCCATCTCCAGAAATTGCACAAAAAGTATTCACTCACTGATGATGTCAGAAGGCAGTGTGAAAGCCTGGGCCGACTTATCAGAAAGTAACTTAATCTCTATTTTGTAAACATACAATCGTGTTATTATTGTATGGACTTAACATAGAAAAATGTCTTCACACATAAGGAGTAGGTTAACTAAGGGCAGGTGACATGCAATCTTGTAGTATTCTGATAAATCCAGACAAGGTTATAAAATACCCATTACCAAAACAAGTCTGATTTGTCATAGAACATATGGCCTGTTGCCTCTTTATTAGGAACAGTTCATTGGAAGGAACGTTTTCTAAACTACCCAAATTAGAATAATTCCATTAAGGAAAGCTCTAAAGATTTCTTTTGGAAATAGTCGCTGCTTTAAAGAATGTCTTTTACTCACCATAGGGGAGAGAGTTGAATGTACACACATACACACTCACACACACATGCCACAATCATGCACACATGTGTACTCTCAGCTATTTTATGATTTGCACGTTTCACTCCCCCCCTACACATACACACACACATACACATCCTTAGAAAATATGGTTCCATCCCCTGGACTTGTTAAGATACTCTGCTACACTAACACTGGGTCTCAATTTTTAAAATGAGCACGTCTTTCTGAAATTGCAAGTTGAATATCAAACAAAAGCCATTTCAACATTTTCAAGGCCAGAGCAATATCATGGATAAGTCTGAAAAGGATGAAAGTCAAATCATGAACTGTGTATGGCTTTGATAACCAAATAATTTCAGTGATTAAGACAGAGGAGTGTGCTCTGGAATCACATTCACACGATAAGGAACCGAACTTATTTGGGGGATTCTTTACCATTGACATAAGACATCAGAAAAAGAAAAGAGAAAAATGCTTAATTATAGAAACAGATCTTGATTAGCTCCTATGTGCTTAAGAATAAATTTTTAAAGAAGAATACAGGGAAATTACAATTCCACATGAAACTGCTATTCTATATTTTGTGAGGTTTCAATTTTATAGTAGACTAAATCCTAATTTATAAACACTGATAGAAACATCAGACATCAATTGATTTTTAATACATCATGTTTCTATTCCAAGAGGAAGATTCGAGAGCATTATTTTCTCTACATGTCTGGATATTTTAACTTTATAAAATGATCATATAAAAAATGGACATATTAATCCCCTTTGAATCCAAAGCACTATCATTTAAAAAGGCAACATTTCTTTCTTATCCACATTCTCTGTATCACACATATACATTATTACCATTTTCATTCAAACAAATCATATAATGAAGAGCTCTATATCTGCAGCATTGTTACATTTAATTTTACTGAAAGATAAATTATAGAACTTCAATATTTGAAATCCATTTGGTTTCATTTTCTAAAAGAGAGCAATGAACACATTTTAAAAGAACATTTGTTCTTGATACAGCATACTGATACACTTCTTAAAGAGTTAAAAATACTCAAACAATTCAATTTGCCTAAGTCACTCAAGTTAGAAGGGTCTAGATTTTGCAAGAGGTTAATTTTATAAGATGATAATAAACATTTTTTAAAAGTGTACATTAATCCTTACATATGTTATCATCCTTATATATAAGTCTTTTAGATATAAGTTCTAATTATCTACTGCATATAACAAATTATTCCAAAACACTGTAGATAACAACAAAACCATTTTATTACTTTTTCATAATTTTGTAGTCGGAAATTAGGACAGGGCTCAAGTTGGACAATTCTGCTTCATATGGTCTCACCAGAATCACTCAGAGCCGAGCTCAATTCTCCACCAGATGCCTGGAGCTGGGATGGGATGGCTGGAAACTGGCCCACTTGGGTCTGTCCCCCTGCTGCCGGTCCCCACGGCCAGCTCAGGCATCCTCACAGCAGGACATCTCAAGGTGGTCATTTTTCTTACAAGTGGATCAGGACTCAAAGAGTGAGTGTTCCACAAGACCAGACATATCTCTTAGGGCCTAGACCTGGAAATGGGCACAGCAGCACCTCTTTCACGTCCCATTGATCAAAGCAATCACAGATTCAAGACTAGAAGGCTCAGACCTACCTCCTGATAGGAAGAAAGTCAAAGCTTTTGTGGCCACCTTCAACCCGCTATAACAAAATATTTCTATATGGAATTGTGTTGTTAATAAATTTTCCTACAAAGACTAAACATCCCATCCCACTTCCTTATTGGGAACCACCAAATACTAAGATTCTCAGGGCAAATTTCAATATTCCCAGAAAAAATACAGAATAACCGACAAATGAACTCATAGAAAAGCATAAATACAGGAACACACAGTGTGAATCTTGGAGTTTATGGCCTGTCATGTCAAATTTAAGAGTAAGACAAACATAAAAAGGAGAGACTGGATTCAGGGAGTTTTGTTGCTGTCTTTTTGTTTATTTTTTGTTTGAATTGGATTAAGAAGAAATGGTTTGGCAACATAGAAAAGCAAATTAACACTTTTAAGCCCTAAGAGTATAAATGCCTTTATGTGCTTCACCAAAATCTCAATTTGATCTTTGGAAATGATTTTATAGCATAATTGATATGACTGACAAGACTGATTCCACAAACCATACCCAGCATTTCCACACTCACCCAGTCCCCCAAATCAATGAAAATCAGAAATGTCCTTATTAATAGAGTTCTAAATAAAAAAAACTCTACTTTCCCTCTCACTATAGAACAGACATGGACCAGTCAAGATGGTTGTGGAATAATGTCTATAAATTAAGTCAGAAAAGAAAAATAATTCCAATGTATATAAAAACTTTTTCTCATCCCACCACACCCTTTCACTTGCTATTCCCTTATTTAAGATGCTATTTCCTTTCCCATTTTACACTCAGTGTAGAAGGCATGCAGCTTTTTGGGGTTAAGGTTGAGAGTGTAAAAGCTACAAGAAACAATCACTCTCACTTTAAAAATGAGAAAATTCTGGGTAACGCACAGCCCGCCAGAGACCTGATGTGGCAAAACAAGTGAACTTCTTTTCGAAGGGGGACCAGGCCCTTTGAGGAGAAACAGAGGAAATGAACTGTTTCCCCTTTGGCAGATCATGGCAGGAAGATGTGGCCACCATGAAACTGAGTCACAAAAAAACACAGCTAAAATTTTAGCAAATCTTTAAAGGCCTAGTATAACCTAACATACCTCTCTTGCAAGCTTTTTTCTCTACCAGATGCTCACAAGAAAGATTGGGAGCAAGGCAGGAGACCAGAAGGAGGATATCTTTGGTATAGTAGAAGCACAAAACCCCATCCACTTTGCAACCCAAGCAAAACCCACTGTCTGCTTCTAGCAGAGGTGCAGGCAACGCTCCTATCCCAGGTCCTAGGCATACAGTGCACTAAGTACAAGTACCTTAACATACGTTACCTCATATTATTCTCACAAGATCCATACACACACACACACACATTGGGCAGGTTCCATTAATCCACCTTGGGGAAGAGGTTTATTCAAAGTCATACAAGTCACAAAGTCAGGGTCACCTATAGCTCTTGCCAGTACCCTCTCACTGCATTAGAAAGAAAGGAATGTAAACAATGAGAGTCTTGCTTTGTTCAATTTTTAATGCAATGGAATTAGTGTGCCTTGCTTTCTACTTGCCTATTTGTATGGTTTTGTTTCTACCTAACTCAAGTTAGCATTAGTCATCCTAATTAAACTATCCCATTCCAAACGGCCATAAGCAACCCTTCATGATTGTTCAGAGTCCATCTGGCCATTTACAGATCAGGAAATGTTCTTCAGATAATGGGCAGGTTTCCTCATGGATTATAGAAGACTTACTAACCATGGCATCTCCATCTGTACGTACAACCCTCCAAAGCATTAATAAGCCAGAAAACTTCCCCACCCCAAAGCTAGGAATGATCTTTCCCTAGTTTTGTAGCAACAAGCATTTTGCAAAGCCTGTTCCTGTACCCACAGTTTGCTCGTCAATTTGTTTTGGCTTGATGCCACGATTTCCTATTAGTTCTGCAATGCTGCTTAGTGCTACTGTTCAATATATCTTGACATTCCTTCTAGTTATTTTGCTTTCAGTACAAGCCAAACTCACAGGATTGCCGTGGGGATTAAATGAAATAATAGACCCGACGGTGCTCCATTTCCGTAAAAGTGTAACACTGGCTATCTCAGAAAGGAAGGCCACAAAGATGATTACCAAAGAGCTCATGATCCAGTGGCAGAAATGCACATGTACACAAACAGACACAAATCGCAGCAGACTCTAACTAGTACATCAGAGTGAAACAGTAAACAGAGGAGGGAAATATCCATTCCCATAAAAGAAAGAGAATTGAAAGACACAATAGCTAAGATTGGCATTCCTGGCCAGGAGAGGCAAGAAGTTACCAAAGAAAAATGCACAGGTTGGTAAACAGAACAGAGAGAAACGGAGACGTTTCATGGAAGACTAAACCCGGGAAAACCGATTGAACCATATCATAAGTATTTGCAATGCCCAGCTGAGGTGGTGGCCATTATTTGAATAAGCAATGGAGCACCAACAACAAATTTTGCTTGGGGGTGAAGATAATAGTCACAATTAGCCCACCCCCTGGGGGACTCTGAAGAGCAGGTTCAGTTGGTCATTACTGCTGAGGAAGTAAAGGAGGAAGGCTCAGAATTCCAAAATCCTCCATCCTGAATCCTGAGTCCCACGGCCACCTGATGTTGATCAGGATTCAAGCATGGAAGCCTTTCCAAATCAACATCCATCTCATTGGAATTTGGTCTCAAATCCCAATCTGGCTTCCCATCCTGATAAAACAGGTCTGAATCATAGATAAACAGAGAGGATTCTTTTTTGTCCCTTCATTAAAGGCCTACAGTGAGACACGGCTGTGGGCCACTTAGCCAGATCTCTAACCTCTGGGGGTTAGCCTTCTGACCAAAAGAAGAGGCATGAAAAGAGAAACTGCTTTTCCCAACAGCCTACCTCAACTGAAAATCCATTCAATGTGTCCTGTGCTCATCAGGCCTCCTAAAGGTAAAGACATGTCCTGGAAGGTTGTGGCCTCACTCATCACACCAGCCAGAGGGAAGAGAGGGGAGGAACAGTAGCACACAAAATATGGGGGGCTCTGGAGCCATCTCCCTAGTGCACAATCCCCATTCCTTTTTTTACTCCCGAACTACTTCTTAAGTATTATTTAATCTCTTGAAAACCCTTAGGAAGGTTTAAATAATTTTTTGTATGTTATCTAATAAAAACTGATGTATTTTTATTTTAGATTTTTAATTTATTAAATAGTAAGTATATAATTCATTTTAATAGATTATTTAAAGATTTATGTAGTTTTCTTTTTACTTTTTTCACAACTGACAACAGATTTGTGTGAATAACTTCGATTTGTATAATATAAAATATGACCTTTTTGACTAATACAATTTTAATGTAATGTGTTTTGCTTAAGTATATTAAGATATAAATAGAAACTAAATTACATTGGGTAGTCTATCATGATGAAAAGTCAACTGGACAGCTATATTTTCTCTTTTAACATTAGTTTTTAAGTGTTTTGATTCTTGTGCAAAAGTTTGACCAGATGAATGAAACTCGTGCAATTGTTAAAGGGTATCTTGAGGAACACTTGCAGAATTGTTATTTCTATATTCCTCCTCCAATTAAACTTGTTGCATTTCAGTATCATTGTTGCTTATATTTATTGTCTTTAAACAATAGTTCATTATGAGCATAGATTAAATAATATGTGACTAAGAAAAATTTTTTAACTGGACAATGCTTAACCTCAACAGCAGTTAGCAAAATTGAGCTGAGACAAATCACTTGAGTAACTGAGGCATGCTCTGGGCTTGCCTCTCCTAAGCTGCACATGCTCACTTAATTTAGGTCAATAAAAGAGGCCATTACGACCTAAAACCATGGTTCTCAAAGTGGGTTCCCTGGACAAGTAGTATCAGCATCCCCCAGAAACTTGTTAGAAATACAAATTCTTAGGCCCCAGGGGTGCAAGGGTAGCTCAGTGGTAGAATTCTCACCTGCTATGCAGGAGACCCAGGTTTGATTCCCCGGTCCATGTACTTCCCAAAAAATAAGCAAACAAGCAAAACAAACAAACAAAAATTCAACAAATGGTGTTGCAATAACGGGATACTCATGTAGAAAAATAATGAAATGTGACCCCCAGCATACAGCATACCAAAAAAAATTCTTAGGCCCCACCACAGACTTGACTGAATTGCGGACTCTGGGCTTGGGGCCCATCCACCGGTGTCCTCACATGCCTTCAGGGGATTTTGATGCACTGCATTTCAAGAACACACACACCTTCCCAAAGCATCCTTTGGGGAAATCTGCCTTGAAGGAATCAGAAAGAAGACAAACCTCTGAAGGAGCTCTAAGTGATTCCTCAGGCAGGGGGGCCACCCGCAGAAGCCCAGGCAAAAGAAACCTTCAGATCCAGTTTGCACTGCTGACACGGCAGAAGCACTCTGGAGGTGGAAGCGCTTTCTTTCAAAAGGAAAAGAACAGAAAGAAAACTTTGGTGAGGTCTCACCTTTGTGGCTCCCTTTGAAAGAGGACACCGGCTTCGGAGTCGGATGGGCCTGAATTCACATGCTGGCCCTTCTCCTCTCTGAACAACTCTTCATCTGCGAAATGGACGTAATCGACCTGTCCCTGTGGGATTGTTGTGGGGTTTTATGAGATCCCACATGTAAAGGTGAACCTAGCACAGGAGTATTTATTGATTTAAATAGTAGGTGGTTGGATGATTAACCAAGAAATTATTTTAGTCTTATTCGCCTTTTATTTCCACCCCACCCCATCCCACCCCACACTCCACACACAAATACAAACCATTTGTAGCTAGGAGTTGAGTTTTGCATTATCTTGACTCAAGGATGGTTTGCAACAGAGCAGAAAGCAGAAGCTGTAGAGACAATTGCACTTCATGTCTTTTATAAAAGCTGGAACTCATTAAGGGGTTTATGCCAGGCATCCTAGAAAAAGGAGGAGAGATAGAGGAGTGGGAGATTTAGGAGAAGGGAAGGGGGAAATAGTGGGAGGAGGTCAGAGCCTGAGGACTTCCCGTGGGCCATGGGATCCTCAAGGCCCAGGATGAATGGGGAGGGAGGGCTCAGTGCAGCATATGGGACAGAGCCACAGACACAGGGCTCTGGGACAGGAAACTTTACTGGATTTGCCAGCAAAGCAGCTAAGTCTCCTGACCAGAAAGACCCATGCAAACTAAGAAAATCGGTAATGGCGAAGGATTGGCCATGCTTTCAGGTCTGGGACCTTTACCCATCCCAGTATGAATGTGTAGGCCGAATCCCAGGATGAAGAAACAGCCCTAAGTTTGGAACTGAATTTCCTTCCAGGCCCTCAAGATGGCTTCTAGATGGATCTTAGTTGGCTCAAAGCAATAAAGAAATGTGATATTTCGTGCACATCTGAGTCTGTAGACTGGCAATCATACCCTCTTCTATGTTTCTTAATAATAGTAATTTTACCTTCCGATTTCACTAACTTATTTAGTTCAGAGAAGCAAAGGCCTTCTCGTGCCCAGGGCATGGGAGGGTGCCAGTGTTCCCCTTTCAGTTTTAGGAAGAAGACAAGAATGACAGTGTACACCTCAACTGAGAACCTACCAATAATTCATTTAGCAAATGTAATGACTTTTAAAATGCCAGTTGAGTCTACATTTGTAAAATAATTACATGGAGCTTAAAGGCCTTCTTACCATTAAAATTATTTCTCTTTTCTTACGAAATTCTTTGCATGCAGAAATGAAGCTAGCTCACTGAACTAGTTTCTTTTGTGAATATAAAAATATGACTGCAAAGACCAACCAGAAATTAGCAGGTCCTGGTGTGTTATGATACATCAGGCAGTATCACAAACATGCTAAACTGAACCACCATTAGAAGTCATCATAACTTCTCTGGGCACTTGTAAGATAAATTGCAACATCCATATTACTGTGCAATAGAGCAAGTAGAAACATCCCAACATAAAAAGGGGGTAAGATCTGACCTTCCTGCTCAATCAGATCACACTAATGACGTGATGGCCAAAGACCTTCTAAAAGTGACAAACTCCAGAAAAATGACCATTCAAATTTATTGACCATTTTAAGTCATTTCCTCAGGAACCACCAGGCGGCTTCAAATCTAAAATTACAATCCAAGAAAGTGCAGTTCGGTATCTAGCAAAATATAATTAAGTAAACTAGCCAATCCAATAGAATGTTCTATCTATTATTGCCCCTGCAATTTGAGATGTGTTATCTCTGTCAGAACACTGCATTTACAGTCACGTAGAAATTCTTGGCAGTGACAAAAAAAATGGCTATAATGAGATCATCCCTTCATTTCTTAATCTCTACTGCAAAGCAGAATGTCTCCATATGTAGGAGGAATAATCCCTACCATCCTATAAGAGAGAAATTAATTCATTCTCCTACCCCATAAACCTGTGAAGGTTTTCCCTCTGAGGGTTTGACAGCACCACCTCCAATCCAACTGGGCTAGGCATAGAGCAGAGTTTGGTTACTATGATTAATATTTAATGTAACCTAGAGTTTTGCTAGCTATTATTCAGGGGTGGGATGAAAGAGAGTCAAGTATGAAAAAAGAAAAGGCTCAAAGGGGGCACCAGACATATGCTGAAGAATATGGTTTTCTGGAGGCAAAATGCCTGTGTTCAAATCCTGCTCCAAACTCCCTAGCTGTGCAACCTTGGACAAGTCTCTCAGCCCCTCCATGAGTTTCCTTATCAGTAAAATGACCTTAGTAACCAAGAAGGAAATTAATATCTATAAATGCTAGAACAATTGGCCCACAGTGAGTAATATAAAAAGATTGATAACTAAATAAAAGTATAAAACCAAGAAAGAGTGACCAATACATGATGGGTAGATCTCTTATATAAATATAACTATATTTATATTTATGTAAGAGATTTTCTAGGTGGAAAGGTGCGTTACGGTATATTCAAAACTTTATTTTATCTATATTCCACTGATATATTTAGTTGTAAGAAAATGAGATGAACCATCAGTAAATGTATTTACGTCAGGGTCCAAGAGTTTATGTAAGGTGAAAGCATTTTGTCCAAGAAATTTGGTGTAGGTGAGATTTCTCTATATAGGACTTAACTCTTAGGTGGTTTTTTGGTTGTTTGCTTGTTTATACTCTCAATATTTTCACATTCCAAGGTTGAACTAGCTTTAACGTGTTTTGTTGGAAAATTCTAGGCCAAGATTCCAAAGTAGAGAATTTTGGCTAATAATTTTCACAAATGACCAGCAAATGACCACTGAGGTGGCCCACCCTGTCCTTGAGTCACAAGAGGGTGTTGAATTTGTTTACCTCTTGTTCTTCTGTCTCCTGGTTGACATTTCAAAATATTCATCATCTGACTTCTGAGGTGCAGAAATGATGTGAGGGCATTTTCATTATCTATGCATTTGCTTCCCATTTTTGTAGAGTGGCCATTACTTTTCACTTTGAAATCCCTTAAAAAAGAACATGTGAGAATTAAAATATGCTAAGTAACTTGAAATGCTAAAAATATAACTTTGGCATTGGCTGTATAAGAATTTGAATATCCCTGCCCACACAGATATGGGCAATTTTATCTTTAATGACCAAGATAAAAGTAATTTTAAAAAAGTTTTGCAAAACCTAAAGACAGAAAATAAAGTACTCCCTTAAGTAAAATAAAATCTTTTGATCTAAGTTGTACAGAATCGTAAGCATTGAAGGGCGGCATAGAAGTGACCTAGTCCAACCTGCCATGGAATGAGGAATCCCTTGGACAACCTACCAAGTGGTGTTGGCTAAGGTGCTTTTGGATGACAGCTGGGCTACATTATGACTGATCATAAATCTTGTCAACAGTACTCAAACGTCACCTCAAGAAACTTTATTCAGTCCGCAAAGTGACCAGGTTCACACCTTAGATTGTTGTCAACCACAGCAGTGTTCAATCCTAGCATTAACCCAACATGAGGCAAAAACAGAATCCCTGACTCTGGAGAGAGTTGGTTATAGAAGATGCAACTCGGTCCTCCCGTGTCTACAGCAGAATCCTCAGAGCAGTCAGAGCAGCAGAACTGTGGACTTGTTTCTCTCTTTCCCTCACATCTGGTACAGATTTATAATGATGTTTTAAAAGAGAGAGAAAAAAAAGGAGAATCATTTGAATTAAGCATGTGGATTTGTGTCTTGACCTTGTTAAGTGAAAAGTAGGTGTTACCCCCATGAATTTCTGTGAAATTGGTAGTAAATGTGTTAAAGCCAAGGCCTCCCCTATAGACTACTAAGAAACCATGTGTGCAGGAGGGTAGATATGCCAAATGCTGGTCCATTCCCACATGGAATACATAGAAGACTACTCAGATGATTTATTATGGCTTCGGGCTTGGGCTTCCATTTCTACTTCAATATAGTATAAACCTAAGAAAGAGGTGAAAAATAAATGAGCATACAGCAACATAAGGAAGAGTTTAGTGATTGACTCTTCAGTGCCCAGATCCATTAGCTGTAGATTTCCAGGACCAGGCCTTCAAATGTATGAAGCATAAAGGAGATGAAAAATTATGAACAAATGCTTTTAAGGAGCATTTGTCATGAAGTTAAGGAAATTCTGTGATTTTTTTTATCCTAAAAGGATTATTTTATTCTATTCAAGCTTTAAGTAGTTAAATTAAAGTGCTGACTTTTTACCTAGAGTTTCTTGTCATCTTCCTCAGCTCAGAATTTTAATATTTCCTCCGTCCCCATTCTGGCTGGTCCAGCCCTTCATTTCCACATTGGATCGGGATTCAGTGTGATATAGAGAGTGCGCAGGATGTTTGGTCTTTGACCTCTATGTTTCCAGACAGTTTTATGCAGAAAAGCCTCATGATTATTGCCTTCGCTTTCTGCAGCCTCCTTTCTTTTTTTTTTTTTTCTTTTTTTTTTTTTTTCCCCCACCTTGAAGTATAAAGGTTCACAGCCAAAGCCTGGGTCTTATTACAGGTTTTAAGATGAAGTCTATACTGTGAAAAGGACTGTTTTTATTTCTTTGGAATTATTGGCTTTCAAGCCTTTGAATTTCCTGCAGATAATTACTGTTTTGGCCCATGGTTTCTCTGATATTTGATGCCTCTGAGTGGAATAAATTACCTATCTAACAAGGAGGGTTAATTGGTAGTTGTGAACCAAAGTGTGTGCCCCTTGATGACTCTTGTATTATTTTTTAAAGTCCCCTGCAAACTCCAGCCCTCTGAAATGCCTTATTGTCTTAAAACCATCTCTCACAATACAGCTGGAGGTTGACAACTGGATTCCTGACTTCTGGGAACTGAATGAACAAGGAAACATTTTGGTAGGTTCATATGTTATTGATGGGGCTACCTCTTTTTTTTGTGACATTTATACCTCTTCGAGGTGACCACATTTGTTTCTAATATTCTAAAAAAGAAAGATGTAAACCTAACGCTATCTATACCCAGATCCGATCTCATAAAACTTATCAGAATTCCAACTTCGAACCGAAGTTTCCATAAATTTAAGTCTATCAGCATTCAGCCTCCCTTAGATGTTTCAGGACTTAATCTTCGAGAAACTGGGCTTTTTGTGTTAGCATTCGTCTTATTAAATCCATGAAACTAAAAATGCTTCAACGAAGGAAAACATTAGCACCACCTTTCACAGTAAATTGTTTTATGTGAATGAAAGCTTTTTTAAGAGAGTAACTCTGGGCAAAATTACCCAAAAGTAGTTCAGTAAATGCTATGAAACATAACATCTGCATATCAAAAATGCATTCTGTATGCTGCAGGAAAATTGCAGCATTGAAGCAATTTTCTAATATTTACATATTTATAACAAGGGGCTGTCATGAGAAGGCTAAGCTCACCTGCAATGCTTTCATGTGACGTCAAATGAAAAATGTCTCATGCTTGGGTGTTCTAATAACCATGATATTATTTTAACAATTACACTATTTAATACCTTGGATTAGTTCCTCTGATAGTGCTATTAGCTGTCGCTATCCTCCATAATAGGTGACTTCATCTTTGTTATGACATGATCTTTCCTACTGTTTGTTGACCTTTCAATGCAAGGGGGAGGGGACCCTCCCAGTCCCCCAAACCTTTAAGCAGCTACTGTAAAGCTGCGGTTTAATTCTCAGCTGGAATGTTTAGAAACCCTCGGTGCTAAATACCTCCGTGGACTGCTTAAACACCAACAACAGCCTTATGGGGCCTTACCCGACCTTAAACACATCTTTTTTTGTTGAGAATATTGCATTCTGCCACAATTCTGTGGGCTAACCCTGGGCTCACATTAAATATACCAGCCTCATTGAAGCTTACTGAATTGAGTTGAGTTGTTCTTTGTTTTATTCTCTTGCTGCTTCACCCCCAACTGGGACTTGGGCAGCCTTTCTTCCAGTGGAGCGTGCTTTAAAGTAACCCAAAGAAGAGAAGGAGGGGTCGGGGGAGAGGAAAAACCAAAAGGTGCAGCTAAGGCCCATAATTAGTCTTGATCCTACAAGTCTAAAATATTTTAACGCCAGGTTTCTGATTGCACTAAGGCAAAGTGGATTTGGGAATGCAGGAAAGTAATTAGGTCTGTGCAGTGAAGTGTGGAGAGCATTTAAAAGTGAATGGGTGGTTACTACATTCTTGGCAGGCTGTTTTTTATCTTTTCATGCTCTGCTGTTGTTAGAGGTGATGGGTTTATTGCAGTTTTTGCACTCTGGAGGTGGCTGTGTTTTCTGTAACCTAGCCTTTTGCTCTCCATCTCAAAAATGAATCTTCACAGTGTGAGTAAAGATGAAGAAAATTTTTTTAAAATAAAAACAAGGCGCACTAACAAACACTACTCAGGGAAGCAGAATTTGGGAAGAAACCTCAGCTCTGCAACAGGTCAATAGAGATTCTGGGTTTAATTAATGACTCACCGAACACAGGGCCAACTGAAGACAATGGTCACCCGAAGAAGGAAAACAAAACATTTTATTCTCTAGCCATGTTCACAGAGCCATCCCAACTATCTGGGGAAAAGGCTGACATCATTATGCCATTTCGAGACCTGGTATAGAAGATACAAACCATAATTATCTGAGAAGTCAAAAAATGTATATTTTTGATTACTTCATTTATAGAATTGTAGCAATTTGCTAAAATCACATGTCCCCTCAGCCTAGACATTCATGTCTGCCAGTCAAGATAGCATCAAAGCTGGCTTGAAAGTCATAGAAATTGTATGTGTTTAAAACAGAAAGAGCAGGGCAAAAAGATTGCTGAGGTAAGAATCGGTGGGGTTTAAATGGACGCTTTACTTTTCACCAAAGTTTTTTTAGCTCATATTGAATAATAGAAAACTTAGGCATGTTTCTTTAGCAAGATAGTTGCACAAAGCAACTTTAATCTTTCTAAAAACACATAGTGAGAGCTACAGAATTCAAAAAGGCAGAATCAGCTCTAGCTATTGGGGCATCAAGTGAAATAAAACAATGGTTGGGTTTTTTTCTTTTAGTTTTTGTTGGTAGTGGCGGTATTTGGGAGTTTAGAGTTGTGCTTGTTTGGTTTTTGTTTGGATTTAGAATTGTTTTTAAAAAAAGCATCAAGAAGACTGGACTAGCTCATTTATGTCTTAAGTTCATTCAAATGAGCTTCTTTTTAACACTTTCTCAATGTTGTATTCAGTATCTTAATGAAATGCTTTTCTACCATTACATATCTGTTCTATGAGAATCATGTTTCTCTTAAGCACATATAGCTCTTAGTTTAGTTCGTTTATCTGCATTCTAGTGAGTAGGAAGGAGCATTTTGGAATATTATCACTTTAACCCTGGCTACACTCAAAGCAGGTCTCTCATTTCAATTTTTAATTCAATATTAGTACAGCAGTAAGATTGTCTCTCCACCTTATGGTTTAGGTCTTCCAGAAATAGAAATAAAATGTAAGATCACATGTCATTATAAATAAGATTTACACGTTCCTCATAGTGTGTTTATAGCAAAAGAAACTTGGAAACAACATAAATGTCTAGCAATGAGGAATTAGTTAAATAAATGATGACACAGCATACAATGAAATATTTTGCATTCATCAGGAACGATGTTGGAGAGGACTATTTAAAAACCAGAGTCTCACAATATACTAAGTTAAAAAACAGATTATAAGTCAATGTGCCCAGTATAATCCTATACATACAACCCTACACACATGTATATGCACATAGTTATATATACATATATATTATAAGTAGTGAATGATAAAATATATTTAAATATATATCAAGTGTAAAGAAAGAGAATGAGCCCATTAAAAAAGTGAAAAATACCAAAGGTTACTGCTGAGTGGTAGAATTCAGAGTGGCTTTATTTTTATTCTCTGCTTTTTCTCTATTTTTTTTTAAGTTAGTTAATAAACTTAGAACAGGACAAAGTAACTTGTGGGAAACGATTAACAAGTTATTTTTAAAAATAAATAGCTTAATAAAGCATGATATTTAATTCTGTGTGCACACTGTTTAAAATGCTCCTATATGTCCCTTCTTCTGAGTGCGAGAAATACAAGCTTCTCTCCTCACCCCTACCCCATATTTATTGTTGTACCCAAACATAAGCTTCATTCATCCAGAGTATTTTTGAGGACCCCTCTCCAGTAGCCTAAGGGATGGAAAAGGATTCCAGCTTTTCACGATTACTTTTTATTTCATATTTAGGAAGACCCAAGAGAGAAAATGTCTCCGTTGCCTTCCTGCCAGGACGCATCACCAGCCCACTGCCTCCACCTCATCCAGAGCTCTCACTTTCCAGGCCTGCACTATGGACTGGATTAGCCCCCTCTCTGACCCTCCCATAAAGCCAGGTCCACATGAGGGACTCAGCTCTTTGGGTTGAGAAAACATTCTTCTTTGGATGTCTGATGTGTTTCTCATTATGCAAATGCGCAATAAGCACTAGCATATCCAGGTCAGAGGCATAATGCGTATAAATAATTGCTGGGGGAAATATGTGGCTCAGTCAGCTAATCTAAAGCCAAAAGCTTAAGAAGTTTATGTCCAGCTCATTCGACTTGCTGGGAGCCTGTGGGCAAGTCACTTAAACTCTCTGTGTTTCATCTTAAAATAGAGATGATAGGAATGTTGACCCAGTCCCCAGGGAATAGCTAAAGATTGTGAAGCACTTCAAAGATTTTCGTATCAAAGTAATAGTGCTATTTTAGGGAAAAGGTCACAAAATAATCAAAGACCTCCTGCAACCTCAGAAATAACACTGATTTCACAAACCATGATCTGAAAGGCCTAATGAAATTCATGGAAGTCCAAATTTACAGACATACCCAAAGCATTCGCCATAGTTAATTTAGGGGCTTTATTATCTTCTTTGCAGAAGACTCATTTATTCTCCTTAAGCAGGACATATCAATCTGATGTTTGTGAGGAGTCTCTGGCTTCACGAGGTTTAGAAAAGAATCCTGCCTGGAGATGAGTTGCTAAGAAAATTCTTGAAAGCATCACTTGCTGCAAACCAAATTGTATTCAGCAGGTAGAAATTAGCACGTGGGCTAGTTACAGCCTTGGATCACAAAAACACACATGGAAGCCACAAGAGGCTGGAATATAGTGCCATTCTACAATTATGTGGCTTTTCTGCAATAGTCACCATAAGCTTCTGTGGCTTCCATTAGGAATACCGCAAAGAGTAATTGGTGGGATGTTTCTGATCTCAATCCGATCCCCCTCTGCCATTCCAGCGCCACACAACACCCTCCTACAATCTCTGATTTGAAACCAGACAATGCCTCAGTTGTAGTGTGTCACGGCATTTTCTAGACGGTTTACCAAATTTTCAAAGAGGTCAAAGAAATAGGGCTGGTGGTGCCTTGATATCTGCCATAATTTGGACCCTTAGAATTTAGTCACCACCTTTTGGTCTGGTCTATGCCCATATAAATGTAATAAGTAGAGGAAATTCTGAAGAAGCCAACGCAGGAACTTTATGTCTCCTGGAATTTCTAACTTTACATGAAACAATTCAAAGCAAAACAAAAGAACTGCCACTCACCATATATATTCTATGCTGTACCATTTAGTTCTCATGTCTACCTCATATAGTGGTTCAAAGAATGACTTTGGAATCAGAGAAACCTGGGATTCAAATCCAGGTCTACTTCTTAGCTAAGTGGCCCAGAACAAGTATCTTAATACCTCCTTACTCCAATCTCCTCATTCTAAAATGGGGATAATAATGCTACTGCCTAATGTTTTGAGGGGTTTGAGATGACGCATATCAATACTTAACAGAGCGCCTGGTACATATTACCAGTAACTATTGTTTTAATTATTGCTACATCAGTTATTGGTTTCCTTGTTTTGTAACAGAGGATACTGACACTCAGGGATTAAGTGGCTGGTGAGACAGGGCCTAAATACAGGAACTCTGACTCCAAAGTGTGCTGTTTCCACTCATCTTTATTGTCTCTCTCTTCGGGAAATGGAGCCAGAGTAGTTCAGAAGGACAGCTCCGAAATCTACTGAAATCCACATGCCAAGATCTCAAAACATGAGTCTGAGCATATATAAATATAATCTCTTTATCATAAACGACGTTATCATGACCTCCTTACAGCTAGTACTTTGTCTCAATCCCACAATGACAAGGCTTGCCAGGATGCACTCAGATGACTTCCTCTGTGCCAGGGGCGAAGAGACAGCAAAAGGGACCATTCCTTTTTTTTCCCTTTCTTTTTTATTTCTTTCTTTCAGTGGAAAATCCATGACCTCAGTGACCCTCAACCCAAAACCGTAGCCTAAGGCTTGGTATAGTCAGGGATTGAGGAGAATGGGGCAGGGAGGGGGCGCTGATGATATCAGAGAAAGACAAGCCAGGAGCAGAAACAAAGGGCAGGGAACAGAGTGAAAGAAGCTTAGAAAGGGGGAAGAAGGAGGGGGGCTGCAAGCAGACAACAAGGCACAGAGAGAGGACTTGGAGAAAGATTGAATAAATTGTTTGCTTGTGCTGTTTAGCAAAATCAGCTAAACTTGGCTTTCAGAAAGTTTCACACAAAATCATTTTCACTGATTATTTTTTGGCATGGGAAACTTTGTAAAATTTGGAAATTCACAAAATGACACAATTTGCTAAAAGTGCCATTCAACACAATTTGATGTAAACTACAGAAATGTTATTATAATTCATTAGGGAAACTTAAAAATGTGGTAGTGTCCTGAAAACTTGGGTAGGTGCCACAAGAATCACTGACAGCTAAAAACTAGCATAAGAACCAAAATTCTCAGTCTCTCTATTCAAGGCAAATGTCATGTGTCCTTTACGTGGTTAGCGTCACTTTAATACCCTACAGATAGCTTGGAACCATTTTCAGTCTTTCGCTTTCTTGTTTCCCAAGAGTCAAATCCTACAGCTCTTACACATGTGGGCAATTCTACATAAACTTCACAGAGCCCTTTAACCACCAAGAAAGTCACACTTTGCTGCTGTAACTGAGCTCTGAAGCTCTGAGTTTAGATTCTACTTTACCATGGTTAGAATTGGCCTGTGCCTTGATTTCTGTGTGCTGAATAGAGATAGAAGCAGCTAGCTTCCTGACAGAGTCCACTGCTCCCAGTATAATTTTGGGAGGCATCTGTTGTAATGAAAAAATTCTTCAATGAACAGCCGACAAACGAGAAGACTACTGCTTCCTTGAGGGAAAAGATTTTGTCTTGACCATCTAAGCAAAGAGCTTAGCAGATAGCAGGTGGTCTGGAAGTTACAGCAAAGAAGGAAGAGGAAAAAGAGGGAGGGAGGGAGGGAGCATGGAAGCGAGGAAGAAAGGACAATTTGGTTCAAGTTCTAATACACAGTAGAGTGAATTTGGACAAGCTATTAACTTCTCTATACTTGTTTTCTTGTACATAAATAAGAATATTCACATCTATCACCGTATTATTTAGAGCCAAGGCTTTATGGTTTATCAAAGGTTTTCACAGCATTATCTCATTTAATCTTCATATCATTGGTTATTTTATTATAATCGCTAATATCATTTTCTACGCCTTATAGACCAATGAAAAACAGTTGATCTTTCCTCAACACCCCCAACTCTTTCTCATAAGTCTCCCCAATACACTCATGTTTTATAGCCCTGTGTCCTCAATTTTCCCATTTCCAGATAGACCCCCCCCCCATACAACCTATTTTCTAGAATCCTCTCAGGCATCTTGTTGATGCAGGAAAAATAATCAATTTTATGTATCCATTCTTCAGTCACCTGCTTTATGCTTGCTAATCTGATAAATTCATAACCAAAGTGACTGGAATTATGTATGAGCTTTTGACATCATTCCCACCCCTTGAATTACAGGTGCCGGAAAACGTAAACTACATTTTCCAGGCTCTCTTGTAGTTGGAGTTCTAGGGACATTCTGGATTCTTCCAAAGAGATACATTCATGACAAATCTGAAACAAAAAGGTAGGAGAAGCTGTCTTCCTGCGGCAGTCACCCTGGACAAACAAACTCTGACCATCACGCAGGCTGGCTGTGGCTGGACTTTGTTTCACAACTCACCAGCTGCCTGCACAGGACGCAGCTACCGCAGAAGTCATCGCAGCAGTAGAGGAAAGACCAGAAATTGAATATCCTATGGTCACTCCCTGGCTTCCACTCCCCCATCCTCTCCCAATACTTTAATAAATTCATATTCCCCTGTATTAAATTCCTCTCTTCTTGAAATACCTAGAACAGTTTTTCTTTCCTGCAATAAACTTTGACTCATTCACTGTACACAGTTTACAGTCAACCATTCCATCCTCCTGGTCCCTTTTCATTGTGCTCATTCTTAATATACACGTTTATTATAATTCTTTATTTACATGTTTATTTATGCCTTCTGCTTTACTGTATTGCTTTGTTTGCACATCCTTCTCCCCACTTATCACCAAACCGTGAACTGTTAGAGTAAAAATACCGCATCTCAGTCATTTCCTATTCCTACTGCCAAAGCCAGGGCATAGTGTGTAGTAGGCGACCCAACAAATACTTTTGAACCTCTTTTGGATGATGTGCTTGCATGCTTCCTCTGCCTACACGAAGGACTGAACCGGTGTACAGATGCATGGGTTGTTTGTGCGGTACTATTTTTGCTCCAAGAAAAAAGAAAATCTACATCAACATTCTCATCCATAACTCTGTGTGGAGGCAAGATGGCCTGAAACACTGATGCCATTATCTACAGCCCTCAGTCATTAAAGCAACCCTTTTAAGTAAAAAGACAAACATCAGTCTGGGGTGGGGGTAATATTTGCAATTTACGATTCAGTCAAAGAACTAATCTCTCTAATATATGGAGAGACTCTACAATTCAAAAAGGGGGGAAAAAAGCCTATTAGAAAAATGAGTAATGGTTCACAGAAGAAGAAATACAAATGACTCATAAACATATGAAAAGATGCTCAAATCACTCCTACATAGAAAAATGCAAATTAAAACTACATCAAGATACCATATTTCACTATTGGATTGGTAAAAATCCAAAAATTTGACAACCCTTAGGTTGGCAAGATATAGAGAAACGGGAATAGTGATTCATTGCTAGTGGGAGTGTAAATAGGTACGATCATTCTGGAAGGCAATTTGGCAATATTTATTGAAATTACAAATGCATATACTCTTTGACTCAGCAGTTCCAACTAGGAGTTTATCCTACAGATATACTCACACACAAGCAAAATCATGAATGTGCAAGGTTATTTATTGCAGCATTTCTTGTAATAAAATTCCCTCAATAGCGGACTGTTTAAATAAATCATGGCATATCCAAATAATGGAAAACTGTACAGGATAATAAAAAAAAAAATTCAAATGGGAAAGTCCTATAGAAGTGATATGTAAAGATACGTGAAGATACATTAAATGGGGAAAAAGATACCAAAGTTATAGCAGTGTGTACAGTATACTACATTTGTTTAAAAAGGAGCAAAAGAATATGTGTTAGCATTTGCATGTATACTTTTTTTAATCTCTGGAAGTCTGCTCAAGAAATTAATAACAGAGTTTGTTTGTTTGGGTGGAGGGGTGGAAACCAGCAGGTGGTGGGCCAGGATGAGAAGGAAAATTTACTATGTTCATTTTTGCCCTTGTTAAAATTTTGAACCATGTGAATGTAGTACTTATTTAAAAATTAAATAAACATTCAAATACAACTGCTTCTAAGCAGTTACGAAACTGTCTAGTTTATATATTGCCCTATGCCTGGCATCTGAAGACACAACTGCCTAGCCTTACTAGGTGTCTGAAGGCCAGGAGAATACTCCAAAAAGTTTTGTACATAAAATTATTGCTCATTGAACATATTTTTTAAAAATTTATTGGAAATACACTGATGTCTCTCAAGGTCAGAATACAGAAAACATACCAGGAAGACTCTTGTCACATAGAAACTACTTTGATATTAATTTCATGTTTCTTTGGCTTAATAATCTGATTTTCCAAAATGCAAATACTGGAAACATTTCACACAGTATCTTGAAACTCAGAGTATATTACCTTAATCCCATAATCTCTTAAAGGCTAATCTTCTGAGGGATGGGCATTTTTGACTGATGGGAAAAAAAAGAGAGGAATATATTCAAGTGTCTAGGAAGGAAAGGACTGTGGGCAGGCAGAGAAGAGAGAGGTGAAGGCAAAGAAGGAAAAGTGAGAGGGTCCATCTCATATTTTGCCCAAGACCTTGCTGGGTGCAACCACATTGCTTCTAGAGAGAATCATGCCTCCTGCTGTCTTCAAAACACAGATCCTAGCTCGCAAATGCCTGAGAGTATTGAATCTTTGCTCTTTGTTCGCTTCACAAGGAGTTCGCTCCTATTTAGCCTTATGAGTTTCTAATATGTACTGTGTTTCATAATAAGATCTAGTACTTAGGGATTGTCCTGCATGTAGGCCTTTTTTTAATTCCACAGTAAAATGGATATCCATTGGATAGCTATCCATTTCCACAGTAAAATGGATAGCAATAAAGAGCAGAAAATTAAAGATTCAACATTGGGAAAAGTAGGTATTTTGAATTAGGTTTGTTATCACATAGAACACATGTGTCCATAAATAGCATTTCTGAACCAGCTGGTTCACTTCAAAGCCCAGTTTCAAAGTGTTCAATACTCCCATTAATAGAAATTGCCTACACTGTGACATCTGCTAAATAAAACCAATGATAGTAAATAAAATGAGTAAAATCAACCGTGCTACCATCATCTTATAAATATCATTACTTTCCATAGTATTTTGAAAAAGCATTATGCCTACGTTGTCCAAACCAATAGTCATGAGGGATTAAACTTTTAACTATTTTAAGAATGAATTGGCTGCCACAGGGAAAAGCACCAATTCATTTCCTTTACTCCAGCAGGGGGGTCTTTAGCCTGGGTGGGGAAGGCTAGACGGTGCCAGCAAGCTGAGGCTCCACTGGCGGCAGTCACCAGAGTTCCTCAGGTCTGTCTCAGCACTGATTTTTATCATAATTTAAAAGCGCTGAATGTTATAGAAACTCTGCAGTGTAGGTACTCTACATATAGAAATACTTCTCTGTTTGTTGAGATGATGTGACACAGTCACATTGAGAATGTATGATCATTTGTGCCAGGTCCCCATAATATTGCTGTCACATGTGGTACAGATTCAGGGTGACTGGTTGGCTGTCTGGTTGAGAAACAGGAGGTGCGTAACGGAGGACCCCAATTCATAGAATCATAACATATTAAATATGAAAAGGGACCTGAGATTATAGTGGCCAAGTTCTCTTCTTGCAGATGAGGAAACTAAGTCAATAATTATATTTACAATTACATGTGCTTTAAAATGCTATCTTTAGGTGAATCCCCCTGCTAAGTAGAACCTCTTTAAAAGTGGAGGCTATAGAAATGGAAAGAAAAAACAGGAAACAGGCATTTTTTCCAGGGGGGGGTTGACAACATTTGAGAGTGAGTAGGCTTTACCTGCTATCAGGTGCAGAAACAACTAGGGAACCAATGCACTGTTTCCTGAAGATAACCATGAGCCGGCAAAGCTGCCTGAGGGTGAGGTCACTATGTCCATTTGGGCCGGCATTTTCATTCAGGGAGATTGACATTGATCAATCTCCTTCTGTGTATTTACCTAGAACATTTGCTTCCACATCTTCTGTCTTCAGCTAGGCTGCCTGGTCCTTCCCAATTCCACATAGTGGGGTCAGGACACCCAGTTGCATCCACTGCTGATTCTTGGTGTCTATGAAGGAATAAGGACCCAATTTAGGTCACTAAAGCAAGAACTTTCTTCCTTGCAAGATGTTTCAAATGACTACTGAGAAAACAATTTAATATATAATATTACCAAAAAATGCGTACTAAAACCAGGCATTTTGAAGAGTCTGAAGATATTGTTCGCAAGACCTGAATATCGAAGTAGTGGTCTCCAATTTCAGCACATTCAAGTAATTTCCTTTTTAAGTGCCATACCAGGACCATATAGCTACTTTTGTTTTTCCTTTTTTAGGCTCATACATGTTAAAAAGAAAATCACTCCAATATATATCATGGTGAGTTTTAGGGCAAAGGAGATCCTATTTTCCAGGCTGGATTCTGCCTCTAACTCGCTGTTTGATATTGGGCAAATAACCTCACCTCTCAGAAATATACCTTTCTAAAGTGTAAAATGAGGAGTTAAATTAAATCATCTCTAATGCCTCTTATAGCTGAAAGACTAAGGATGCAATTTGGAGGCAAGTCGATGAGCATTTTATAAAATTATCACTGTGATTACTATTTTCATTATTTCAGGTCGAAATCTGAAACCTAGCTGGAGGGTTCATACTCAAACATTTCAACTTGGCAGTGTTCAGCTAGCCTTTAGCGGTTTATCTGGATGGGCACCCGCAATGGTTAAGATGTCTAAGGAAGTACACAAAGTATTCTGTGGTTGACTTCGATAAGGCAAAATGCTTTCTGCAGAGTGTGATTCAGAGGAGCACACCAGGACACTCAGCCAAACTCATCCAAACTATCCAAACCCCTTGATTCTGCAAACTGGGTTGCAGATCTTTAGAGAACAGGCTTTCTCACAAGATTGCTGGCACTTTCTCTTCCAATCCCAGCCAGAAAAACAGTAAGAACAGCCTTTCTCATATCATTTTGGCATTTCTGGTCTTGGTCCAGGCTGGAAAATTGAAGTGCAAAAACACTTAACTGAACATTTCAGAAGGTAAAGAAATGTTCAGTTCAAGTTTAGCTTTGAAATGGACAAGGGGTTCTTCTTTCCTTCACTCTTTCAGAACCCTGGAATGGCAAAGAAACACCATGATTTACCCTCTGCTTTCATAGTTGTCAATGCCAAGTTCCATGTTAGTAGCATATAAAGCTCTTTATGTGCCTTTGTAAAGAACTCTGCCAGGATAATGCTTAGAGTTGGTTAGCACCGCTGGATTCAGGTATCTCTGCTTCTTGCCTGGAGTGACTAAATCAGTAATGGGAGTTAATTAGGAAAACAAAAACTAGTTGAAAGGATGGGAACTAATGTTTTAAAGTGAAATATAAACAACTGATTAAAGTTAACTGAGCATAAATATACATGCAACTTACAAATAATGTACTTTTGCTTTAACTATCCTTTGCCACTCCCATGTTAGAAGAGCTCTTGCTCAGATCTGTGCCATGTTGGCCTTGATGCTAGTTTTGGCTTGCCTCTATCCTCAGATCATTTTTTATTCACTAAGTGCCCTCACAAGCTCAGCTCCAGACATAGCCCACACGGTTCTCTGATAGACTGGGAAATTCGCTCTATACAACTGAGAGGTTGGTTTTGGTAACCTCTGTTTCCAATGCCAAAATTATTCAAATCACTGTCTTCACCATATAACCATTAACCCTAGTTCTAGATCTGGCTGCTATGTTTGTTATTTATATTCAATATACATACCATTACTCCAGTTTAAATTCTTGTCTTAAAAGTCCTCCTTGAAATTTCTAAGATAGGAGAAAAACTTCACAACTTTGGCATGATTTCTTCAATGAGGCACAAAAAAGCAATAACGATAAAACAAAAACTTAATAAATTCTACTTCATCAAAATTAGAAATTCTCCAAAAGACACCATTAAGAAAATGGGAAGGCAAGCCAGGCAGAAACTGAGAAATACATAGGACTTATAGCCTGAGTGAATAAAAAATGCTTAATTTATTTTAGTTTTCTAGCTGCTAAAACAAATATCAACTAATGGATTGGCTTTTAAAAATGGGAAATTATTGGTTCACAGTTTTGAGGCTAGAAGTAACCCAAATAGAGATGTCAGCAAGGCAACGCTTTTTTCCAAAAGACTGTGACGTTCTGGGGCTGGCTGCTGGCCATCCTTGGGACTTGGCTTTTCTGTCGCATGGCGGTCCACTGGGCCTCTCCAGGCTTCTCTCTCCACCTGACTTCACTTTGTCTTTAAAGAACTCCAGTAATCTGATTCAGTTGGGCCACATCCTACCTGAAATAACATCTTGAAGAGACCTTATTTGCAATGGGTCCACACTTCTAGAATGTGAACCAACAGTAAGAACATTTTCCCATTGGGATGCGCCATTCAATTCACCATACAACTCAATAACATTACAAATAACCCAATTTAAAAATGGGCAAAAGTTCTGAAAAGACACCTCACAGAAGAAAATATATGAACAACCAATAAGCAAGAGGAAACATGCTCAATCTTATTGGTCAGCAGGAAAATGCAAATTAAAACCAGCATGGGAACCATTACATATCCACTAGAATTGCTAAAGTTATAAAGGCCAGCAATACTAAGTGCTCACAAGACATTGCTGACAGGCATGAAAAATGCAAACTCTTTGGAAGACAGTTTGACATCTTATAAAGTTCAACGGCATACACAACTCAGCAAGCCACTCTTAGGTAATTAACCAAAAGAAACAAAAGCATATGCCCCTGCAAACAATTTTACTTGAATGTTCATACCTACTGTATTCATAATAGCCAAAACCAGGCACAACCCAAATATTATTCAACAGGTAAATGGATAAACAAATGGTGGTACATCCATACAATAGGATGGAAATTTTGTGGTGGCACAAATGTTCTGTATGTTGATTTTGTGGTGATTTATAGGTACATATATATTTGTCAAAACTCATTGAACTCTAAACTTAAAATGGATGCATTTATCATATCTTAATTTTGCTTCAATAAAGTTGATTTAAAATAATGTTTTGAACAAACAGGCCCACCCCAAGAAATTTGGAAAAGTTTTATGATCTCCCCGCCTACCACTTTCAACAAGAATAGGATGATTTCTAATATTTGTGCTCCAGAAACTAATTTATTCCTGTTACTTAAAATGCCTTTACCCCATGATTATTTCCAGTCAGACATAACTCAAAGAATGTGCAGCTGAAGTTAAGAACTATTAATGTTTTTGTCTGCTTCAACCCCACTTATATGAGTTTGTGTGTTATGAGGAATTGGCATGTAAGCAGCTTACCATCTTTGAGCCTCGATTTCTTCATCTGTAAAATGAGATTTTTGCCACGCATGACCAATATCTATCCTTCCAACACCATACTAAGCGCAGAGAAGTTAATACATTTAATAGCTGTCATGTTTGTTTGATACTTCTACTACTGGCTAGGTTTCAGGAACCCTCAGTGCCCCCTTGAGAGTGTCCTTCCGAGCAAGGACCACATTAAACAAGGCAAGCAAGGTTCACAAACATTTAGTTTATTATATACACTGATATCAGGAGTCAGAAGCCTGTGGTCAGGTCTGCAGTACTCAAGATGTTTCTGAACACACAGCCCAGTCATGTCTTTTTATAGAGAATACAAATTATTTTCTTCATGATTTTATCATTTATTACTTCAAAAATTCTTCCCCAGACCTTCCAAAATAGAGCCTCCTAGACATTGTGTCCAAATATTTTTTGTTGTGACCCACAGTTAGAAATATATCCCCAGTGTGCATTCAGGAACATGCACATGCGCGTGAGCACACACACACACACACTCACACACACCTTTTCTTCGTCAGAGACTCTCTAATATTTACTATTATGTTCTGTTTAAAAATGCTGGTCACTACCCACCAAACTAATCACCATACACTAATGGGTCACAGCTAATACTTGAAAAACAACAAGCTAGATCATATGTTTCTCTGCCTTACAATATTGGTTGTTTTCTTACATGCGGCATGCCGGATGTCTTCTTTTCATCCTGCGAATTCATCCTGCACTCTTCTCCACTCTCCTCTGTTTCCCAGGAGGCTGACCCCTTTATGGACTGCTTTAATGAATGACCTTGACCTCTGACATCCACTTGGGTTTGGCCAATAAAAGGTGCCAGTGAGAGAGCAGAAAGAGAGGAAGATTGAAGTATTTATTCCTCTGGTTCTCTCCCTGGCAGTCTACCAGGGCTACTGCTGACAAGCAGCCTTTCTGGTTTCAATAACTGCTCCTTCCTTTTGCCCCTTCAAGCCAAGGGATGGTAAGACCTCTCCAGCAACCTCGCTCCACTGTCCTGCACCACCCCTTTGGGCCACCTAACCACACGCACACCTTCATACACAATCCTTTTATTAAATACTCCTCAAATTTTCCTGTTTAAGTGTGCCATCTCTTTCTTGCCAAGACCATGCCTGATGAAATACACGGTATTTATCATTGTTGGAAGCTGAGTAACAGATAACTGGCGGGTCCTTACACTATCCTCTCTGTTTTTCTCTATGTTGGAAATTTTTCAAAATGAAAAATAAAGAAAGAGCATTTATGGGGTACTTTCCTAAATGGTGCAGCCACAATTAATGCTTCACTGTGAACCTGGTTTTCCATGGGTCACTTGGCTTGCCTCCAAACTGTGGTCACAAGATTGTAGACCTTGACAAACTTCTCCTCTATATTTTGTGTCTTTCTCCATTGGGTCTCATCTATCTGTTCATTTTTCTTTAATTTTCCATTAGTAGCAAATTATTTCTACCAAACATGTTGGATATATTCCCCTCCCCCCTCCATAAATAGGTGCTCCTTCTGATTATTAGGACCCACCCATTAGAAAATATTTAAGGTCATTAACAATGGGAACATGAATTACACCTTCAAAATGCCTACTCTTTTGGCCATTTGATCAATGGTAAAGATTGCTATTGGTATCGCATCTTTAACATTTGCCCCATTCCGTACAAAACTAGTATTATTTATTTCTGCATGTGTTCATCTCAATCTGACTTGGTTGCTTATTTAGATTAGAACACACAAAATAATGAAGAAATAAAATATGTCATCTTCAAGCAACATTTTATCTTATAGGTTTAAAGTATGTCCAGAGTCGAAGTGGTCTAGCAGCAATCACCTTAGAACCAATAGCTTTTAAAATTCAGTAAGAAGACAGCAATAGGAGGCTTAGCAGGGGCGAGCCCAGGAAGACAAATGAAAACAGATATAAAGACTGATAGAATGACAGCAGCTCAGAGATTGGTCTTGAAATGAGCAAGCAAGAAACAAGGAGAATCTGATTCACACTGGTGATGTTTTCCTAGTTCCTCATAACCAATTCCTTGCCCTTTTTATACCCAAAGTCTTCTTTAGTTCTCTTACATTTTAAAACATGCACTCTTTCCATTTTCCTTTTCTAGTAAGACTTGTAGAAAGTTGGAAACTCTTGATGTTATCCACAACACATCAGTAACCTCACGCAGGCTTTGCTTATACTTGGGAAGTTGTTTATAATTGCCTCCTTATTGTTTTGTTGTTGTTGTTGTTTACAGGAGAGGTGTCCAAATAGCTGAACACTTCTGTATTATTCAGGGTTCTCTAGGAAAACAGAACTGACAGGAGATTTGCATACATATATATGTATATGGCAAATATTATGAGATTTTTATAAGAAGTGTGCATGCAGGGCTGGGTAAGTCCACATTCCACAGGGCAAGAATGGAAGACCACAAACTGGGAACTCAAATAAAGATTTTTAATGAATTCCCAGAAGAAGCTGATCGGCTGAAGTAGAGATGGAAATTCTCTCCTCTGACTTCTGAAATCATTACTTCTCCTTTTAAGGTCTTCAACTAACACAAGAACTTAACCATCATAATCTCCTTGGTTCAACATAACATCACAGTTAAAAATAAATATTTCCTTAAAATACATTCCCATGATAGAACATGCAAAACACAGGGAGGTTGAATCTCGTCTTTTTTCCTGAAAATCCTTATTTCTGAAAAGCAAAACTATTCTAGGTGGAAATTGAGTTGCCTATGGTGCTCAATTACAAATGACCTTTGTTCTTGCAGAAAATATTTTTTGAGTACTTCGTATAAGATAAGACACTGTTTTAGTTGCTG
This sequence comes from Tamandua tetradactyla, assembly GCF_023851605.1. Taxonomy (NCBI): domain Eukaryota; kingdom Metazoa; phylum Chordata; class Mammalia; order Pilosa; family Myrmecophagidae; genus Tamandua; species Tamandua tetradactyla. The sequence continues at coordinate 37,929,717 of NC_135347.1, read as the reverse complement.
GAAAGGCAATGGAGAGCAACACAAAATCCTGACCTTAAGAAGTTTACTGTCGATCAGGAAAGAAAGGCAGTTACTGTACAATGTGATACCCTCCACCACAAGAGTACATGAAGAACGTAAAAAGGGCACCTAACCAGAACCAAGAGCTCAGGGAAGACTTTACAGTGAAATGATAGCTAATCAGGTGAGAAGCAATAGTCTAGCAGCTAATAGTTATTGAATGCTTACTAGAACCCAGGCACTGTTCTAAGCACTACCTACTCATTTCATCTTCATAATGACCCTGAAGGGTAGATGTTATTACTAACACCATCATCACCATCAAGGCACAAGAAGGTTAAAGACAAGGAAATAGTGGAGACAGTATTCAAATTCAATCACAACCCATACTCTTAACTACAACATTAAATAGCCTTCCTACAGGTAGGGAAGCTGGCAAAGCAATCAGAGGTCAAATCATGAAGGGTCATGTGACCCTCTTTAAGGAGGTTGGACTTAACCTGAAGAGCACTGGGGAGCCGTTAAAGAGTGTCAACAGGAAAGAGTTAAGATCTGATTTGGACTTTAGAAAGTCACTGTAGGGGTAAAAATTAAAAAATGGATTGAAGGACCCAAGGCAGAATGGCACATTAGAACATCAGTGCACTACTCTATGAGAGAAATGACAATTTGCCCAGATCAGGGAGGATGGTCAGGGGGCTGAGAGAATGGGGAGATGTGTCGGAGGGAGAATTGATGGAACCTGGTGGTTAAGTGGCTGTGGGAACTGAGAGAGAAAAGGCAGAATCAAGGATGACAGCTCTCTCTCTTAGCCACGGGATGGATAGCGGTACCATCTGTGGAGAGAGAACACAGGAGATGGGGCAGGGTGGAGAAACTGAACTTCATGAGCTCGGTTAGTGATATGCAGATTGTGAGTGGCCAGTCGGACAACCAAGCGGAATGGCCCAACAGATCATCAGATCTGGAGCTCAGTAGCCAGAACTGGCTAGAGACAAACAGTTGAGAATTATTTGGTCTGCACAGGGTAACCAGAGTCATGTGTGGAAGGACCCAAGGAGAGTGGATGAAGTGAGAAGAGACGAGGGCCTAAAGCAGAACCTTGCTAACATCAGCAGTTAAGGCCACAGTGAGGCAGGTTGCTCACAAACGAAGCTGAGAAGCTACAGCCAGAAATGAAGCAAGAAAAGCCCCAGCACATGTGGTCACTGATGCTCAGGAAAGAAAGGATCTGCCTGACTCTTCTGCAGAAGGTATCAAAAAGGCCCATAATTCCTTTCCTTTCTGTAAGAAAAGGAAATTTCCTCAGTCTCAGAACTCCCAGGAATCCATAGTCCTAAATTATTTTTTTAAAGTTGATCCATTCTTAAGTTATACCCTTTTCAGCTATCAAGTGAATTACATTTGTGAGGCAACTCAGGAGGGTATTTGGTTCTAAGAAGATGCTTCAATTTCCTAAATTTCTGATACCTGCTGCCTTTGTTAACTCTAAGTTGCCACTAGCATTCAGTAAATTTTAAAAATTAGAAATTTCTACTTTTTTTCCAACTATCTAGGCAAAGAAGGGGTTAGCTATTTTTTCCAGAAAACCTGGGACTTTTCTAAAACAATAAAGACAGGTTAAAAATACTGAAACGCAGCATCTTAATTTAAGATAGCTCTGAATAATAAACCCGTGCCGACCACCATTCAGGATTGGCTCTGAGGCTCCGTCGTACAAATTTGGATATAAAACAGTGCAAGGCTTTCCATTTTTATAGTCTTAGACCCATTTAATTTCAGTAACATGAGAGAAATGATCTGTTCCATATTTCAAATAGACTGATTATACTGTTCTACATATCAGACAGAAGAAAAATATCGCTAATAATGTTTTATATAGATTTTAGACATTTTTCATTCTATTATCGATGTTATTTTATCTGTTTCAGTCCCAAAGGATGACTGATTAGGTTTAGTCACGTGAATCAAATCTTTGATTCTTTCAAATCTTTTTTAAAATGGGGGTTCTGCGGTAGCTAAATTGGGAAGGATCTGGTTACAATTCTGCCATTAAGTTACTGAACATGAAGACATTTTGTTGAGGTGTATTCTACCCTAAAAATAGAGATATCAAACTGCGTCAATTATACACACCCATTCTCAACTGACATTGAAGAATCCTGATAACTGTTTCATTGAGAAGGAAGGGAGATACTAAATACCATTTCTTTTAATTGCTAGAAATGTTCTTCATGATTTAAAAAATAAAGTATTTGCATTCTGCAAATCTACAGAGCATAAAATTATCATCTTTGGGTACAGTGTCGTGAGAGTTCAGTATAAGCTTATTAATTTGTCAAAATATGTTGAAAACTTGGAAATGGGTTGTTAGAGAAGCATTTTCAATCATTTACAATGAGTCACTGGAGAATTCAGAGCTTCCTACAGGAGTCAGGAAGGGATATTGGGAAACAGAAAAAGTTGAAAGCTGTGACTGACCTCCTTTCTTCTTTTTCTAGTTTTATTTACATGCTAATTCATTTTTTCCTGTCAAAGGTATATATTTTGGGTGACTTAACTGCCATCCTTTTTAATAATGCACAATCTGTTGTGATGGACAGGAAACCTTAATTCCTTACAGAAAAGTGGGAAGTGGTTGAGATACACAGGAAACCATTCAATCAGAGAAACCACAGCAAGGGCTTGTGAAACAGGCAGATTGGATGCAATAAAAGAGGAATTTGAAAGGAAAGTGGTCATGGTATAAGGAAGTACTATGGGTGCTATAAATTTAACATTATATTTAAGTTGACTGTTGACTCCTTAAATTCGAGACACTTTCTTTAATAAAACCACAACCGTTTTTCCTTTGGTTCTCTACTTCCTCATTTTCCTCCACTATGACTTTTCTATTTCAAACGCATGCCGCCTTTTAGCCCTGATCTTCCTGTGACAGTAGCTTATAAATTTCAAGCTCTCCCCATTCACTTTTGCCACCTACCCCGCCATCTGCACCTCCCTGGCTGATCCCCGGGTTTCCAGAGCCCACCTGCCATGACCTTGAGGCAGCCTCCCGTGATTGACAGCAGGTGCATTTATAGTATTGTTTCTCAGAGACACGATAAGATCCAAAGATTTGCAGTGGCAACTGCTAAGGAATTTTATCTAAAGAGTTGTGCATTTTAGGAGCTTTTCGAACTTGTACAGGAAACTAAACTTAGGTCATCCTTAATAAGATAAGCCACACAGCATTCTATGACCTTTTGGTTTTTGGATTTTGTCTTTTTTTTTTTTTTCCCTGCCTCTGGCAGTCTGCGGAGCTTGTCTGATGTGGTATAAGAAGGAAACTGGGGACGTACGGGCAACTGTACCTCTTATTTATTCCCTCAGCCCAAACTTTCTGTTTTCTTTTCTCTGTCCTTTTTCCCTCATCTTTCTGAATTCTTCTTTTTCCTAGTTTTCTTTTACCCTCTCCAACCCCTCTCCAAAGACAGAAGGGCAGGGAATGAGGGCAGAGTCAGAAGATGTGATCCGACCTGGGGACGCTACACCGCTCCCTGCACACAGGCGCAAACACCTTAATTTTTTTTTCCTCTTTCGGGCATTTCAACCAGAACAAAAGTGACTGAAATAGAACCTTTTTCAAACTCAATTCATTATGATTAACATTAGCGGAGGTATCATTTCAGTTTTAAATAGTGCTAAGCCCTACAACCAATCCATGTGTTTTCACATATCCTGCTGGCAGAATACCGTTGGCCTTTTTGTTCACAAAAAAGACACAGTCTCCATTTGGGTGGGTGCAAATACTTTAGGTTATTCTCTTTTAAAATAAACATTTGACTAATAACTCTGATTGTGTATATACCTTAAACTCTACTTGAATGCTGACATAAATGTTTGGGCCATTATTTGACTAGAATCAAAGATTCCTATAATTTCTCTCTTTCTATTTTTTTTTTTTTGAGTCAAGGGGATTTTTTTTAAGTCTACAAAAAATGTCCTTCTCTGTGTAAAATCAGGAATGTCAACTATCTCTTCCTCAGACTGAAAGAACGGCTCCTGATCGGTGATAAATGGATCTCTGTAGGGTGCTAGTTTATATTAACAAGGCAAAATGCCAAAGTGAATGGTAAAACAGTATTTACTCAGAACCAAAATATATTTTTCTCCAATGTCCTTATAACAATCAAGAAAAAATTATTTTTGTGTGTTTTAAGATTTTTCCCCTTCAACTTCACGGCTTTGTTTCATCTGCCAAGTGGGAGAAAGAGAAACAGAGAGAGCCTGGGTGCGTTTCTGTGTGTACACGCATCTGTGTGTTGGGAGGGGGGAGAGGGAGAGAGAGAAAGAGAAACACAATAAGACAGAAAAGAAGTGGTATGGAAGAGCGTGCAAAATTGAAAACTAGTCCTGAAAGCAATTTCCACAATGCTTGCAAGGGTGACTGTTAAATTGCCATTGCCACTCCTGGACAATAAACGGATTTCTTTAAAACAAGGATAATTCAGATTCCTATGCTGGATGTATACTGTTTACTGTGAACCTTTTATATTTGCATTTCTAATTATACTCCTCATCACAAGCCATCACAGAGCTACAATAAACAGCTTATTCCACTTCCATTTAGATCACCTTCATTTAAACAAAAATCCTTCTAGAAGGGTGTGAAATCAGTTCACCTGGTTTCAAAATTCTCTCCCATTTTATTCCCTCATTCTCAGCTTTGTATTCAGGATCCTCCATTTTGTCCCACCTATTAGCAAAGCACAACTGTGGCTTCGAATATGGGGACTATGTGGTTGCCAGGGTGACCCCATATGGTTGCCAGGGTGACCCCATATGGTTGCCAGGGTGACCCCATATTGCACATATGGCTCTGCAAATGGAAGTTCCTCAGGAGGAACCAATGGCAGGAAAGAAGACTTGCAGACTTGCCCAGGGCAAAACTGGTACAGAGTTTCAGATAAATGTTCAGAATTAACCACCTCCTGTTACTTCTAAAGTGTAAAAATAACGCTGCAAAGAGAATTTTCAACTTTTTTATAATCTAGCTCAGTGATCTTTCTCTTCTCCATAAAGAAGAAAAATCATGCTCACAGTTATAAGAGGAAGAAGGATGTGAACTTTCCTTGCTTTAAGGGGCATTCATAACTTATTTGATTTATACATGCAGCAGAGTATGTAGATGCTTAATTGCAAGAGAATATTTGAAAGTCCCCATGTTAATTATTGAAGGACCAGGAATCAGCAAGTCATCCTGCGGTTCAAGAATTGCTACCTCACACCTACCCATCCAAGACTGACTTGGAATATTTTCTCTTAATGTTTTGACTATATCTAAACTTTTAAGTGTTTCCACAGAAACTCTATATTTAAGGACAATCACTGGCTGGGGAAAAAGCAGAACAAAAGAGAGATGAGATTGCCACCAAGCATGGACAGTCTGGGTCCCATGTTTCCTTTGAAGAACTATATTTTGCTTTGGGCTTTTTCTGGATTTTGTGCAAGTTTGTTCTGATTCAATATTTCACTAAACACTAAAGTGTTTCCCAATTATTAGATACTGTTTTCACTTTTTCATATTTGACAAATGGCATTTCAACTCAAACTGAATGGACATTACATAGATAAGGGTTATTTCAATCATTCTTGAGTAAATAAGGTTTCTGCTTAAGAAAAACAAAGGAGTCTATTAATTAAATCGTTGCATGGTTTTAAACTCTTTCAACAAAAGTTTATTTAACATGTCAAGATTTTCAAATAACCAATATGTTCAATTTTTACCTAAAGTAGTAGGCATTTTATATTAAAGAAAAATTACCAAATATTTTTCAAGGGCTTGATTATCATCATTTCTAATATGACAGCTATGCTTAAAATTACATAGAAAGAGATGCTTCAATTTACCGAATATGGTCAGGTGTAATAATTTGTATAATAGATATATCTTTTCAAGGTCAGTTTGATTAACTTCATTCGCTATCCAAACAATAAAAAATTATGAAGACATTTTAGACTGTTTAGACAAAGATTATCATCCAGAAGCACCCCCCAATCATAATATGTGGACCCAAAAATAATTGGTACCAAATCGATAGCTACTGGAGAAATCTAATATTCCTAGTGTTGCATCAAGAATTTCCTTATTGACATTCAGCAAAACTATCATTGTGTTTAGCGGAAATAAAACATAAAAAATAGCATAAAAGAGTAGAATGAAAACCTTTGGCAGATGTTTCTGGTTCTGTTTGAACAATTGGCATTAGAGATAGAAATTCATAATCTAACTTGCTTGACAAATATCAGGACATGTTGCTTTGAACACAACTTTCCTGATCTTTAGGAATGTTTTGATATGTGACGTAATTAATCACCACATCAGGCTACAAATACATTTGTCCATTCTTTCCATTTCATAGACAAAAATAATGATAGCTTTCAGATTTGTAATCAGTTCCATCCTCATTTAATATCAGCCTCTCTGTCATTGTCCTCTCAACAATACACTTGCCCATGGATTCTGCCTTATCTCCATCTCCAGGTATCTATTACCATTTATACTCTCAATTACTCCCCAAAGTCTAATAAGGAAACATCTCCCCAAGATGTCCAGATCCTGAAACCACCCACACTAAGTGGGGCAATTACTTATAGTATAAGTGCCGGTCAAACTTACCCTCTAAGATTACTCCAGGTTTCAGTGTAATGTAACGTTTTAACACGTGCATCTCAAATTTTTGATATTATCTTACAGAGGAGCCACGTACTTTGATTTACATTACTCTTCCAAGGTGATCACATTTTGATTTTCCTTCTGAATATGTCTGATATCTTTAAATCCATCTCTGAACAGCACCCACTCAATAGCCTATTTCTAAAACACTTATTGCCTTCCATATTCACTGGAGCTACTCACTACAAAGTATTCAGTTAACTGCATTAATTTGATATAGGAGGTATAGATAGCTAACCAGATTTACTTAAGCTTCAATGTGACTGAAATCAAGCAGGTAACTTTGCCAATCACATGGCCAGGGTTTAAGTATTTTCACTATCAATGACAATTAGATCTCACAGAGTTTTTAGGAAGAAGCACAAATAAATGAAAGATTAGACCCTTGTAGAATGTAAAATATAATTATTTTGCATAAATCCCAATCACTGGGCCTATAAATTAATTTTCAAAATAATTATCAGTGATTAAGTAAGAATAATGGCCAACTCTCTTTATAGCTTATTATTCAGACTTATTGATTTGGAGCTCTAAAAGTTTAAAAATGATTTCCTTACTCACCCATGAGAAATGACTATTTTTATAAATTCTTCGGTACTTCTTAAGTGGCTAAATGCCTATTCTTTATTTTCCTACTTACAGGCAAGAAAATTTAAAGAGTTCTGGTCCATTAATTTAAGACCCTTCATTTACAAGTTGGATGTGTTTTCTTCCATTGTGTCTCTTTTAAATTGATACACAGACCTTGTATAGATTCTTCCTGATCCTTCTGGTCTTTTTTTCTGAAATCCACTCCTATTTTTCTATGCTTTTATCTGTATGTCTTGGACACATATACTTTTAAAATTTTATCCTCTATATTTCCAGTGCACTTTTCCCTTGGAGGTAGTTCTGTAAGCTTTCTTTTATGAGACTATATTGAATGTTTTATTTTTATAGTACCAAAAGGATGTACATAGATGGGTTTCAAGGCATCCAGGAACCCTCTGAAAGATTATGTAAAACTCTGCATATGGGCATTTGATAAGAGAATGCCTCCATTTCAAAAGATTCTCAGAGGGCCTTGTGACACAAAAGAACATAAACTTTAATGTGGACAGACCTCAGCATAAAAGCACCCCACATACACATGACCACACAGCCCACATGCCCAGGTTGTTCTCTTCTCTCTGGATAGCAGATGCATTGCCCTCAACTAAAAACTTGGAAGAAACTGACCCATAGAGATATCTTCTTTCATACCAATACTAAGGTTTAACGCATTACTAATTTCCAAGTGTACCCAACTCACCCAACTCCTGTAAGAACGTGGGCTTTACGTGAACCAGAACTGTATTAGTTAGGGTTCTCTAGAGAAACAGAACCAACAGGAAACATCCATAAATACAAAATTTATAAAAGTATCTCACGTAACCGTGGGAACATAGAGTCCAAAATCCGCAGGGCAGGCTGTGAAGCTGACAACTCTGATGGAGGGTCTGGACAAACTCCACAGGAGAGGCTCGCCAGCTAAAGCAGGAAGAGAGCTTGTCTCTTCTGAATCCTCCTTAAAAAGCTTCCAGTGATTAGATTGAGCATCACTCATTGCAGAAGATGCTCCCCTTGGCTGCTTACAATTGGAATCAGCTGGGGATGCAGCTGATGTACTCATGATTTAATTCTATGAAATGTCCTCATAGCAACAGACAGGACAGCACTTACCCAACCAGACAAATAGGTCCACCACCTGGCCAAGTTGACCCATGAACCTGACCACAACAAGGACCAACCACATTTTGTAGTGAAGGAAAGGAGAGATAGTTCTTGGAATTCCAAACTAGAATTCAAAAGAAGTCTCTCATCCTAAAACTCACAGCAAAGAAGTTATATGGAGTTAAAATGGACCATTCCTATCTTCATTTCTGCTGTGGATCCTAAAAGTTAGAGAACAATGGTCACCGTTCACAGATCACAAACACTCTGCACGTCCAAAGTAAAATACTCCACTGCTCATGCATAACTTGTAAAAAGAAGGGGTCAAAGCCAATTTTGTGGCCCTTAGCCCAACACCTATGGAGGGTATAAAAAGTTTGAGAATAAAGAAGCTATTAAAGAGAATGTCTTTAGAGAAAGATTTTGGAAAACCTTGGCATTCCCCTCCCACTAACTCAGAGGAAAGAGAAGACATTATATTCCCCCCACACCACCTCAAATCAGATGAGAGGAGCTGAGTGTGAGGTTAAGGACCCAGCAAACTGACAGTTGAATAAAACAACTGAAGTCCACAAGGGAGAATCTGGCTGAAGCAGCCAAGGACAGCCAAAAAAGAAAACTTAATTGCAAACAAACTGTGGGGGGAAATCATGGTGCAAGGATGGCTAAGTGTTCCTCATGAACCAATCATTGTCCTTACAGGAGAAAATCATCCTGGGGTCATTACAAATTTTGCTCAAGAGGACTCCATGGAAAGGTGGTGTGACTCTTCCCGGGATGAAGAGGATGGACTGTGTGCCCTGAGGTGGAGGGAAACATTGTAAACAGCCAGCTAGAAGACACATTTCCCATGCCACTGGTAGTTTATTTAGGTATGCCCAATGAAGGAATTTTCAAAAGGACCCATAAATATGTCCCATTCAGTTCCAAATAAGGTATCAGTGGCTAAGAGAGTTCAAATAGAGTCAAGAGGCTATTCTGCAGGCTACTCTAATGCAAGCTTCAGCTAGATATTGCTAATTACCATGATTTGGCAAACCCTAAGCAAAACCATTCCTCTTAATCCTAAAGAATGCCTAGGGGTCTAGCTGAGATTTTACAGAAGTTTCACGCTCTAAGATTACTTTCCAGAAGCCTCCAACCTCCAGATGTTTCCTAGGCCAGGTTAGTCCTGAAACCCAGAGGGGCCAGCTTCTCCAAGAATATCAACTAGTTCCATCTCCCATCCCATGTACTGACACCCCTTTCCAACATGAAAAAGTTAGAATGGGCAGAGCCTAAATGCCTCTGAAAGACTGGGAGAAGGATCAAAGGAATAGGAGGAGTAATAACAGAGAACATAGGATTTAACAAATGAGTACAACTGCTGAATCATTATATTGATGTTTCTTTTAGTCTCCCATGTCTTGCAGCAGATAGAAGGAAAAACCTAACATTGTGGAACTATAACTCATACCAAACTCTGAAATCTGTTTTATAACTACTTGTTACAATGTACTTTGAAATGTATTGCCTTTTGTTTATATGTTATATTTCACAATAAAAAAACGTTTATTAAAAAGTGCCCCATTCAAAACAGAGTCAGTTTTGAACAACAACCAAGCCCAGAGAACCCCAGTGCCAGACCACGGCACCTTCTGCCTGTCATCTCTCTTCCTTCACCCTCTCAACCTGGGAGAACCAAGGGCAGCCAAATAGGGTGGGTAGGAGGAGAAGAAATGAAAGCTAAGAACAAAGACTAATTCTCCACATCTCCCTGCCGCTGCAGACTTCCAGCTTTAGCAGGTCCAAGCTAGGTGGAGGGGAGAAACCTTAATTTGTATGAAATTTGAAGTTTCATTATTACTTGGGATGTTAAAAGAGAATTGATTCTACGACTAAAGGGTCTGGAAGGATTTTAATTTTCTGAAAGTGACTGCAAAGGTCATGGGACCTGCCTGATATTTCATGCAAAGGTAGAGATGACCCAGACCTTCCTCCACCCCCACCCCCAGCAGGTCGGAATTAACAAGTGGACAAGGGGGCTCGTTTCAGTTCCAGCGTGCAGCCTCTGGTCTCCTTTCATTTCAACAAACGATTATACACTTATGTGCTGGTGTGAAAGGGTTTTGTTCCCTAGAAATGCCATGTTTGAATCCTGATCCATCTGTGGAGACAGCCCACTTCTTTTAATCCCTATTCAGTACTATAGGTTGGAAGCTTGATTAACTTATATACATGGAGATGTGACACACCCAGTTGTGTGCATAAACCTTTGATTAGAGGGAGATGTGACTCCACCCATTCCAGGTGGGTCTTGATTAGTTTACTGGAATCCTTTAAAAGAGGAATCGTTTTGGATAAAGCTTAAAAGCCAAGAGAGCCCATGGAGCCAGAAACCTTTGGAGATGAAAAAGGAGACCACCACCAGGGGAGCTTCATGAAACAAAAAGCCTGGAGGGAAAGCTAGCAGACATCGCCATGTCCACCATGTGCCTCTCCAGTTGAGAGAGACCCTGAACTTCATCGGCCTTCTTGAACCAAGGTATCTTTCCCTGGACAATTCTATGGCCTTGCTTTAATTTGGACATTTTCACAGCTGTAGAACTCTAAACTTGCAACTTATTAAATTCCCCCTTTTAAAAACCATTCCATTTCTTTGGTATTCCAGCAGCTAGCATACTAAAACTACTTATCGTCCAAAAACATTTTTTGAAATTCAGAATGGTAGTATCAATAATTTGGCAATTGTCAGGATGCTTGACATGTTTTCTCTGAAAAATGGTGGTTCACTCTCACTTATCTAAGGTGGCACTTCCAAATTGTACACCTTGCAGTTATGGAGGCAAAACCATTGATATCAATTTTCCATGTTCATCCAGAAAAAATCTTTTACTTGTCCTTAAGAATTTGAAACAATAGAAATAAATGTCCCCCCAAAATGCTTTTATTAAAATATTTAAATATGTGACTATGTAGAAAAGGTCTCGGTTTAAATGTTTTAGCATTTAACAGGCTGGACTCAATTTAGTAATGGGCCCAAGAACTCTAAATCGTCTTCCATAAGCAGATCCATAATTCATAGAGCAAAATAGAGTCTCCACATAGTATAGATGAGAAATTAGTAAGCATTTGTAGATGATAATAATGATGGTTAATCTATAAATCACTAGCTAGTACATGCTTAAATATAAAGAGCTCCATAAGAGTTCATTCAAAAATGTCATATAAGAAGGCCTATTTGCTCATCCAGGGAATAAACTTAGTCGGTCTCACCAGGAACCTGGCTGGGCATATCCTCTAAAAGCAGACAGCCAGATGTAAAATTTGGGAAATTTTCCAAATTCATACAAAAAACAAAAACAAAAGCAGAGTGCTGAACACAAAGAGTCCTTCCATTTGCAACAGTGCTCCAAATAACATTCTTGGCAGCAAACACGTCTATATGACAAAAACCAGATGGACGAACAGAGAGAAATTTCATTGTTTTGGTCAATCAGTTGATTGCCTTTCTGCACTCATCATTTGCGGCTCAGATCATCAGGCAATTTCTGGTCTACTGAGGCACAAAGCAGCTGCTGAACCTGACTTCTCCTTCCCTGGTCCTCTGTGTGTGGTGATCCCGAGGGAGCCTTTGTTTTCGCTGACCAAAGAGATTAAGAGCAATTCCACATCTTTAAGGCTCTTGAAAGACCTAGATTCCTGCATGGGAGGTGAATAAGAATAAGATTTGGAAACCCAATCAGAAGTAAGTGGAAAATGACCGAGGTGGGACCAGTTCTGTCCACTGAGACCTGGGAAGGAATGAGGGAATTGCCCCAATAATGATTTTGGGCATTTGGCTACATTTCTCCCCAGCCAACTTTGACCAAGGAACCCTTTACAGCACAAGCATCTTTCAGCTACAGTTCTCCCAGGTTCATGCCAGTATAGTTAGTGCCACCCAGAAACTGTGGCCTTACACTTAAGTTTCATTTTCTCCCAAAGAAACTTCTAAAGGATTCTTGATTTTGACACAAATTTGGGTTCCTCATTTTGGCTCTGTGATGTCTTACATGACAACGGTCCTCCACTTTTACATACATTCATAGCCCTTGTTTATAAGTCCCTGTTAGGGAATCATAGCCATGTATATTCTTGAACTAATCGCTTGCGCAAACATTCATATACATTCACACACACTCTTTTCATGAGTGTACTAATACACTAGTTTAACCACTGTCCCAAATCCTGCCTCTTCTTCCAGCCCATCTCCCAAGCGTGGCCTCTACCACTCCCCTTGCTTCCTGCTGGGAGCAGCCCTAGCAAAGATTTAGGCCATTTTTATGGTGGTAAAGATCAGGGACCTTCATGTAAAGCACCAATTAACAAGGAGAGACCCCAGCTTCCCCAACAGCTGTCTTAGACCCTCCAGATAACACAACCCAGAATTTCCCAAGTATTAATTCGTTTAATTTATATCAATAAAAGACATTAGGTAGGAAACAGCTAGCAGATAAATGCTTTCTCCATAATTCTGCAGTGGACTCTTCCAACACTTGTTCTATGCAACTTTTCTGGAGACAATCTAAGTGGCCAAACACCCAAATCTATTTTGTTGTGAAGCTTCAACCAGGTCCACAGTGTCCCACGTTGGGTTTAATTCTTCTCCTTCCTTTCCATTTTTCCTCACTTTTACCACAGCCCCCAAGAGGCCATTAGCAATTATCTCTTGTTTTCTAGGGAATTTATATAAAGAGAATGGAAAATAAATTCTCTCTCTAAGTTCAGGGAAATTTTGGTTTTCAAAATTCATCTAGTCTAACTACTTATTCAATACTTGAATACATTTCTTTGACATAGATCATTCATTTGGACTGAGCTAAATATATCATAAAGCCTCCCTTACTCCCATTTAAGTAATAAATGGTCTCCCAGAGACCTAAAAGGGTTAATGAGCTCCTTAAGTACTTAATTATGCTGTGCTTTTTGTGGGTATGCTGAAACGCTAAAGAGTTTTTCAGTCTGATTCACCAAAGGTCTTCTTAATTATGTGAATAGTCACATAATTAAGTCAGGTGATTTCCCACCCCTGTTTCCCAAAGAGATGAGCGAAGGTGAATCACAAGATATAAATTTACTGGCCTGGCCCAGCTTATTCGCATAGGCACAGTTCTGATCCTTCTAACTGGTTGAGACTGTAGGGGACTGTGTGGGAAAGAAATCTACACAAATTTTTGCATTATTTCAGACAGCTTTTTCTTAATGTCTAATGTCTCTGTATTAACCACTAACTGGAGGGCAATTTGTTTTTCTTTGTGGTTCACTTCATTTATAAATGTGTGCCTGAGGATCTCAAGACCTCAACACCATACTTCATCAAAGTACCATATATTTTTAATCATCAATAACCATTTTTCTAGGCTGAGTTAATATTCTTGAATCTGACTAAATGAAGAAGTTGGCAGGAGGGATTAGGAGGGGTTTCTTTGGAAATATTCAAAATCAGACTAAGATTGAATTTGATGCTGATGTCACTTCACACTGTTGAATTTATGTACATGAGGATTGAACTGGATGGTTCTCCTTTCATGTTGTATTGAGTTCTTTAAATTACAGAATTAAATGCTTAAAGATGAAACCTTTTGAGTTACAATGTCCCTGAATCAAATGCTGTAAAGATGAAGTAGCTTTGCTGTTATGTCTGTCAAACTATAGCTATACTTCACATTTGGTGCTTTTATATTTGTTCTTCTATTTCTATTTTGTTAAATAAAATGTTGGAACATATACCAAGAAACACAGATTGTCCATACAGCATGAGACTTGGGCTGTGGTTGGAAATAATTTAAATTAAACATTACATGAGCACTGAAGAAGTTTCCAACTTCCCAATTTAACTTGTGTATAAATTATACCCCCCCTTGAGAAAAAAAAAAGAGAAGAAAAAAAGAATACAAGGGCGTTTTACTAAGGCATCTAGCTATCGAAAGGTAGATAAACATTTAATAGTGCATATTTGTACAAATGATAATAAATATTACTTTTAAGAGGAATTAAAAAATAAATATATCCTCATTTTGACAAAAAGATTACTAAATCCCTCCAGAATAAAACACCAAACATAGAAAAGTCCCTAGAACATAAATCTTGCTTGAAAAAACTATCTGACCCAAAATAGAAATCATGCCTTTAAAAGGAATTCTTACCTAAAATATACATCTTATGATCAGGTAAAGGGCATTCAATAATTAGGATGTAAAAAATTCTGCAAACATTTTTCCAACTGGGCAACTAGAAATATTCATTTTATTCCACAGTTCTGCAAAATGCTGTGTTACTTATCAAGTTTTAAAATAACTGCTTTCATGTCCACATTTTGGCAGCCACAAACTATGGCGTGACTAGAACTTTGTTCATGTTACTTTGGATTCACAGGCTGTATCTAAATGCAGCCTCTGAATTGGATTGCTACATGCAGAATCTAGCCAAATTGGTTGCAGAGATCTTCATCAAATGTTAAGACATCAAAAAGATCCATCATTATAGCCATTTTAAATATACAGATCCAGACATAGTCTAGGACAAGGCTCAATATATGCCACAGAATGATAGAAGAGATTTGGTGGTTGACGCAGCTCTTGGAGTTGGTAAGAGGCTGCCCTGATTGGAGCCTGGCAGGGGGGTAGATTTTCTAAAAACAGCCTTAATCTACTCTCATATTGGCCTTGCAGAGAAGTATTCTAAAGGGAATTCTCACCGATCCATTTCTGACCCTCTCTCCAGGAGCAAGACACAGAAGAGAGAACAGTAAATATACCAAAAGGAAAACGTAATGATTTTCTAGAAAACTATAACTAACTATAACTTACAATAAACTCAAGAAGATACTAACAATTCAAGTAGCCCCATAACTATAAAGGACATTGAGGTAGAGTTTAAAATCTTCCCACAATGGAAACAACAGGACTAGTCAATTTTACAAGCAAGTTCTATAAAACTTGTAGGGAACAAATAATTCCAATCATATATAAACTCTGGCATATAGAAAAGGCAGGGAAAGGGGGACAATTTATTTTAGATGATTCTAGAAATACATGACGCCAAAACCAAACCAAGGACAATATGGAAAGGAAAATTACAGGCCAATCTCATTCATGCATATAGATTCAAAAATCTCAAATAAAATATTAGTAAACTGAATCCAGTTGTTTATTTACAAAATAAACAACTTTCCTTGGATCCATCAGAGAACTGAGGACACAAAGCAAACCAGCACCCCAAAACGTGGAGAGAGGCACACCTAGAGTGATACAGTGACAGAGATTTGCTTAACTGAAGCAGAAGCTGCTTGTACCATAAACTGCTGGCAACATTTAAATGGGAATTCTGACAATTGCTGGAGGCTAAGTGTGGACTAACACGAGAGAGAAACTCCTGAGGTCCATCCACAGCCTTGGAGACACCCCAGACATTCAAGTTCTCTCCCTCCAGGAATCTCAGCAGACGCTCAGGCTAAGGATCCTGATGGGAGAAAGATTCCACGGAGGGACTGGCAGACGGTACAGAAGACCCCAGAACCTTCTGCATAAAAAAAGAGAGACATACTCTCTCCAGGGCAAAGGACTTGGCCTTAGTGCAATCCTGAAACCTTATCCCAGCAAGGAGAAAGGAATTCCTTCCCACTACATCTCCTTCCTTCCTTCCTTCTCATCTCACCTAAAAGAGAAAAAAAAATCAAAACTAAACAAAAAAGCCACAGTGAACAGGAACAGAGCTTTAAGGATATAGCTTAGGAATGCTGGAGCCAGTGAAGGGGAAGGAGGAAATAAAAGCAAGCCGTAGGCAGATGGACAGAAACATTTGTGAAGGCCACAAGAATCAGATCCATTAACAGACAGAGGTTTCATCGGAAGATTATAGAACACTTTCCTTCCCTACTCCTCACCACACCAATAGAGCTTCAGTGCCTTACGCTGGGTTACAGCTAAAAGAGCCACAAGACACAGGCTGTCTCTGAGGATTGCTACCTAGGAAGCTCCAGAGCAAAGAAAGGAGACAAAAACAAGGATGCTCGAGTTTATATAAAGCCTTAGGGATCTATAGCTACAACGAACATAAACACAGCCCCACTCCTAGCCAGACGAGCACACATCCTCACACTAAAGACCTATTACCTCGATTCCCGTTACTTGAACGATATTTCCAGCTTTCAATAAAAAATAATGATAAGGATGCCAAAAGGAAGGAAAACACACAGTTTGGAGAGACAAAGCAATCATCAGACCAGACACAGAAACGTTACAGGTGTTGGAATAAGCTGACAGGGAATTTTAAATGGCCATGAGTAATATATCAAAGGCTCTGAAGGAGAAAAGTAGAAACCTGCAAAAACAGGACTATTAGCAGAGAGATGGAAACTCTAAGGAAGAATAAAAGGAAATGCTAGCAATCAAAAATACAGAAACAAAAGTTAATGACTTTAATGGGTTCATCAGTAGACTCAATACAGCTGAGGGAAGAGTCAGTGAACTTGAGGATAGGCCCCAGAAATTTCTCAAATTGAAATGAGAAGAGGGAAAACAGAATGAATAAAAAACAGATCCGAACATCCAAGAACTGGGGCCAATAGCAAAAGTGCAATATGTATGTGATTAAAATACTGGAAGGAGCAGAAAGAACAAAGTGCAAAAAGTATTCAAGGTAATAATAACTGAGAACTTACCCAAATTAATGACAGACACCAAATCACAGAACAAGAAGCTCAGAGATCACCAAGCAGGAGTTTTTTAAAGGGGAAATATATCATATAGGCATATAATATTCAAATTATAGAAAACCAAAGACAAAGGAAAATTCTCGAAGAAGCCAGAGAATACAAACACCTTACCTATAGAAGAACAAAGATAAAAATTAAAGAAAACTTTCCATCAGAAACCAAGAAAACAGAAAAAAGAGTGGAGACAAATATTTAAAGTATTCAAAGGGAAAAAAACCCACCAATTTAGAATTCTACATCCGGTGAAATTATCCTTCAAAATGAAGGAGAAATAAAGACTGACTGAGATAATTCATTGCCAGCAGTGCTGTTCTTAAGAAAAATGTTAAAAGAATATCTTTAAGAAGAAAAATAATACACATCAGAAATTTGGTTCTACATAATGAAAGGAAGAGCATCAGAGAAGGAATAAATCGAGGTAAAATAAAGTACTTTATTTTGTCTTATTCTTAATTGATCAAAATGAATGTTTCATTTTATATTAGAAAATCAGTTGCAATTCACCACATTTCTCCCATTCTAAAGGAAAAAAAAAATCGTATGACACCTCAAAAGACTCAGAAAGTGTGTTTTATAAAATGCATACCCATTTGGTACTTTAAAAAATAAACATAACGCCCCTCAACAAGCAAGGAATAGAAGGAAACTTTTATAACCTGATAATGCATATGTACAAAACATCGTACATAGATATGAAATGTTGGGAACATTCCATCTGGATGAAGAACAAGACAAGGCTTTCCAGTATGATAACGTCTACTCAACACCGTATCAAAGCTCTCAAAGAGAAGAAGAAATTAAAAGGATTTGGAAGGAAGGAACAAGACTTTGATGATTTACAGATAATATGAGTATATTGAAAACCCAAACAATTAGAAATTTAGGTGTCCAACATTCTCATGTATGACATTATAAAACATTCTGGGAAGTCATCAGATAAAACTTAAATTGGGAGACATGCCATGTTCATGGAAAGGTTAACTCAATATTATAAAGATGTCGATTATTTTCAAATTAATCTATAGACTAAATGAAATTCTAATCAAATTCCCAAAAGTTTTTTAGTGAAACTCAACAAGCTGATTATAAAATTTGCTTGGAAGGTCAAGGGTTGAGAACAACCAAGTCTCTCTCTTGATAAATAACAAGGTAGGTGAATTGCCCTATATAGAAAAATAGATGAGAGGAATAAAATATAGAATCTAGAAGTAGACAAATACCTATACATAAACTTCAGTTATGAAGCAGGAGCATTGTAGATCAATGAAGAAAGAGTGGATTTTTTCCAATCACTGTTGCCAAACAATTATTTATCCATATGGAGGGGGGAAAAATGAAGTTGAGCCTCTGTATCATACAATACACAGAATGGTTTTCCAGGTGGATTAAAGAAGAAAGACAAAATGATAAAACTTTTAAAAGACAATCAATTGATAGAGAAGTCTGACATAGAAATCAATACCTTGAATACAGTGTATTTTAATTAAGTTCAATGGTGACATAAAAGCAAGAAATCCCCCTGGGGTTGGGACAGAGTCATCTATTCCAAGCAGAAGAACTAGTGATTGCAAAGGTCCAGGGGTGTATATTAGCAGATGCTCTCAGGGAATTATAAGCAGTACCATATGATGGCTCCCACAAGGTGTGGGGCAGGAGTACTGAAAGCTAATCCTAAAGGGCCTTGTTTACTCCAGAAAGGAATTTGGAAACAGAATTGTATAGGCAATCGGGAGTCACTGGGGAATTTTAAACAGGAGTAATGTGATTCTGTTTGCATTTTAGAAAGAGCTGTCTGGCATCAAGGTGGAGGACAGAATGGAGCGAGATTAGACTGAAACTAGGGAAATAAGGAAACCAGTGAAGGAATCAAGAAAAAACAAATGCCAGCCTGATTTAAAACAAGGCGCAAAGGAGTTCTGTGAGAAGAGGGATGAAACAAGAGACACTGAGGGGCTGGAACCCACGAGGGTTAGCCACCACATGGAAGGTGGAGAAAGGGGCGAGGCTGTCAGGCTTCCTTCTAGGGTGATGCAAATGACCACCCAGAAAGAGGCACAGTTGGAGGGCTCGGGATAGAATGAGAAGTTCAGTTTTGAATATATTGACTTTCAGATGCTGGAGTCATGTCCGAGAGGAGATATTTAGTAGGCGTGGAAGGCGTCAGAGATGGTAAGAGAACAAAAACACTAGTTACCACAGCAAAAGAACAAAATCAGAATACACCCCGATAGTTTTAAGAAAAGGTTGATGACACTGATGATGATCAGGGGCATTTCCTGAAAAGAGTACTGTCTGAGAAAAAGAACAAACAAACCCCTCCTAATGCTGGTCTTAATTTAAAATAAAACAGTATTTACTGGTGTCAAAATAATGCAATCCAAATGAGCTGGGAGCACCCAAAGTTAGAAAGATATTCTGTTAAAATTTAAATTATTGGTCCTGATCTATCTCACATCAGTGAATGTTTCCTTATCTTCACTATTTCTTTTAACTTTTTAAATGTGCAGTATAACATATATACAAAGCAACGAAATGAAAAAGCGATCGTTTTCAAAGCACTCTTCAACAAGTAGTTTCAGGACAGATCCCAGAGTTTGTCACAGGCTTCTATGCAGTCCTCTCATATTTTTCCTTCTAGCTGCTCCCCAATATAGGAGGCTAGGAAGCTTAAATATTTTTTTATCACCACAATCAACTTATTTTTTTCTTTTCTGTGAAAAATAACATAGATACAAAAAAGCAATAAATTTCAAAGCACAGCACCACAATTAGTTGTAGAACAATTTTCAGAGTTTGACATGGGTTACAGTTCCACGATTTTAGGTTTTTACTTCTAGCTGCTCTAAGATACTGGAGACTAAGAGAGATCTCAATTTAATGAGTCAGCATTCGTATTCCTTTGTTAAATCCTATCTTCTCTTTATTGTCTTTTCTATTTACACACCGATGGTCTATGAAGTAAAATGTTAGAGGGGGTAATCTAGGGTTTCCTGGTATATAAATTCTTCCTTGGAAACCGGAACAATCCAAATAATAGCAACAGTAATTTCTGATGTAATGGGAAGATTTAGTCTAATACACCAGGACAGAGTGAAACAACCCTGCCACTGGCCCATGAGCTCCCCCCATAAACTCCTGATGAACTGTAGTAACTAAAGATCAATAAACATTGCAAATGACTTTAGCTTTCCAGACTTTAGAGTATCATATGGGAAATCATTGCCTCGATGACCTGAAAACGTTAATATATTCCTAGAGCTGCACGAAGAGATGTAACTCAATAAATACAAACAGAAAGCATGTGAAAGCTGCTTAAGTTTCAAAAATGGGCTTTGTTATAAAGTAATTAAAGAATTGCTAGAATAGGATCTTTGGTTTTCTTGCTTTGACTTATTCTACGTCTCTAAGAGTTCACATTTTAAAATGGTTATAAGTGATTACCCTTGCACCTTTGGGCATGAGCTGTTGTCTTTTCTAATTCCCTAAATTCTCTCTCTTTTCAAAATCTGCACTCGTCACTTTTATTCTGTTGTTTCCTCTGGAATGTGTGCAAAGTTGGATAGATTCCAAGTCAAGGAAGAACTAAAGATGTGCCTGTGTTATTAAATACAGAGCACTATACACTGTTTGCCTTTTCTTCTAGAATGTTCTTTAAGAAAATTCTCAAAACTATTATGCTTCATCTTATAGAATAAAAATAGCTTTCTGTATTAACCTGCTGCAAATTTGGGGGAGAAAGTGTTGGTTTTACACTTGTATTGTTCTTGAACATACATCTCTGACTAACTCTCTGAACTTCATTCACTAGATATTAAAAACCAGTTCTTCTTACTTTTCTCATTTGCTTACCTAAATAATAAATAAGCTCAATTAATTTCTACTTACTAGAAGGTCTGGAACTTAGGAAACCAAATGCTGCTATTTCATTTCTCATTCTTCTTTGAAAAGCCTAAAGTTTAAAAATATAACAACAACCTTGACTAATGGAAGTTGTCCTTAACTCAAACATCTATTTTAGCTCTTAAGATGTTAATGCATCTGTTAAGGCATCATATTTATATAATTAGATAATGCACACTCCTAAATAAGGAATAAACTATACCCTATGGGGTGGACATTCAAATTAGATTTCAAATTTGTGGTTTTATAGTTTTGCATACTATATTCATATCTAACACTAATGGCATAAATATTCTTAATGGTTGTGCTTGAAGATCTAAGTTACCACATAATACCTTTATTTTTCATGTTCTTATAGTAAATGACTGATTCTGATTTTATTCAGTAAATCAATCTTTGCTGGAATAATCCCAAGCCATGCAAACTTATGTTTTCCATAATATTTTAATAATTCTCACCCCATAACACTTTCATGAATAGAAACACATAAAGGTCATACCATTCCATGAAAGGCTTGTGATGCACTGTCCAGACAGAGAAAGACTAGCAGAAAGGATAAAGAGGAAGAAATTAGGGTCAGGAAAAAAGCTTTTTTCCCAACAATGTGGAAAATGCGCATTGCAATGTTACTGCGTCTGGTCTCTACCTGTTGTCCACTGAATGTCCATGCTGTAGGTCATGTTCTGATCCTTTCCCAGAACTCACCGTTGGAAAATTATCTATCCCAAGAACTAAGTTTCTGTATATCAACAACCACCTCTGCACAGAGTGCCATCTTAGGACAGCATATTGCCTTTCTATGGCTATTGTAACAAATGACAACAGATTTCGTAGCTTAAAAAAATGCAGATTTATTTATTATCTTACAGTGCTAGGAATCAGAAATCTGAAATTGGTCTCCCTAAGCTAAAATAAACGTGTATTACAGGCTGCATTCCTTTGGAAGGTTTTAGGGAAGAATTCATGTCCTTTCTGGTTCCGGCTTCTGAAAGTGACCTCCTCCCAGGCTCGCCATGCCCTAAGCCAGCAAAGTCTAGCCAGATCTTCTGGTTCTTCTTTCTTCTGATTCCTTCTTGTATTTCAAGAACGTTGCAGATTACATTGAGCCCACCTGCATAATCCAGCACGATCTCCCTATCTTAAGGTCAACTGACCAGCCGTATTAATTCCTTCTGCAACCGGAATTCCCTTTGCTATGTAGCCTAATATATTCACAGGTTCTAGAAATCAGAACATGGATATATTTAGGTAGCCACGTTCTCCCTATTATAGGCAGTAAACACTACCTAGCATCATTCTGACAGCACCAACTGTGACACTCTTTAAAAAGCAATATCAAGTGCCAAGGGATGCCAACGCTGACACCCCTCTTGAGCATTAACACCCATCAAAGAGATATGCACCCCTGAGAAGGAGTCCTTTAGCCATCACTGGAACACTAGGCTAGAATATCCCATTCATATCTTCCCATGGTGCTGCCACCACAGGTACCTTGTCACTGCGACCTGGCACTGACACACCTGTGAAGGTAGGGGGGGCATCATGAAAGCTGGACGGCCAGGGCAGATGATCTGCAGTGTACAGCTCAGTTCCTGCATCACCCAGGAGCTGATGTCCCAGAATTTTGGCTCTACCGGGAAACTGGTGACTGAACAGACTGAGCAGAAAATGTTTTCAATGCCCCAATATTAGTTAGAATAAATACTAAGTCATTATTACAGCTTCTTTTTAACATTACAGTAGAAGTTTAGGTCTCTCTGACATCACCGTCCCATCAGCCTGGCTCTTCCACCCTGCTGCCACGTCAAGATTGTCCTTATCTGCATGGTTCAAGCATAGTTACTTCCAAATCAGTATCCATCCCGAAGGAATAAAAAACATGGAAATTTGGGGCTGAATCTTTTTTTTCTCAGCTAGTGAGGCAATGGTTGCACAACCTACTTTCCTTCACATTCAAGACTTAAGCACGCATCCTCTCTGCAAGAGAGGCTCAGAAATTTAGATAGGCAGCCATGTGCACTGAAAAAAGGCAAGAATGGATTTAAAGTGACTTTAAAAGTGATTTTAAAGCCCACCATACATCCCTCAATGACCTTTAGCACTGAGATCCTTACAATTGTCGCTGCCCAAGGCTTGTTCTTTCACTTGTGATGGTCAGCCCTATCATTACTACAGATGCCCAAATTCTGGATTGTTTTCTTATGTTCGAAGATCTACCTCTTCTCTCCTCTCTCCTTTCTTGATTTCTTTCTCATTTGCCAGATAAATTCCATCTGAGTCTATCCGTATGTATCTTCCTTAATGTTCCACAAATAGTTCTCTTCCTGCCTCTCAGATCACTCTAACCGGTACTGGCTCTTCCTTCTACCCAACAAATGTGGGCATTCTCCAAGCTTCGGTCCTCGGCACCTTCTCTTCCTACCTTTTCTGTCTTGGAGATTTCACCCATTCTCCATGCTCCATTCATTGTCTTTGTGAAAGTGAGGTTATCTTTATACCTAAAGGGATCAAGTAAATGTTCTTTAATCTTTAGAACATCCCAATAGATAGGTAATCTTCTCATTTTCCAGACAAGTACACAGAGACTCCGTGGTGAGGGTGACTACCAAGGACACAGAACTTATAAATAAGTGGCTATAAAATAAAATGGTATCACTTAAAAGAGGCCTCAATAACTTCAGTTTATTAGAGAAGATGAAAGTTATCTGGGGGGAAAGAAACATCAGGCCAAAGATTCCAAGAAAAGGAGAAGCAGTGTCATATGATTGGCAAATTGGACAAAAAGAAAGAGAAGAATTTCTACAAGCAGTATGCTTCCTTCTAAAAGACAACTCCAGGCTTTCTGAACAACAAATAGCAGTTGTGGTATGATGCCCTCTTGCTGGCTGTGGGTGAGAAGCTGCCAGCACTCCCTGCCCCCAGTGGAGTGGGTTAAGTCATTAAGCTACAAATGATGTGGTCAAAGGGAACTCAGAGTGTATGTGTACATGATGGTGTTAGCATTCTCCATAAACAACTGAAGGGATTGGGGAGGAGATGGCAGTTTCACTGCTCCTTCCCAGTCAGAGCTAGTGGCTATGGAAGAAAAGGAACCTAGCAGAAGTGAGCAATGAGGTCAAGCAATCACTCAACTGCACCAGTCTTAGGTCTCCTTGACTATAAAACGAAGTCATACATCTAGAAAAGCTCTATAGTCCTTTCCAGCTCTGTGATTCAGTCAATCTTTAGGCCAACAAAGAATAGGACTTTTGCCTGGACCCTGTTTATGATGCCTCAGTGACTTCTGACAAGGGACAAAGATGAAATTCAAAAAGGTTATAACCTGACTAAGAGAACAATAGCTGACATTTTGACATCGGCAATGAGGAGAATTCTGTACAGGAATGTCTAAATCTAACCACAGAGCTGGATGTAATGCAAAAAGCGGGTGTGACTTTGAAAATTATAAGGAGTAGGCACAAAAGAAAAAAACAAAGGAAGGAAAATTAGAGGGAAAATAGAAGAATATTATTTCTAAAGGATAATGTCAAGATGGCTAAACTGAATGCTTTAATCGAACCCTTTTAGGTATAAAACTAAAATAGACCTAAGAGAGGTTAAGCGAAAGCACACGGACACTGGCACACCTGACTTCGAGTGTCAGCCCGGACTAGAATCTTCTGCTGCCATGAGCCCTCCCCAGTACTGGAGCATCTAAGGTATCAACAGTAGCCTCAGACCTTTGGACAGTGGGCATTAGCCTGCCATTCATCTTTTCTTGGGAACCAGCCCCATAGCCGAGACCCTTCCCACACCAGCTGCAGTGCCACCTGCCCTGGCTTCCCTTCCTTCCCCATCAGCCTCAGAGCTTCTCTCAGCCTGGTTCATTTGAAATGCAGGGAGGAGGACATTTCTTACAGTAAGACTCAACCAAAAAATGAAATTAGTTGCCTTTTTTCATGGCAATTTCTCATCACTGGGTATGTCCAAGAAGGACACTGAGTAAAGGAATGGACTCCCGATGACAAAACTGTAGATACTACTCACGGAGGACAGCCTTCTGATACATCATCTAATACTTAACATCAACATTAACTCTACAAAGTTAGTTATTTCATACAGCAGATGAAATGAAGGCTAAGAAAGGTCAGCTTTACTCGGCTACATAAGCTGCACAGTCAGACTTCACACCCACATGAGTCTAGCTCCAGAATGCACACTCCTTCCATCTCGCCACAAAACCACAGGCAGAAGGACGCGGCGGTGGTAGAGCTGTGGAGAGCGGGAGAATGCTCACCCTCCATGCCAGAGACCCGGTTCGACTCCCAGAGCATGCACCTAAAAATAAAAAGCAGGAAACCACAAGCAGAGAGGCCGGAGGACACCCAGAAGAGGTTCTCTGCAGGGTTACATCACTCATCAGTCAGGAATGAGTGAGATGGCTGTTTAACCAATATTTTTTAATGGAGATGTTACCACAAGAAAGCAATCCTCTACCTAAGGGCTTACATTTCCATCTTGACACGCCTCTGGATTCCAAAAGAAAGCAAATGAGGCGCTGTTTTTAACATTTATTGAGGAGCAACTTAGTACAGATTCTTGAGGCACAATATTCTCACCGCTTGTTGATTATCAAAGGAGAAGCATCTGGGGCTGAAAATGGCTAAGTCATTTCTAGCAAAACTACCCAGAAGGTCCCTTTGGTGGAACCCAGGTGTCTCTGGCCCCAAAACTCATGGTCTTTCCCTGGGGACTGTGAGGCCTCAGAAATACTCATAACGGGCTGTTACTGTGGCTCAGGGGCAGAGTTCTCGCCTGCCACGCTGGAGACCCGAGTTCCGTTCCCGGTGCCTGCCCATGCAAAAAACACACATACGACCTTGTTACGCAAAATTTTTTTTTTCAAGATTTTGAGAAGCATCACGGTTGGATCTGCTTCTTTTCTAAATTCTCCCTTCCCTAATCATCCCGTCTACGGTCTTTCCTCTCACGGGCCAAAACAGATTCTTGAAATGTATTTCATCATTTGCCATATGTGTTAAGTAGAATGCTATGCACATTTATAACATAGCGCCCTTAATTTTAAAAGCAGACAGTACATCACTTTATTGCTTTCTTATTGTCAAAGCGCTAAACCCAAATTCATTTCATTTTTTCCCTTTGCTTTCCTTTAAAGTTGTTTGATTCCTTTCCCCACTGTGGCCCACCTGGGTTGAAGGAGTTACTCTTTGAAGGCAACAGGCGTGGAAGCTGAGAGGTAATGATCCCACCCCCATCCTCGCACAAAAGGAAACTAAAGCAGAACAAGATTAGCCAGAGGAGGGGGAAGAAAAAAATTAATCCTTATAAAAAGAAAGGCAAGTTAGCCACAGAACCGCAGCCTGGAAAATCAGAGTAAGGAGGGACACAGAGTAGCCCCTCCATCCCCCTCTTTTACTGAAGTATGCGTTTGCCCCTTCTCCGCTGTTGCATAAACTTTTACATCACCTTCCACATGCTCGCAGCTCCCGTGCAGATGACAGTTCCCTTCAGACAAAGCGAACGCCTTCAATTTCCTCCTCCTTCCCTGCAGCCTTCTTTACACCGCTGATGCTCACCAAATGTGGCTGGCAGCATGCTTTTTTGGAACTCGGATGCAAGAAGTCTGAGTAGAAAACCTCAAATGAGATTTATTTTCTCTTTTTCCCAGAGCCCAGACAGAAAATGACCGTCTCTTGGTTACAAATCTCAGGATGAAGTCAGGCGAGCTCGCTGCCTACCTGGGCCCCACGGCTCCGAGGGCCTCCAGACCTGAGTGTCCTTCTCAGGTGCTTAAAACCGCGGCTCCCCGGGCCCGCCCAGACGAGGAGGTCTACCGCAGTGCCCATTCCCGTAAGCCCGGAGTGCTCTGCTCTCAAAGCTGCAGAGCTTGTCAAAATTGTTTGCCCACATCATTGCAATCTGTGTGCAGGGAAGCCTGAAACATGACCGTGTTTGGAAAGTACGAGAGGTTCTGAAATTCATAAGCCTGGGAAAGCAATGACTCGGAGAGAAGCTGCATTGCTCCGTTCTTCTAAATTAAAAAGCACTCGAGGCAATAGAGCAGCCGCTGCTTCCCTAGGCGGGGTCCTATTGACCTGACTTGACCTTTTACCTGCCGCTTTGAATTGGGCCTCCAGCGAGACCAGGAAAAGGCAGACCCTTCTCCAGGGCTGAGTGTGCCTGGGAATCTCTCCTCCTCTCTGCAGAGGGGCACGCGAGAAACCAGGCTGCAGGGAGAGAGCCAGGTGAGAACAATGCAGGTGTTTTACTAAAGAGTTAACGAGCGGTTATCACGGCCCCACTTCCGTTCCCATTCTGCCAATCTGCTCACTTCTCATCCTGTATATTTTATAGTCTACAGCTCCAATTATAGCTGATTAATAATTAAGTGATTGTTGATTCTTTTCCATCTCCTCAAAGTCATGATAATCTGGGAAATGGTGATACACTCATAGCCTAGGAAGTGAAGGGGGATAGACAGGATCTAAATTCCAGTGTTTTCTTCCCTGTGCAAAACTTAAACCATGCACAATAAGGTGGGTTGTCGCTCATGTTCTTAAATCTGAAAATGTTTTACTCTATTTTCAATTAAGTTTTTCTTTCTTGTTTTCCAGGTCATCTTTGCATTCTCGAGACTCGGGGAAAGCGGAGGGGGTGGTGCGGTGAGGGTAGAAAAAGCAACTGATTCAGGAGCTGCGAGCTTCCTTAGCTCCAACTTTTCAACCTTAAATATTTACTTGGCAACTGATTCAAATTCAAATAAACCTGGAGTTCTTGGATAAATTAAAGTGTGCCCCATAAACTCAAAGCACTCATAATGAATAGAAATTTTACAAAAACAACTGACCTAACTTAGGTTTCCAGTTTGACCCAACTAAATTGAGTACTCATTATTGGACAGCATACAGTTAAACCCAACCCAAGAGAGCTGAGTCAAGGAATGTTCTTTGATGTTGATATTGATCTCCCAGAGTTTGTAAAACTAGATCCTTCCTGAAAAACAGTGAATCTGTATTGTGAGTCGCATTGTGTCCCCAAAAAAGATATGTTCAAGTCCTAACCACAGGGCCAGTGAATGTGGTCTTATTTGAACATAGGCTACGATGAGTTCAACTGAGGTCAAACTGGGCTATGGCAGACCTTGACTCAGTTTGACTAGTGTGTGCACAAGGAAAGGAAATTAGAACACAGACTGGCACAGAGAGTTTGCCAGGTGAAGATGGAGACGAAAAAAGAAGGCCATGGAAATAGAGGGAGTGCATCTACAAGCTAAGGATACCAAGAATTGCCAGCAAACCCATAAGATAGAACAAGCAAGGAGGGATTCTCCTCTCCAGGTTTCCAAGGGAGTACGAGCCTGTTGGCACCTAAATTCTGGACTTCTACCCTCCAGAGCTGTGAGACAATAAATCTCTGTTGTTTTAAGTCACCTGGTTTGTAATATTTCATTAGGGCCGTTCTAGGAAACTAAGATAATCTGTAAAATGTATATATGAGTACAACCAGATGAATGCCTAGCATACTCCTAACTATTTCAAAGAATGAGCAACTAGAGAAAACTTCATTAACCACCTCCACCATATGCCAATTGCTCTCTTTGGATTCATTCAAAGTGATTTGAACTATATTATCCTACACTTCTTGGATCCCTCATTTTCATCTACAGATGGATTTTAAGCTCTTTAAAGAGAGGAATTTTATTTACAGTAAATACTCAACAAATATGTGGAAATGAATGGACGACCGAAGGCTTAATTCGGACAAAGTTGTCATTCACTAAGCAGTGGTCAGATTTATATTGCCAGTCCGTTACCAAGGTTTTCTTGCTAGCTGTCTAGCTCCTTCCCTCCTCACCCACCTACCCACCCACCCCCCCCCAAAATAATAAAAGTTACACTTTATATTCTTTGGATTGCCAAGGTTCTGCAAGCATACAAGAACATTCAGGGGTCCTGCAGGTGTCCTAATACGCTATCCACAGAGGGGATCTAAGCAAGGATCAAACAAGCCTGAATGACACCTGCCCATCATGGAATATTGACTAGTGGTCAGGAACAAATGAAAGCTTAGCATGTGTCCACAGCGTAGATACTGTTAGTACTTGTGTGCAGCTGGCATAACTTCTGATTTGAAATATTGATGATAAAGTTTATGAGCCAATATATATTGCACTGTTAATGATTCAACAAACATTTTCCATGAGTTCTCTTTTAAGTTCCTGAATCAGTTTCATTGAAGAGTACCCTGAGATTGCAAGGCAAACAACTTCTGTGAACCAATATTTTCTTGATATCAGGCAAACAAATAGAAGACAAAAATAAATTGGATTTTGAGACTGCTATTTGGCTGCAACTGACATTCAGAGCCCTGGATTTCACATTTTTGTGTTTGCCACACAACAGTTTCATTGTTATCATTGACTAACTGTAATATAAGGCAAATTTACAAATTTGAACTTACTGAATAAAAATATTTTTGTTTATGTATTTGTTTTACATAAGATTACATTTTTTTGAAGTGTAGCTCTTTTTAAATTTTAAAACCACTAAAACAAAGCATCAGTCGAGAAGGCATATAGAACTCACAGTGTTTTTAAGCAGTCTACACACTTCATTCATTCATAGTTATTCAGCAAATACTTTCCAGCACCTGAACAAGGCCCGGTGCTGTTTTAAGTGCTGGAAACGTAGTGGTGAATAAGAGAAAAAAATTCCTCTGCCTGAATTACAGAGAATTAGTATAGGTTACGTAGTATTTGCTTTTTAACTTCTTAATAAAACTGTGCTAAGGGTATTTTGTCCCCAAAATGTCCATTGAATAGTGTTATGGTTTTGTAAGCTACCAAAAAGCAATATACCAGAAATGCAGCTTTTAAAAAGGGAACTTATTAAGTTGCAAGTTTACAGTTCTTAGGCGGTGAAAATGTCCAAATTAAGGCATCCAGAGAAAGTTACCTTAACTCCAAAAGAAGAGCCCATGAAGTTCGGGTTTCTCTCTCAGCTGGGAGGGCCCATGGCGACATCTGCTAGGTTTCTCTCCTATTTCCTAAGGCTTCCCCCGGGGCATTTTCCTTCTGGATTTCCAAAGGTCTCTGGCTGTTTGGACTCTGTTGACTCTGTAGCTTTTTCCAAAATGATTTCCTCTTAAGAGCTCTAGTAAGCAATCCTAGCATGAATGGGTGGAGACACATCACCATGGAAACCATCTTATCAAAGGGTTAAGCCTACAACTTAACACCTTCAACTGGGTGGGTCACATCTCCATGGAAACAATCAAAAAGATCCCACCCAGCAATATTGAATGAGGATTAAAGAACGTGGCTTTTCTGGGTTACATGATAGCATCAAACCAGTACAAATAGTTTCCCCATTCATAAAAGACTACACAAATTATGGAATGACAAATACAAATGAAGTCTTCACTTTCCGAAGTGAATGTTCCCACTGCCTTCAACTGTTCCTCACAAAACGTGATTTCCAGACTCCTCTTAGGCAGTTTTCATCTTCCTGGTTTTCTAGTTTGTTGATGCTCTTGGTGAGGTATGTGACAGTATTGGAAAAAAACTTTGGAACTGGCTTAGGCACTGATGACAGGAGCTGCAGGCAACTATACCTCGATCTAAATAAATCCAGAATCAAGACTTCTCTCCTTACTGCGCCCAGTGCCGTTGGCTACACGAGCCATCTGCTGACCAAATTTCACATCGGATGCTTTCAGATGGACCATGGCAAGGTGCTGCCCCCCGTGAGTGCTGCAGGCTGTGGAAGAAAGCTGGTGGCCTTTTCAACTTCCTCCCCAAAGTCTGTCTTGCGGAGAGATGAAACCATTTGATTCGATTCAATCATCCAGCAAATAGAAAATCGGTACCTGCGAGATGTAGAGCAAAACCTGGATGCCATTCTCAAGAAACTTACACTGAATGGCGTCGTTTACAGAGCCTGTTGTGAGGTGGGCGGTGACCGTGTGAAGTAGAACCCAGAGGGGAGACCGAGGGCCAGCCTGGGTGCTGCCAGGGAGCAGGAGACACAGGGTTCTCTCTGGGTCTGAAAGCCTTGGTCAGCCTGAGTAAGTCCCTTAACCTTTCAGAGCCTCAGGCTCAAAACACTGTCTTCCTCATAGGGTTAAATGAGTTAGAACACGCAAAATAGTTACCGCCCCCCTCCCCTTGCTAAAGAGTAGCTATGATGCCTGGGATACCTAGCGCAGCTGTCAGAGCTTCCGCTGTTTTTTAATATTTGTCCACGTGACTTTCCCCAAACAAACATTAAAAAACACATTAAACAGTGGGAAGGACCATAAAAATAGTTACGAATGATCCCAAATACCATGTTCCTACTAAAATTTGGCATTTTATTTCTTTTCCTCCATCACCAGTCCTAGTACATCAATCAAGGGGAGAAACTCATTCCGGTGATTGAACTTTCTCAGGGCACATGTGGCCTTTGTCTGTTTTACAAACTCCCCAAAATTCTTTTCTAAAATGGCTGAGACGATAATTCATTTTTAACGTGCCCAAGAATCGTAAGATACGCCAAAGTCTCTTAGGTGATATAAAAATTGAAAATGCTCCATAAAAAGTACCCACTTAAATGTCTGACTTGTAAAAGTAAATGTCGTTTGAAAATTTTTCATTTGTCACACTCCATGAGGTCTCGCCTGCTTGCCTTGCCTGTGCAAGTCCCTCCGTGTGCTTTCCGAAGTGCAGGGTGGGCACAGCTACCAGGCGCTTTCATGTATGAGCTGCTGGAGAAGGTGCAAATGTGTCTCACCCGCTGACTCTGCTCCCGATTCCCCAAACCAACTACCGGAAGAACTTTGGGTCCTTCTGCTGCATTTTCAGCCAAAATAACATGGTCGGGTAAAAGCCATGCGAGTTCCGGGCGCAAGCCCCTTGGACACTCCGGGTCCAGTGCTCACTCCCTCAACCAGGCTTACATCGAGATGCACCAGAGCAAGTCCCGGTGCTGATATTTAGCCATGAGGTCTGAGGTCAGACTCTTTAAAAGCCTCTGAGAGTTGGACATCATTTTGGTCCCAGCACACCTGGAGCTTCTGTGGAAATATCCTCCCCTCGGCAACTCTAGCACGGCTGAGCCCAGGTCTCTTGAAATCGTGCCACATCCACACGACCAGAATATGTCCAAGAGCCATTCCTGCCCCTGGTGGGACAGGACAGCTTCTTGCTCAATCAGCCAGACCCAGCTCTCTTGGAATTTCAATAAACACCAACCCCGGGAAGCCAGCAAGCAGGCTGCTGGCACCGCGAGCCCGTTTGCTGCTCCCTCGTTCATGTCGCACGCTGAGCTGTGTTCACTTATGTGCTGCCAAAGTTCTTCAAAGTATTTGAATGAAACTCTTCATAAAACAAACACGAAAATCCATTACCAGCAGTCACCAAAACGCTGATGCCTTGACAAATGGCCAACCTGCTGGCATCGGGGAAATGCGCAGGGCTGACAAGTGACTCTTGCAAAGGAGCCGTTTACTAAAATGAGGTGTGGCTCCACCTGGGCAGAACACGTGGGAAGTTCGAGGATCAATGAGGCTGCTAATTAAAGCAGAGCAGCAATCCCCTGTGTTTAGACTGCATTTGTAAATGCAACGCTGTCAGCTCACTCAAGCTCTCTGAATCCATTATTATAGTAAGGTTTCAAGTCGTGCCATAGGCATTGGCTGACTTGGGGCCCCTGAGCAGCTGCTGCGAGCTGCAGGGAGCACCCACTGCAAGCTGCAGAGAGCACCCACATTAGCCTGAGAGGAGAGGCAACCGGGTTCTTATTGCACTGCACCCTGGCCAGCCAGGCACCCATGCAGTGACTCCCCTGAAATGCAAAAGGGGAATAGTTCACCAGGTACCAGAATGCATTTGTAAAAACTGAAGCCTCCAGCCAAAAATGCAGAGGCAGAATCTGAGGCTGCTGCCTAAACTGATTAGGAGAAGTCTCCCTAATAATAAAACTCCTTGGCAATTTGGGCTGAAATTCTGCTGAAACTATCAAGATGGTTTTTTTTTAAGGATTTTTTATCATCATTTTGAATTAAAGCCCCCACCCTACCCAATCTACCTCTCCACAACATACCTAATCTAATGTCTTCTGCAAGTTTTAATATTTTTGCATCTCTTCTATTTACACATTTAGTTTAAATGTTTTTATAGAAGCTAAGAGTAGTCAGACAACCTTGTGTCTCTAGGATAATTTTAAAACAAACTTTTGCATCACTGGCTTACAAACAGAAAACACATTGAAAATATTTATATTCTGATGTCTTTACAATATTAGAACACTTCTGTATTTTCTGTCACAAGGGATATCAGGAAGCAGGGAGTATGGAGAGATCTTTAATCTTCATGTTATTAGCTGGGTTTGAGTAGTTACAGATTCGTAAAAATACAAACCGATAATAACCACCTGCTCCTGCAGGCGCAAGTGTACTTAGCTCCTAGGCACTAGCATTGCACTGTGTGGACGGCGTTTTTATACCGTGTTAAGGACTAATAATTCAAGTGCATTTTGCAGATTTACTTTCCCAGCATTCTGTTGTTTCACCTGAACCGTTCATGCCACAATATTTTTATAGGCTCTGAGGCTGAAAAACATTCCCATCCAGGCAGGATATATGAACCTCATCGCTTTCTGATGCAAAAGTAGCATTTCAGATTATCCCCTTGCAAAGGGAAACTGCACTCCTTATGCTGGCAGGTGAATGGGAGAGTGGAGATTTGAACAAGGATATGAAATATAGGTAATACTTCCATAAGCGCCTTATGTTACAGCATATGTGCAACAGCTGCCTTTCTGCATGGCTGAGATTAAATCAATTTACCCGGCCAGGGGTGGGGGTGGGGAGGCGTTTAGGAGAATCACAGGTAACAGACAAGGAGCTCCACAACCCCATTTGGTGACCACAGCCTTGTGAAACTGTATTTCTTACTCAGTGGCTTACTTTAAGAGCTCAAGATCCGGATTCAGAGACCTGGGCTTGAATCCCAATTCCGTTACTTGCTACCTGTGCAGCCGCAGGCAAGTTATTTAAGCGTGTAACTAGCTTTTTAAATTTATAGAATGGGGAAAATAATAACTTTGCGTCCTGGCTCTGCCACTCACCAGTTGTGTAATCTTGGACGAGTTTCTCAACTTCTCTGTGCCAGACTGTCCTATCCTATAAAATGGCAGTATTAACAGTTTTTATCTCATAGGTGAAGATTAAATGGTTAAGAGAGGTAAAGCTCTCAGAATAGTGCCAGCACATAAAAAGTTGTTTCAGATTGCTCTTTCCTTCTGAAACAGAAAGAAAGAAACAAAGAATTGGGACAAAGAGAGGAAGCAGGGAACAAGTACTGCTGCCCCTAATTCGGTAGAGTCTGATCTTGGTGTCTCTGGATTGGGGGGTGCCAGGGGTGGCAGGGTGGCAGGGGTTGCCATCTGATGTGATGACACAATTGTTTCTTCAGTTGCTTCATCTCAGAGCTATTTGAGAGTCCTGAACTCAGGATTTTTCTGTAGACGGTGATAAAGAGTAAAGGAGAAAAGAGAACAACTGACTAAGATTGAATGCCTACCCAAAAAAATAAGTAATTTTTAAATTTAAAGGTGAATCAGTGGGGAAAAAAAAGATGAATTGGTGGTAACAGAAAGAGTACCCTAATTTTTATTAGCCGCTAAAATGTTCTCCAGGAAAACAAGCTCATCATTATATCTACACACAATATTAATGCTATGTATGCCATCTTAGTGTGCAATGTAGGGGCCATCTAGTCTCAAGATCTGAGACTTTCCCTCAAATGGCTAAAATCCTCTACTGTGCTAATTTTTTTAAGGTAAGAGAGAGGCAGGGAAAATGCAGAGAAAAATGAACCACCCCATTTCGTTGATCATCTCACCTTTGAGTTCGGAGTATACCAGCTACAGGCTGAGTCTGCTAAAGGGATGGGCTATCTTGGCAGTTGCCAGGGGTTCTAACCTAAAGGAGACACTAATCTCCCTGACATGGCCAAGTCTCTGAAAATATAACTAGAAGGAGAAACATATATAGAGAGGACACCTTTCATGAAGGGTAGTATATTTATTTAAAATACATTATTGACATAGGTTTATGATAACCTATAGGTTTTATCAAAACCTATGGCAGAAATTAGTTGATATCTAATATCTAGTCTCTCTTCCTTCTACCTGACCAGGCTGGGCAGGCAACAGGTCCTCAATGTGATCATTTGACTTAGCGTTGGCCAACGGCATGTGAGTAGAAGTGATGATATCGGCAGCTCCAGATCAGACCCTTAAAGAGAAGGGGAGTGGCCTCTCCTTCCCCTTTTCCCTTTCCTTCTTCACACTGGAAGGAATATGGGCAGGTAGGAAGCTATCTTGGGTGATAAATATGAAACTCCTGCCCTAGGGATGACACAGGACAAGCTAGAGAGAGTCAGAAGCCTAGTTATCATGGAATTCCCATACTAGCCTTGGACTACTTGCAAGATGGACGGCCATGAAGCAAATAAACTTCTGTTTTGCTATTTGGGGTCTCTGTTACACTAATTTCACCTATATTCTAATTAACTCATGCCATGCAGGGTGGGATGAGGTTGCAAGAGGTGCCCTTGAGTTATAATGACTGGGTATAAACTGTTTATCATGGTCAGGTTCATGCATCAACTTGGCCAGGTGGTGGTGCCTGGTTTCTGGTTGGGCAAGCGCTGGCCTCTCTGTTGCTATGAGAACATTTCATGGACTTAAATCATGACCATGTTGGCTGCATCCACACAGCTGATTGCATTTGTAATCTGCTAAGGGGAGTGTCTTCTGCGATGAGTGACACTTAATATAAAAGTCAGCAGGCTTTTAAGGAGGATTCAGAAGAGACAGTCACTCTTCCTGCTTCAGCCAGCCAGCCTCTCCTGAGAGTCTCATCAGAGCTGCCACCTTGTAGCCTGCCCACAGAACCTGGACTCTACATCCCCATGGTTATGTGAGATGCTTTTATAAATTTTATATTTATGGATATCTCCTGCTATTCTGCTTCTCTAAAGAACCCTAGCTAATGCACTGTTTATGGAGGTTTAAGTAATGCTGGGTTTTATTTTATTTTTTGCTGCCAGAGCTGAATTGCCAGGGACAACAAGGAGGAGGCTGAGCTGCACAACATCCTCTCTCACAGCCCTTCCCACAGGCAGCACCCAGCCTATTTTGTATATAAATATGACTGAATGTTTAGAGAACATCAGTCTGAAGGTAGCAACCCTGGGTGCACATCTCGGTCTTGTCTTGCCTTCCAGGCAAAGTTGTTCTGAGATGTGAGATGTTTGTGAAAACTCTTAGAAGAACATTTGCCAAGTAGTTAGGAGTCATTATAGGTTAATTTCTTTCTTGACACCTGCCTCCTTTTTCTTATAATGTATTTCAAATTTCTAACAGAAGACTTCAGTTGATATTTAAAAGTGCTTTGGAAGTCCCCTGCCTATAAAAATAAAAACTCAGTCCCAACCACCAGTGAATTCTCAGGAATCTGGGTTAAAATGTTTTTCCCAATTTGCAAAGTATGAGTGAGAGTTTCTGAAAACTTAGAGTACTATCAGTTGAAAAGTTTAATCCCATGTTAGGAAATAAAATTGTTGGGGACTCTTCATTTAACTACCTCACATTTTTTCTCCAAAGGTTTTATTCCTTAACATAACATTGAAAGCAATGATCTGGGTCAATGAGCCCTAAAGTCCATACCGAAACTAGAAAAGAAAGGAAATATGACATAGGAAAAATCTTTCATTCGTTTCGAAAAACATCATAACCTCTTGCCATAACCTTCGATGCCTCCATCAGTCTTCTCGTGATGGCTTCTGCGAATCGTCCAGCAAACATTCATGAGCACTTCCTGGGACCCAGGTCCCACGGCAGCCTCTGAAGATGCCAAGACAAAACCCTTGCCCTTGAAGAGTTTTCAATCCATTGTGGGGAGAGGGGGTCAGGCCAGAGACAGAGACTGAGACTGAGTGCAGTAGAGACTCAAATGAGGGGCAACCAATTCCGCCTCCACAAAGAAGGGGACATTCCAGCTGGGCTGGAGAACTTGGGAAGACTTTGTGACGGGCAGAAAGCATTCCTGACCATAACAGATTGCAGATCACTTTTGAGAAAGGCTGGGCAGGGAAGAGAACTAGTGGCAGAGACACAAATTAGAAGACTATTATAATCAAAATGGCACAAATAAGGACCTGGATTGAGGCAGCGAGAATGAGAATGCCAGATAGAATTTAATGGCTAATTAATAGTGTGAAGAAAGAAAGGATCACTCAAAGGATCTTGGTTCACTACAGTAGATACACAGTATTCAAATGAAACATGACAAAAAAATGAAAGGGGCGGCACAAGTTGAGAAGGGAAGACACCAAGCCCTATACTGAGCTGAGTCTGCAGTTCTGTAGGGATCCAGGGAGAAGTATCCAGAGAGAGGTGTCAAGGGAACTGTTGGATGTAAGGGCCTCAAACTCAGGAAAGAGGTGGGGCTGCAGGTTTGGACTGGGAGGTCTTCAAAACATTTATGGTAGCTGAAGTGATAGGAGTAAATGAGAGAATTCAGGGAGAAGGTTGCAGCAATAAGAGAAGAGAACCACAAACAGAACACTCAATATTCTAATTTTTAACGAATTAAAAAGAATGAAGAAAAGACTCAGAAGGAATAGACATAGAGATGAGAATTTTAAAAAATAGAGGGTAATCAGTATACCCAAGTGCTGCAGTGAAGTCACTGAAAATAGGAACTGAGAATTGGTCAGTAGCCTTGCCAATTCAGAAGATGACGATGATGGCTGGAAGCAGATTTAGTGGAGGGATGAGGTAGGAACCGGATTAATGAGAGAAGTGAGTGGCACAGAAGGAAATAAATGTGGCAAGAGTCAACCTTTCTTTTTTCAAGAAATGCGGTGATAACTTGAAGGAGGGAAAATCACATGATGGGGAGGTTATGCCACAGGAAAAAAATAACGTAAGACGGGGGGGAAGATTTAAGACGAGTTTGCAGGCTGCACACAAGGAGCACGTCAGAGTGAGGGGTTGATGACACAAGTGAAAAGTGCGGAAGAAGATCTGAAGTAGGTGGAAATAGATGGGGTGTCTGGACCTCAGTGACTTCTATTTCTGTTGGCAGGCACCAGCCTTGTGTTCCAAAGTTCTTCTTCAGACTGACTTCTAACAGTCTATGACTGTTATTCATAACAATAACAACAAAAAACTAACATACTTAGGATTCTGAGTTCTTGACATGCCAAGTTGGGAAATACCACCTCCCACAGGAAGTGGGAAAATCTACTTTCCTTCGAACCCTATGTGATTATGACTCTGATTTTAGCATCCAGCACTGTTTCCCATGTCCATCTATACCAACACCTTCTTAGCCCCATATATCACCTTAGCACTGAGCCTCGCCTTATCCTTTTCATTTTGGTATAGTAGACAAAACACAGAGCCTAATTCCATCACCAGCAGCTTGTGTGATTACAGGGCCAGTTATGTGATCCCACTGTGCCTCAGTTTCCTCCTTTGTAAAACCAACGTGTTTTATTTCCCCAAAGTTGGATTATCTTGGGGATGATTAGTTTTTGCAGCAATTCATTTATAACTATAAAAACACTTAATTTTTTAAAATTCCTTCAGGAAAAACAACTGTGTGTGATTTGGAAACTACCCATTTCCCCCCATTGAAACAATTATTTTTGTATTCTAACATTTCACAAAAGCTAAAAAATAGAGAGAAAAAAAAACCTCTCAACACGACACGACTCATTCCCTACTACATTCTTAGGGAGGCTGAAAGATTGTTGTGGTAGACTGAACAGCAGCCCCCTAAATTACCCAGGCTCAATCCCCAGAGCCTGTGCATGTCAACTTATAGAGTAAAAAGGGACTTTGCTGCTGTGATTACATTAAATGAAATGGAAAGACCTTCCTGGATTATCCAGGTGGCCCAAACTGGAATCGCCAGTGTCAGTATAAGATGGAGGGAAAGGGAGAGAGTTGGTCACAGAAGAGATGAAGGCCGTGTAGCAGAAGCAGACAGAGCAGAGAGACGCAGTCAGGGAAAGAAGGTGCTTCACAGCTGGCTTTGAAGACAGAGGAAGGGGCCACGAGCCAAAGGATACAAGGAATGCATCTGAAGATGCTGGAAAAGGCAAGGACTTGGATTCTCCCCTAGGGCGTCCAGGGGCTGCACAGCCCTGCCAACACCTTGAAATGACCCTGGTAAAACTCATTCTGGACTTCTGACCTCCAGAATATGGGGATAAATTTGTGTTGTTTTTGGCTCCTAAGTTTGTGGTCATTTGTTTCAGTGATGAATTAGTTTCCCAGATGCTAAAACAAATACCATGCAATAGTTTGGCTTAAACAATGGGAATATCTGAGTTTTCACAGTTTGAGGCAAGGAGATGTCTCACACCAAGGCAGCAGCCAAGGTGCTGTTTATCCATGAAGACTGTGGCATTCTGGGGCTGGCTACTGGCCATCTGTGGTCCTTGGCTGTCCTATCATATGGCAATGCATGGGGCGGCATCTTCTCCTTTCTCTTCTGCGTTCCACTGACTTCCAGCTTCTTGCCTCTCCTGTGGCTCTCTCCCTCTGTGGCCTCCTCCATAAGGCCCCCAGTAGTAGCAGGAAGACCCATTCTGGTTCAGCTGCACCACACCTTACCTGAAGTTCCCTTGTCGGAAGTCCTACTTACAACGTGTTAACCCCCACATGAGGGGATAAGATTCAGAACATGCTCTTCAGGGGTACATAACTCCAACCTGTCACAAGCAGCAATAGGAAACAAATACTACTGTTCTCTTCTTTCTGAAATTTGGAAAACATGTTGTCATGTCCTCTACCTGCAAGGGGACAAGGCAGGAATCAAGCCACTGCCCTATTATTTCTGAACCATAAGAAAGGATCTCTGAGAGGAACCGCTAAGGGTTTACTCCAAACAAGGTCAGCAACTCAGACTCTGCAGTAGAAGACTGTCCATCCTTCCCTAAAAGAGAGCCAAATAAGAGGTTCACATACGCTAGGGAAATGATATCATGTTTTTTGTTCTGTTTTCTTTTTTTTAATGAAATTGAAATAATCACTTCAAATATTAAATGCAGTGGGGAAAAAAAAGTAATCAGGCTAAGTTAAGATTCCACTCTTTACTTGCCAAGAAACAGGGAAATTAAATCATAGTTTTAAGTACTAATAAAATCGACAGTGTAAGGAAGTGGAATCTAAACACAACCCATAAAATAAGGATGTATTTAAATGCTACTATTCGATAATTGCCATTCCCACAAACTTCCCTTCCTTGATGCATCCTCGCAGCTGATCAGACTTTGAAGCAAAAGGAAGAAATGGTTTTATGATCAGGCTTTTTCTTAGGACATTTGCATAAAAAATAAGATCAGGACATCAAGAAAAATCTGCCCCCAGAAAGAAAAAAAAAGTCATTTAAATTTTGTCAGGTAGTCCTAAGGGAATTAACAAAAACATGTACTCCTTCCAGGAGATTCTCTGCTGCCAAAAACTGGGCCAGAACACAACAATCTGGTGATCTCTGTCTTTACATCCCAACTTCCTATTGGGCAGTAAGCAAATGGCATTTTCTGAATTGTCATAAAGGATGTTTCTTGTACCCAGATAGGCATCTATTTCGTTGTGTCCCTGACCCCTCTTGGAAGAGAGAGATACAACCTGGATGTAATTTATCCTCACTTCAGCATTCCAGAGAATTTCCATGGAAATTCATTTTAAACACTACTTATAAAATTCTCTCCATAACCAACAGGGAAATTTGACTCATAAGAAACAATCAAATGAC
The DNA here is from genome assembly GCF_023851605.1 of Tamandua tetradactyla. Lineage (NCBI taxonomy): Eukaryota > Metazoa > Chordata > Mammalia > Pilosa > Myrmecophagidae > Tamandua > Tamandua tetradactyla. Next base: position 37,888,852 of record NC_135347.1, on the reverse strand, counting down.
ATAAACAAAAGTGGAGTCCTTAGTGCATACAGTATAATAAGCTAGATGCTGAAAGTTAGGGGTGAAGCTCAGTGATAAATGAGTCCTGGGACCTGCCTTGAGTAAGCTTAAAAGAAAACTCTTCTAAAATATAGAAAGAATGCATAACCAAGAACACTCAATTCAAACTCCAATTTGCCATGGTACATTGTGGGGTTGTTATTTTACCTTGCCTTAGACTCTATTCCCCCCCTTTTCTAAGAACAATAGCTTGATTTTCCTCTGGGGAATCCTCTCTCCTATCTCAGTACAAGTTATGTGAGCCCTGTCTCAACCCCCTGGGCCTCAGCAGCTCCGAGATGGGCCACATGACCCGGGTCAAGGATAAATTCAACACAGTGAAACAGAACTGAGAGAGACAGCCTAACGGATGACTTAATTTAACTATTGTACCCAGGCATTTCTGCACTCAGCTCTATGATTCTTTTTCAGTTATTTTAGCCAATAAATTTTACATCACAAATACAGGAGTTGTGGGCAGTATCCCTTGCAAAAGTTTACCTGTTAACAGTGTGATCAGTACCGGGACTAGAAAAAACATTGGCCCATCTTTAAGGCTTTCAGAAAAGGTACATACATTTACGAGTTCGTCAGAAACACCGCTACCATTATATATTTTCACTCCACCGCTTTCCTGCATGATTTATCTTCCACAGAAAATGAGCCCAGTATAAGAGGATGCTCACTCCGTATTCCTTTCTGCATCTGAATGTCTTTTCTACCTCTGAAGCCCTTTCACGCTGAGGTTCAGGCACGTTCTCCCTGAAATCCCCTATCTCAACGGACTCCTCATTATTCAGGTCACGTGGAAAACCAACACAGTCCCTACTCAAGGAGTGCATCTGATTTCAAATGTGGGGGGATATGACAGCAGAAAATTGGGCTAGGGGTTGAGAAATGCTCAGGAGAAGAAATGTGGATTGCAGAGAATGGCCATGATTTTCTGCAGCTTCTCCCATCAAAAGGTGAAGTCTATTTTGACCTGGCTTTGGGACTTAATTTGGTCACTACACTATGTCAGATGTGACACCATGTGAAATCCAAGCGCAGGCATTAACAGACGTTGCATACCTCTTTAACACACCCGGGTGAGTCTGCTGAAGAGAGAGAAAGACCATGTGGAACTGCCCAGTTGAGCCACCTCCCCAGACCAGCCATCCCCAGGGAAGACCCAAAAAGTGACCAAAACAGCTGCCCAACTGGACCCAACTCAAATTGCCAACCCACGGAATCGTGGACTAACTAAACGGTTGTTGTTTTAAGGCAACAGGTTTTGAGTGGTTTGTCATACAGCAAAAGCTACCTGATAACAGGGTTTAGTGTATTTCCTGTACTTTATAGACACATTTAGAAATGGACATTATTTACTCTCTCCATCTGACTGTACCTTGGAGAAGAATCTACCAAATTAATGAGTAGTAAGTGTCCATCTCTCTTAACTGTTCATCCTCGGGGCTCTGCCTGATTCTTTCCCCATCTCAGTTTGATAACAATTTAGGAGATCCCATTTTTCAGATTCCTCCTAGATCTGAGCTCTCAAGCATTTCCAGGTTTGAAATATTCCATACCCACTGTGTCCCAATACCATAAACAACTGAGGACTAGGCTATATTTTTGAGGGGCATTGAAAAGGGTTTTAAGTTCTTTGAGATCATGGTTCAGATATTTTACATATCAAGAAAGAGATATCAAATACAAAAATATTCCACTTAAATGCAATAAAAACAACCCAAGACCAAAGTTCTTCTTGAAAAATAAAAAAAAAAGAAGTAGCATAAACATTCCTTTCCAGATGGCATTGATGACCTGGTGAGTCCAGCTTTCAGCAGTATCAGTCTGGTCCAGTGGTTGAAAACCACATTCTCAATTCCAAAATTAATCAACAATTCCATATAGAGCCTCAATGACAATGTCCACCTAGGTTACCGCCCTTGGATGCCTTGACACGGAATGCAGCTGTTTTGTTCTGTTCATTTTAAACCGGATTCCATGTTTTCTTCAGTATTCCTTTCTCCTGCAGGTTCTGAACGACCTGTTCAACTTCAAATCTCCTCTTCGGGTTGGTTCTCCCTCTTAATGGCCCATGCTCATCTCCCAGCCTCAGTGGAAGGCAGCCTGTCTTTTTCCTCCCTCTTACTTAGCTCATACCTTTCGTCACACAGTTTGTGACAAAAGCAGATCTAGTTTGGGCCTCCAGGTGCCAATGCACTGGCATGTCCAATAGCCAAAGAGAATCTCCTGCCTTAAAAATTTTCCCCAGTCATTCTTGGTATTTTAAATTTTGAGAACACACAGATAATAGAGATACGGCCTCAGGTTCCTCTGCTGGTGAAAGAGCCATGGTTAAGATTTCGACCTTATTTTATTTGTCACCAATTGCTCCTGGCAAAAAGAAGAGAAATAGATCAAGCTTTCATAATTTTTATGAACTGCTATGGACGCAATTCTGTGTACAAGTAAAGAAACAACTTATGAAAATTTTAAAGGGCCAAATGAAATAAAATTTATCATTAGGTTAACCCAAAAACAGGAAATAAAACAGTGGTGAGTATGGGTAGTCATGTGTCAATTCTAGGGTTTAATAAAATGATGCCCATTTTCAGGGTGGCCTGTATCTAGTATTATAAATCTATATACACAGAAAATGACATTTGGGAAAATTTTGTCTAGGAGAAGCATTACAGTAAAATTAGATTTGGTGGATTTTATAACAGAAAAATGCTTACTGGTCATTTTTTTTATGTTCTCACAATAAATGAGATTATGCACACACACACATAAATGGTACTAATTTGGGAAAGAGGCCCCAACATTGCCTCTTCTGTGCCACTTCTATTTCTATTTGACCAAATTAGAAATCTAAATTAGGTCTGTGTATTAAAAGGTGCATGTTACTTTTATTTGCCTGCTGTCCTTATAACTCTGTTTATACACCCAGTCTTCTGCCCAGTTTTAGTCTAGATGGTAAGTTGTGGGATGCTCGAGAACTAAAAGAGAACACAAATTAGAGTCTGACATTAACTGCTTACATAATAGAATGGGGTGGGGTGTTAAGCAATGTGATGTTTGTGGGTTTAGTGTACTACTTAGTAAGCTTGGCTGTCTTTTAAAATTGCTTTTTCAGGCCCTCCTTCGGTTTGCATGAAAAGAGCTTAAGCTGATCTTATATATAAAGGAGATATATGACTCCGTTTCACAGCCTACTAAGTTACAGATGCTAACACTGGGAAAAAAACACAATTCAGGAAATTAATAAAATATCCTGGCATCATGGCCTTCTGACAAATGCACAAAACATCCCGGACCTGGAGAGATAAACAATTGAGGGTATAATTCTCACCCCACCCAATGCATCCCTCTCTACCTGAATCAACAGAAAACCCAGTGATAACACAGCTATCGCAGGGTGGGGTAGCTGTCTGCGTCAGCGCAGGATGCCTCTCTTTTCCTTTTCCTGTTTATGCTGTCACCTACAAAATGCTGACTTGGAATGTTCTCGTATTTAAGACCTGTTCAGCGTTTTCTCTTTTTCCTCACATTTATGTTAGCCTTTTCCTTTCATTATCTTGACGCTGTTATTCTTGGCAGGGCTGCCCTTTCCATTATGCTGTGTTTACCTTCCAAACAGTCTCTGCTTCCTCCTTATCTTTGTGAACTTATTAAAATTTCCAGCTCCCACCGCGCACTTCCTCCCCTCGGCATAGCCTCACCTCCACAGCTCACTTGTCTTTCTTCTCTTTTTCAACCCTCCTTTCAGCTCTCACCCCGACCCTCTCACCCCTTTGGAATAACAAGTTATTTCCTCCTCCATTTCCTCTTACAGAAGATGATTTTGGACCCCTGCCCAAAGGTGTTTGGCAGGAAACTGTACCCACGCCACTCGGTGCCGCCGCAGCCACCGGGCCGGGGGCGCATCCTCAGCCGGAGCCGGTGCCGGGCGGTCCCCGCCCGTGTCGCCAGCGGTCCCTGCCCGTGTGGCCCAGCGGCGCAGCCTGCCAGGGGGCCCGGGCGCGCGAACGGCGCTCGTGGGTCTTCCTCTGGCAACAGATTCTTGTTGGCAAATCTGTTTCAAGCAGTCTGCTGGCGGCACGAAAATCTGGGCTTCCGTTTTTATTGCCAGATGAGGGACGGGAGTGCTGACTCAGCAATATTTGTCCAGCCTGCAACCTGCTCCCGCAGTGTGTGGAACAAGTGCGTTACTCAATTACTTTCCGTACTTTATAGGTCACCCAGAAGTAAGTTTGACAGATTTCATACAAACTGGAGGGAAATAAGGAAAATACACGCAAAAAAAAAAAAATCTGATTAAAATGAAATATTTTGTATTTTAGGGTGAAAAAAAAATTGGGGGTAGGGAGAATTCACGTTCATTTGTCCTTTGGTGGGGACTGGAGTAATATTTCCTGTAATAATTATACGAAACAGACTCAACAGTTTACCGTTCATTGTTTTATAGTATGCTGAAGTGAACGGTTTCATTGCACGCTTTGATAATTTGCTCTTATTTACTCCTAATAAAATACATTTAAGAGCTAGAAGAATCTGTCATAAGATGTGGGGCATTTTCATGTACTGATACACAAAGGCAAGAAGCCGTGGCAGTGTCTTGCGTCATGGAAGTCTGAGCAGTCTACTGCACATTTGATGTGCATTTGAAATCTAGTTCTCTGGCAACCAAGTAAATAAATACGCGACGAAAGCACAAATTCAACTAATGGCATTGAGATCCGGTGCTTACAAACAGAAACGCTAAAAGTGGATTTATAAGCACCTTCCTTAGATTCCAAACATTCTAGAGTCAAAATGCAAACCTGCTCTTTTCTGTTTAGTTTAATTGGTCTGGTTTGATTTGGTTCAAAGGCCAAAGGGGAGAAGTCAGAGATAAAGTGAAAGAAAAGGCTGAGAATTTTTGCCTAATTACAAAAAAAAAATAATAATTCTTCAACAAATAGGGCCATCAACTGGGCTAAGTTGGAAACATCTTCTAAGTTACTCTAATACATTGTCGTCAGGGTGGTTAAAAATACAAAGTCAGAGACTTCCGGTCCAAAGTGGTATTTGCCTAGCAGCTCCAGCATACTTTCCCCCCTTCAGTCTGATGAAAATACAGATAGAGGCCCAGAGAAGGTAAAGCTCACACCGCATAGCTTGCACCACGTCAGCTCAGCACATTGGCAAAGCTGCAGGGGGGAGAAGGTAGCGAACCCTCAGAGAGTGTGAGGCTCCCCGGTGCACACTTGTTAGAAGTGAGGTTCCCCTCGGTTCCCCCCAACCCGCCTCAGAGCCCTGGATCTGAAGAGGCCATCAGACGCCCCAGAAGGGCCGAGACAAGCCACTCACCCTCTACGCTGACGAAATCCACTCCGGAGAGCTTGTTCCTCGTTTGAAGCTGAACAAAAAGGGATGGAAAAGCACCACAGAGTAAGGGTGAGGGAGCGGCTTCTGAAAGACCCAGAGGAAGAGCTACCTGGGACTGTTTGCACTTGGGCAAGGCATTTAAACTCTCTACTCTTCAGTTTCTTCACTTAAATGGGGGTTGTTGTAGTAAATAATATGTAAAAGGTTAGTATTAGTTATACGAACCAATTGAATATTGGTTAGTATAATTAATATGATGATTACCAGATACCAAAATGTACTGTCAAGCTATCATTCATCCATTGAGCAAATACTACTGAATGACTACTGTGTTCTGGCATTAAAATAGACTGACATGTTTATTTTAGTATCATCATGCTGCTTGTATGCTGGTAGCATAAGTAGACTAGTCCAGCTCCAAGAACCATAAACTCAATTGAAAAGCAATATTGTAATACTAGCAATTGGTTTCTGGGAGAAAGGAGGTCATAGAAATCTCAAATTAAGAGTCAAAACTAGTCAAACTATGTTACAAACAGGATTTAAGGTAAGCTTATGTAATTAGACTTTTACATTCAGTATTCAAGAACTTAATTCAAATTTAATCCAAAAATATAAAAATAGTATAAGTGCAATAATCTCTGATTATGGATATTCTATAAATTACTTAGAGTACAGAAAAAGAAAGGAATTTAATTCATTGAGTTGCTGTAAAAAAGTAGAGCATCAATACAGTAATATCAATTCTAAGTTGATGTCAATTCTTATGTTCTTATGTTCTCATAGTCAGATAATATCAGAATCGCTTTATCTTTTCCCACCAATTATTATAATTTTGCTCCTAGGGGGTCTTCTGTCATTTTATTTAATATTATCAAATTTGTCCTTTTTAAACAATTCTGTTAACATTGATATATGTTGATTTTCTTGGGGAACTCACAATGAGAACACAATTTTTAAGCCAACTTTTTAGATCTGGTTTAAACTGATTCTCTTTACTCTGTCAGAACTGAAGAAATGCATTGTCCCATCTAAAACGATTGTGCCTTTGCCTCCGCATCAGTCCATTATTGAAGTTGCTTCTCATGTCATGTGCTGCCTGCCATTCCTGTCTCCTGCCTAATTTAACAAACCAGCTGATTTTTTTCCCCTAAAAGTCCTTTGAGATGCTTATTTTTTTCTTTGTTTGCTGACTTCTCACACAGGTAGCTGACCTAGTAAAGTGTACTGGCATCTTGCAATCAAAGTTTTCTTGAGCAAACTCTGCTAAGATAAAACCAGGTCTTCTGTTGATAGCTCATTTGATAGGAAAAATTGACATGTACTCATAGAAATAGAAAAGGGGAGAAGAGTGAGAGAAGGATTTTTACCTAAAGCTGTGAACATTGAAACTACATATTTTTATATCCTCCCCAAAGTTCTGACTAAATGGCTAGTCACTGAAACATATCAGAGTATATAACAATTTCCAAGCTTGAAATAGAATTTTCCATTGTTCTCTAAGATGGTCTGTCTACACTTATTTAGAAAAGCCAAAAAACAAAAATCACTTCTTGCCCCATGCTGAGTACCTTTAAAGTCATGAAATGCAAGTTCCCTTTGGACCACCTCCTATCTTTCTCTCTCTGCCTACCAGGAAAGGCTTTTTGAAAATAGAAAGGAATAAGTTTTTCCTAGCTTTTCTGCACCGCCTCCTTCCTTTGGATGGGTAGGTTGGTGCTATCGCCAGCAGTCTAATTCTTTAGCAGCACATTTTAAACTATACTGTAAACAGAGAAAGAAGAGATTAGGTATGCCAGAATCCAAAGAGCTGACCACACTGGCTTCAACTTTGCTAACTGCAAAGCGACTTCCTGAGGCCTTCAGTCCACAGCTTTTATGTCTAGAATTGCCTCTGAAGAGTTTGGAGAAAGAAAAATACCAGAAGAAACACCGATACTCCAATACAAGGAGTTGAATGCAAAATATGTCCCGAGTGGGTGCGCGGGTGGTTCGGTGGTAGAATGCTCGCCTTCTAGGTGGGAGACCCGGGTTCGAGTCCCAGACCATGCACCCCCCTCAAAGAAAAACCCCACAAATGTGTCCAGAAAGATCCCAGCCGGCAGCTTCCTGCCATGTAGAATAGTGGGCAGAAATAGTCTTTGGAAGCAAACAGTCCTGAATTGTAACCATGTCTCCGCCCCTGGACAAGTTGCCTAGTTTCTCTAAGCCTATTAATTCATTCACAAAATATGCAATAGCACCTTGTTATTCTATTGTCATATAGATTAAATTAAGATAAAACAAGCAAAGTGCTTAGAATAGCTATTGACCCATAGTAAATACTCAATAAGTCTAGTTGTTAATATCATCATCATCATCATCATTTCTTTTACGTGTCTCTTTGCCTTACACCTCTCCGTCACCCTATTACCTCAGTCATTTTAAGTGCATACCATGGGCCAGATAAGCACTGTCAGGGTTACTTGTGACACGAAGAACGACTGAATGTGGAGTCTGACTGCAGGAGCTCACAGCCCAGGAAATGGGGCAGAGACGGAAGCATAAGCACTCTACCCACCAGTGAGCACACGGCACTATTTGGCCCTTATTACTTGCATGTCTGCCTTTACCCCCACGACGCAAGACCTTCTAAATCAAGGCCCAGGTCTTACTCTTCTCCATGCCCCTAACCGCTTGGCTGGCCCATGATTACATAGACCTTGAATGTTTTCAGAATGAAGGAATGAGTGAATGCTTTGCCTTGGGAGCAAAGAGAGCTTTCTCCACCTAGAGAAGGTGGGATGGCTCTGACAAGGGACTCACATTTGAGCTGGGTCTTAAAGAATAAATAGAAGTTTGATAGGTAGAGTGGGAAAGGGCTTTCTGAGAAAAGAGAACTGCATAAAAATCCAATCACTGCTTCTTTGACGGTTAGGAGCCAAGTTTATAAATTCACTTGGAATATAGCACACAGGGCTTTGAACAGTGCCTCATTAAGAAAAGTTATCCAGAGATAACTTAGTACCGAAAATAACTATTCATCAAGCACTTAAATAAAGCCAGACACCATTCTAAATGCTTAACAGTATTAACTCATTTAATCCTCACAAAAATTGCATGAGTTGGGTACTCATTTTATCGAAGCACAGAGAGTTTAGGTAATTTGCTGACAGTCACACGGTCAGGAGCTAGCAGGGCAAGTTCTCAAACCTAGACCGTCTGGTTCCAGATCTTGTACTGCTACCCACAGGGTATCTTTCCTCTGTATTCCTTCATTCCACCATTCGATAAATACTGAGAACCTACTTTGTGCCAGGATCTGTTCTCAGCATCTGAGTAGTACTTTGCTTTTGTGAAGCTTGCATTCTAGTGTGAGAAGACAGACAATAAACAAAATAAATAAGCAATTAATACAGAATATGAGAGAGTAATAGTGCTATGAATAAAACATTAAAAGAAGAAGACTAAGGAGTGTCAGATAAAGGGGAGTTATTCAATTTTAACTAGAGTCGTCAAGAAATGCCTCACTGAACAGATGACATTTGATTAAAGACTTGAAGAAGCAAGCTCTGTGGTTATCTGGAGTAAGGGAATTCAAGCCAAAAGGCAGAGCAAGTGCAAAGGCCCTGAAGTACAAGCATGTCTGCCTGTGGAGTGGCCACAGTAAGGTCAATGTGGTTAAAGTAGAGTGGCCAAAGGGAAGAAGAATGGAAGAGGTCTGAGAGATAAGAAACCAGATCATGTAGTGTCTTCTAAGGGTCTCATAAGCCATTATGGCTTTAAGTCAGTAGGGAAGAAATTATCTAGTGGTTGATTTTCTTTTGCATCACTACCCACCCAGCCTTCATCACTAGCCTGGGCCAAGAAATAGGGTAGATTTTACAACTGACCTCCAACCAGTCTGTCCTTTACTATGAAAGAGAGTGAATCTACTTTAGAGTGCTCATAAAACATGCAAAGTTTCCATCTCCCAAGAAAGTTCTCTCATACACTACCTCACTCAATCCCCCCCCATCCCCACTATAGATTACTTTTCATCATTTCTTGAATTTAATATAGATGGAATCATACAGCATTTACTTGTTTGAGTCTGGGTTCATTTACTCCACTTAATGTTTCTGAGTTTTCATTTATATTGCTGGTTGTATCAGTTGTCCATTCATTTCTATTGCTAAGCAGTGTTTCATTGTATGAATATACCACAGTTTGTTTATCCATTCTTCTGTTAGTGGACTTTCGGCCATTTCCAGATCAGAGCTATTATGAATAAAGCTGTTATGAACATTCTTGTACGAGTCTTCTGTGTACATGTACTGTAAATTATCTGGGGTAGAAAGTATAGGAATGGAATTGTTCAGTTATTGGGTTTACTTATGTTTAACATTGTAAAGTACAAGGTAGTTTCCCAAAACTGGGCCATTTTATACCCCCACCAGCAACTCACAGGAGGTCCTGTTTCTGCATGTCTTCACAAATATTTGATGATGTGAGTTTTTCTTAAGGAAAGGCATTCTGGTCATTTGAAATGGTATTCCCTTGTGGTTTTAACTTGCATTTCCCTAATGACATTGAGCCCCTTTTTGTGTGCTTATTGGCCATTTGTCCATCGTCTTTGTGAAGCATCTGATCTGGGCTTCTCATTTTTTATAGAATTGTCTTTTGGTTGTTGATATGGAAGAGTTCTTATGCGTTCTTGATAAAATCCTTTGACAGATAATTTTTTGCAAATATTTTATTCCAGCATGTTGTTTGCCTTTCCTTTCCTTAAGTGGTTGTTCTAGTTTGTTAGCTGCCGGAATGCAATATACCAGAAACAGAATGGTTTTTTAAAAGGGGAATTTACTAAGTTGCTAGTTTATAGTTTTAAGGCCGAGAAAATGTCCCAATTAAAACAAGTCTATAGAAATGTACAATTTAAGGCATCCGGGGAATGATACCTTGGTTCAAGAAGACCGATGAAGTTCAAAGTTTCTCTCTCAGCTGGAAGGGCGCATGGCGAACATTGTGACATCTGCTGGCTTTCACGTGGCTCTACCAAAAAGGGACTGTCTCCAAAATGTTTCCTCTTTTAAAGGATTCTAGTAAGCAACTCCACCTTCAGTGGGTGGAGACACACCTCCATGGAAATCATCTCATCAAAAGTTACCACCCACAGTTGGGTGGGTCACATCTTCATGGAAACAATCAAAATGCTCCCACCCAGCAATATTGAATGAGGATCAAAGGGCATGGCTTTTCTGGGGTCCACCACAGATTCAAACTGGGCACAGTGGTTTTTGATTATCAGAAAGTTTTCATTTTGATTTTCCTCCTTAGCAAACCTGCACTCTGATCCCTGCCTTCTCAGCTCAGCAAGGCTGACACTTTTCACTTGGGCCTCACACCCCACCCCACCCCTGAACCGCAGAGTCTAGAAAGTACCACCCAGCAGAAAGCAGGGGTAAACATGAAGCCTACCTCGTATCCATCCTTCGAGGATCTCACCCCAACACTATCTATTTCCAGTGCCTGAGGTACGGTAACTTCACATCATTTGTCCAGTTTCAGAATTATTGACAGCAAAAAGTTAGCTTTAATTCCAGTTACTCTGATATGTCCAGAAATAGAATTTCAATCAGCTGGCAATCATCAGTTTATGATTCTGTACAGGAATCAACTCCTTCAGCCTCAGCTTTCTCATCTTGTAAAATTATGGATAGTCTATAGGAATCGACCTCCTCTAGGATCAGAATATTCAGTCATTCCGTGCCTCAGAAGTTAGGGAGTGTCTTTGGTCATCGCCACATTCCTTATTAATCTGTAAGTGAATTTATTTAGTGCTGGCATTTGGATTGTCACCTTGACCTTTTCCAGTCAGCATAGGTGTGCTATGATTTCCTGAAAGCTAATACATACATACATACACACACACATACATGCATACACGTAAATACATACACACATACATATATACGCATACATATACATACATACGCTTACATACATACACACACACATACATACACACATAGATACATACATACACATAAATACGTACGTGCGTACGTACATGCACATACATACATACATAAATCATCTGGATCTCCTTGAAGGCATCAGTTTAAAAACGTTCTTACAAATACTCAGCACCACTGTGCTGGGGTAGTAATAAAAACGGTACCAATTTTCCCACTTAGTAGAGAATTATATAGGTTAGTGGCTGAGGTATGGAGAATGTATCTGAATAAGAAGGTCTGCATAAATATAAAAGAGAATTTTTCATACTTAAAAACTTTAATACCCATATATGTGCTACAGGGTAGAGGGAAGAGAAACTATGAAAAGAAAATGAAAATATATGACATTAGACATATTCCAAAATGTGCCAAGAACTTACTTACACATACACACAAAAAAATCTCCCTTTCATGAAATGATGGAATGAACTTGCCACATTACAAAAGGCTAGGATTGATAAGCCACCTAACAAATATCCATTTTCCCCAATTTCCTCTTTTTATCTTTTCCTACTTTCCTTATAGACATTGAAATGCACACCAAAAAAATTAGGCATAAGGGATTTTAAGCTAGAAACTTTTGCTCCTATAAACCCCTTATTTAAAAGTGTTACCCTTTCTTTTATCTAAAAGCACTTTTAGGTTATCTTGATAAACATCATATGTGGAAAACACAACACTTTCTTACCTTAAGCATTTTGGGTTAAATATTTTTAAACTTCATGTAGTCATTTCAGATGATCTAAAGGAATCCCAGAGACAATAAAAGAAGAGCACATCTGTTACTCTCTCTGTTAATATAAGCGTCTGATTGTTTCAAGTGTTATTACCCAGTGCCCCACAAGGCATATTCCCACGTAAAACATGACAGGGAGAATGAGGAGAAATGGCTGGGGTACAATGTCTGGGTCTGTGAGTGTCCCACACAATGACCACCAGCCACTTAGAGGATGATGTGCTAACAATACCAAAAACGAGCAATGACAACCACACAGGACTGAAAAACAACAAAAAGGGACACCAGGACACTGAAGGCTTGTTAGAGAAAAGGCATTTACTAGCCCTGTTCCTAGGACTCAAGGCCTCAGGGCCCACTGTTCACAGAGCACTGCTCTCCTTCTCTCCGCAGTGAGACCAATGTGAGGGCAATTCCTGAGCCTGACTGCAGCGAACGAAGAGGCCCTGAAAGTCTGCCTATGACACTGAGCTCTCTTTTCAGGTGTGCAGCTTTTTGAAGTGGAAGTATTTCAAGGTTGGTTTTAAATATTCAGATAAAGGACATTTCTGTATATGGACAGTCCTTGCATCACATTGTAGTAAAATGCATTGATACAAACATGGGGTGGTAAATTGCATGGTAAAAATGACCATACAAGCTGAAACCATGCAAACTGATCTTAATAATCAATGGGAAACATTCCAGTTGTTCTGTGATGTTAAAAAATTTTGTCAAACAATAAATCCTTTCTTACTGACAAATTGTCAACTATAAATGAAAGCAATAGGAAAATTAATATTTATTCAATACACTGTAATTTAAAACATGAGAAACAAGATTTAAAGTGGGATTTTGTAATAATCTTATCAAGAATAGTCTGAACAATCTTGCCTTCTCATCATATAACAAGATATGGAGCAAATATCTTTTCTATATCTTAGTGAATTATCACACTCCTTCCTAAGATTAGATCAACTTCTAGCATTTTCCTCTTTGTGCTTTAAACTTTATGTAATATTTGCAAGAGATCCTTTAATGTTAAGGTTTTTTGCCAGTGTCACTTCCTCTAGAACATCTTTATCCTTTATGTCACAGCCACTTTCCAGTTTCACTTCCAAAGTCATCACTTTCCATTTCTCTGCTGCACTTTCATCTGTTGGCCAATTCTTTCTTTCAATTATTCATTTTTGTAAAATGTTGCGTGGGTTTGTCATTGGGAGATGAGGAGCCAATGAAACTATGTGTTTTGTTGTTTGTGCATGAATTGATTAACAGATGTGCAATGACCCATTCATAGACTTTGAATAAAGCAACGTGATTGGTCACCGATCATGGTGACCACTGAGCAAACACTTTACGTAGTTATCTGTTGACTGAAGAGTTAGCGGTGAAGTTTTTACTTAGACAATAACTCACAGTAAATACACCCTGGTAACTGAAACTTAAACAGTGTTGTTGAGCAACTGGTCTTTACTAAACTGTGGTTAACCGCAATTCATGCATATCTCAGCACTGCAAAGCACGGACTGCCAGAATTTAGAGAAGCAGCTTTCCCATTGACTTGACTTGACCTAAATTGAGCCATTGGGTAGTTCTTTGCTGCTTTATTTGATTTTATAGAACCTCTAAGCAAAGGGCTTGATGAGTTCCTTGGAATGTACTGGGAACAAATCTCAGTTAAAGCTCAGGTGGCTAGGAGAAAGAACTGAAAATAGATCTTAGTTTCTATTTAAAACTCCTACTTCGACAAGTGGCACCAATTAGGATCCCACCCAAAATATACTTATCCAGGGCTTGTCATCTGAGTTCAAGAGGCTTATATAATTCCGCAAGGTCCATGAGGTTGTGGGGGCAAGGAGGCGTTCTGATCTTCAGTCAGCAGCGCCTCTCACCACCAGCATGTGGCAAAATGGTGAGCTATCATCTTCCTGACTGCACTTTAATTGCTCTTCATGGGGAGCATGTCTCCCCCTCCTCATCTTGATTACATAGCTCTGGAGGTCTCCTGGTTCTCTAGGCAGGTCTAGCAGTTCTCTGTGACCTAGAAAAACATTCTGTGTCCACCAACAAGGCAGGGATGTACAAGGCCTCATGCCCCACTCAAGCATTCTTCTGTTCCCTCCCTGTCATGGAAAAAGTCTTGCATCTTGCTGCTTTTCTGAATCCTTCATGGACAGGGGCACAGGTGTCTTCTTGGCTACCCAAACCAATCTTGGAATTCTATTATCAGTCCCCACCCCTGTACCAGTACTCAAGCTAGAAGCCCCTTCTCGGAGGGGTATCCCTCCAGCTTCAGCCCAGTTCTCTCCTCTTCATTACACCGCCTTCCTCCATCAGCACACGCTACAAGAGCAGGGGAGATACTGACTTTGATACTGAAGTATCTTTAGTATCCTCTAAATCATTTTGAATTATGCCTGGATCTTTTTGAAACTCAAAAGCTAACTTACTTCTGAAACTCGTTACCCATGGCTACGAAGAGAGGTTCTAGCACAATGACCACTTCGCAAGGCAGCAGATGCTACAAGATCCCAACTCAAATGGGAGAAGAGCCATGGGATAAAAGAAATGGAAGGAAATACATGAGCTAATGTGTTTTCTAAATTTAATCCCACAGCAAGGGAATAAGAAGCTCAGTGCGGTAAATAGTCATCAGCGTAAATCAAGGTCTGTTTGCTTCCTGAGTTTACAGCCTGGCTCCACCTCTCAGTGACTCCATAGCCTTGAAATTATTACTTCACCTCTTTGAGCCTCAGTTTCTTCACCTGTAAAACTGAGATAATGACAGAGACTTTCTAAGGTTTTTGTGGGAATATAATACATTGTTTGTAAAAAGCATTTAGCATAGTGCCCAGCAAGTAGCAACTGCTCAATAAATGTCAACCACCCTTGTTATAGGAAACAGGCACCGGGGGAAGATGACATTGGTGTCCAAGTTCTAGTCTGCTTTCCTGTGGGTGTGAACCCGTTGTAACCCTTTGAAGATGCTGTTATTATTTAAAGTTTGGACTTACTTGTGAATAGGATTTTCAAAGGTCCTTTGTAGATGAGGCCAAATTGAATTAGGGCAGGCCTTAATCCATAGGACTGCAGTCCTTTCAAGGCACAGGAAATTTGGAAACAGTATGTCGGTAGGAGAAGCCAGAAAGAGAGAGAGAGGTAAAATGCCACCAAGGCAGAGATGCAAAGCCAAGGAAATCCAAGGATTGCAGCAACTCAGCACCTGGATGCTACAGGCTTCAGGTGAAAGCATGACCAGCTGAGACTTGATTTTGAACTTCTGGCCTCCAGAACAGTGAAACAATAAATTAAAGCCATTTCATTGCGTGGTATTTGTCATATCAGCCCTAGCAAACTAAGACAGATGGTAACTCAAATTTTTTATCTTACATACTGCAAAATACCCTTAGAATTTTGTCACTTATTTTCAGTTGGGTTGTGGTTGCCCCAAGGTTTGCCAAGGAAACTTAGCCTACAATTCTCTTTTAAACTAAAAATCCAAATTTGCTTAGAATTTTCTTTACACAAAGTGAAATGAAGAGGATTTTCTGCTTTTTAAAATGAGCTTCATGTGATTACACATGCATGCATCCGGTGGTCTAGGACAGGTATGATGAAGTGAATGGACTGTGATAAAATTCATTTTTTCCTTATCATCAGCAGAGTCAAATCTTTAGAAGGCTGCCAGCAAGGCCAATCATGCTAGGTCCATGGATTTAGAGTGAAGAGTCAAGAATCACAGAAATTCAAAGTTTTCTCTCAGACTTTTTGAAGATTAATAACATAATTAACACCTGGGAAACCATCACAGCTGCCATTGCTTTTCCATGGTTTGCACAGTGTGTCTGGAACCACTTGCCAAGAGGCGTGTGTTTGTATTCAGATGTGTATTTATACAGAGGGGATTGAGGCGAGGAGAAAGAAATGGTTTTCAAGTGACCAAATCAGATATTGATTGTAGACACATTAAACACATTAAACAAGCTTTCTGTGGTTTTCATTACAATTGTGGCAAATATTCTGGACACAAAGCAAAACAAAACATAATAAATTAATTAATACCAGCATTTCCTTGGCCGTTAAACCTACTGAGAAAAGCAGTCCTTTCTGAAGTTCAACACTGTGAGTGGGCTTCACTCCTCCATAAATAGGCTCTGAGTAAGAGCGAGCCCAGAACTGAATCATAGACTCAAATCTATCCTACAATGGAAGGAATTGGGGGAAAATTGTCTTCTCGGTCCCTGTTTATTCCTCCCAACTTTGTATATCTGTTTTCCTGCCAGCTTGTCCTTGTTCCACCATCTTCAGATGATGGTGCCCCAGTTTTGCTTTAGTTCACTTCGGGTCCCCCAAGGCATGGAGCCTTCAATGAACAAGTCATCCCCGGCTTTCTTTAGTGAAGTACGCTCAGACTCTCTCTTTTTCATGAATTGAATCTTGATCAAGATGATGCAAAGATGGAAATCAACTGGAGCTCATTTGTTCCAGCAGCGATGTCCTGGCGCTGCTACCTAAAGCTCTAGCATTGCCTGGCTCTGGCCTTTTCCAAGCATGGATTTCCAGACCTCCTGTCGAGCCAGTGCATTCTCTCACAGCTTTCCTATAAAGTCCTCTATGGATCAAGTTAGCTAGACTCAGTTCTGTTGCTTGCAACAAAAGAACCTTAACCCATAAACGACTTCATGAGTGCCTTCTAGCCCAGACCTTACTTAAAACTGCCTCAGGTTAAAAAAAAAAAAGGCATCCCTGTGGAATTAGTTCCTCTTGAGCGCCATGTCTCAAATAGGGATGACTTTTAAGTGTTCACAATTGCTCATTACATACCTTCTGACTTTACTTAACTTGACCAAATCTTATGCTTCTCTCTTCCCTACAAGCCCCGAAACTTTGGCTTGTCCCCAAGTCTGAACAAACCCTAAAATACAGAACCTTCCCCCTCCCGCTTGTCAGCTTATCCTGGGATTCAGGAACTGCGATGAGAAACATTTCCCGCCGGATCACCCCAGTTAGGCTGTCTGTTCACCACACCCACTTGCTTAACTTCCCTTCAAAGTTCCTGCTAGCCCTGCTTACCCCTCCCTATCAAAGAAAAGTCTTTTTCAGTTTCATTTTGAGATGCTTAGCACATCCTGAGATGGCGCACTCTCCCCAAGCAAAAGTATTTTCTGAAAAAAAGTTTCTCCTTACCTAATTCTGAATGGGTTTTGATTTAACAGGGAAACTGCCAGCAAGAAAAGAAAGAGGTTACAGCTTCTGCTTCACAGGTCAACCAAGCATGAAAGTTAGAGGAAAACAGGAAATGAACCCAAACACTCATAAATATGTAGAAATGAAAATGTTTATTAAGTCAACATGCTGTTTAACAAATTTAAGTCGTAGTATAAAGAATTGATAAAAATCAATTTCCAAAGGTAGAGTTTGTCACTTTCTGGTGTTTAAGTGTTATCAAATAGCTCTTCATCTAAAATTATGCCTTCTTAAGAAAAACACAATTTTTTTTCTCCACATTAAAAAAATAAATTAAAAAAAATCATACGTGTCTAGAGATTCATAGATTGCCTCAGCTCGGTCAACCATCTGTCTGATTAGCTAGCACAACAATTTTAACTTGCACCTGCTCTTATAAAGGAAAGGCAGACCCCAAGAGTCCCGAGCGTCTTCCCTTAGCTTCCTGGACTGATGTCCCTCTGTACTTCTTTTTGCACAGACACAATTTTTCATTTCTTTCACATAGCTTGACTATCATCAGCAGCTCCCATCCAACTGGCCAAAGAGTGTTGCGAAACAATCTCTTTCCACTAACTTCCTGTGAACATTTCAGCCTGCTGTGAAATTCCAGAGCAGACACTCTTTCAAATAGGAAGAGGTCCCTGGACAGCAATTTTTTAATCATTCATTCCAGACCCCTTTGAAGCTGTAAAAATCACTTTGCCCATAATAGTAAAGATTACTGATTAACTTCCCTAGAAACTTCTTTGAAACCTACTTAAAGAGCTAGAACTTTTTTCTGAACTTTAAACAAAATTGAACCAAGCAAAAGTGTTTTCTTGTTTGCTTAAGAGAGTTATGTGGTCATTTTCTCACATTTTTCTCACAAGGTAACTAAGCCTGATATATAATAACTCTCAGATTTGGTTTCTTTCTTCAAGGACAGTGTGAGCTAGTATTTAGCTTACTTTTTTGTTTGTTTGTTTTTTATTTATTTACATGGGCAGGCACTGGGAGTCGAACCCAGGTCCTCTGGCATGCCAGGCAAGCATTCTTCCCTGCTGAGCCACCATGGCCCGCCCTTAACTTACTTTTTGAGCTGCAACAACTGTCATGCTCCTTTGAGTGGGAAGAAGTGAACAGTGCCAACCTACAGGCTTCCTGCCAGGCATAACACTCTCTCTCTCAGTGCATATACCTCAGACCCTCACTCAGAATTGTTCTTCTGGTACAGAGATCATTCTTACGCCAAATTAGAATTCAACCATCAAATCCATATTAATACCTCCTATGTTACTGACACTACTTTAGGCACACTGGTCCATATAAAAATAGTAGACAGTAATTTTTTCTTATAAACATTGCAGTGATCCTGTAATGAGAGATCAGGATTTAAAGGATGATTTTGATTATCGAATCATTATACAGACATTCCTTTCTTGCTTTCTGGTATATTGGAGTAGACAGAGGGAAATGCCTGAAATCTCTAAATTGTAATCCAGATGCCTTGATCTCTGATAATGATTTTGAAGCCTTTATCTTCTGCCCCTGTCATTGTAAAAACCTGGTGACTGACCTTCACTTGTACCCATTTATCCAGTTTTTCAACTTTAGAGTCTTGTGATCACTAAAGACAGCCCCTAATGCTTATTGATGAAGGGTCTTGGGTGAGCCCAGATCTAACCACCCCAAGTCCAAAGTTATCTTGATGACCAGGACTGGGTCTAACCAAAGTGGGCCCACCTGACATGCGCAGTAGCTTAGACTTTAACCTACAAGTCCCCTAGACCTCATTCTGCCTTTTTCTTGTACGTTCTGTGACTAAGCATGTAACCCATCTGCACGTGCTCAATAATCAGATCACCTCTAATACATCTTCTGAACCACTGTGCTCATTACCCTAAACTCTGCCCATCTTTTCTCTAATAAAACTATCAGAATTACTGCAGTTTGGGGAGACAGATTTTGGGCCGCTAGGTCATTTGTTCTCCTACTACATGCCTAGTGATAAACTCTTTCTCTCTTCAAACTCTGGTGTCTCAGGAATTGGTTATTGAGCAAGTTGGGCAAAAGAATCCATGGCCTTTGTCCAGTAACACTCCCACCAAGTTTCCAGATTGATATCTGTTTTTCTGCTCAGATGACATCACTCTTTGATCTCAGAAACTCCTTGGATCATCAGCTTTTTGCAGATGCATTTTCTTCCCATTCTGTATAGAAGAAACAAGGCATGAATGGCTTGATAATAAGACATGAATGATAATAATAATAATTATCATTACTGTTGGTGTTGATGTTACTTTTATTATTAATGGGCCATGAAAGAAAGGAACCAAAATGAGAAGAGCTGACTCCAACCCACTTATTGTCTGGGGGGGGCGGGGTATCATGAATTACAGTGACCCCAGTGTTTATTCCGAGACTCACATTTCCTGTGAGGTCATTTATGCTGTCATCCCTTTTAACTGGCTTCAGCTACATTCCACTTTTGGATGCAAAAAACCCTCTAGTTTCTGAGGTGGGTGCAGGTCACAGAGGGGAGAAGTCTACAGTCTTGCTACTCAAACTGTGGCCCAAGATCAGTAGCATCAGCGTTACCTGCCAACATCTTAGAAATACAGACTGTCAGGCCTTACCATAACCTATTGAATCAGAATCTGCATATTAATAAGATATCCTGGGTGATTCCTCTACATGTTAAACCTTGAAAAACTCCCAGTCTATGGCATTTGATCATTTGAAAGGGCTTTCAAAACCATTTGAAGTCCCTGGTTGTAATTTCTGGAATGTGAAAGAGAATTTATAATGCATGTACATGTCTTCCCTGCAATATGGCATGAAGCCCTTCTGATTTTTGACTAAAATAAGAAGACATCTAATGAGACCTGTCTCTACCGATATGAATTGTCCAAAAGTGAAATTTTTCACACTATATATGAATCCACTGAAAGAGAAGAATTTATATGCTGATCAAAATTAAAGTAGTTGCATTTATTTTAATAACAATCAACAGGAGCATGAATTATGGAGCCACATTAAGGAAAGAATAATGAAAATCAAACAAATTCCTATAAAATAGCTTTGTCCCCCAACTTTACCCAAAACAAAATCTTGGACCCATAAGACTTTTCCTTGTCTCTTTTCTGAAATATCCCATTTAAGATATTTAACTGTGCCTTTCAGGCAAACTTCCCCTGCCAAAGGAAATTTTGGTAATATGTTTAAATCCATTTGGCTCATTCTGTTATAAAATAGCCGTGAAAAATTAGAGGAAAGAGCAGATTTCACTGAAAGAACCAATTTGAGATGACAAATTAGACTAAAATGAGGCTATTGCAAGGGTTAAATTTACATCCCATGTCCTCCAAAAATCGAATGCAATTTAGGCCTGCAGGGAAGGTTGGAGAACATGTTACAGAAAATGAAGACTGAGGAAAACGACCTCCATGGGCAGCTTAGAAGGAATGAGAACCTATCTATAGCATTTGTGTTTGGGTTAGAAATGAAGAAAAATTTCCTGACAATTAGATTATTAAATTATAAATTAACATTATATGGAAAGTTAAAAGGACACAATGTTAATTGAACTTGCTTCCTTGAAGCCATATTTTTACTGGGGCTCCTGCTGTAGTAACAATAATAATAATAATAATAATAATTGTTATAACAGCAAGAGAGACTGTAGCCAATACTGGGAAGGGCATTAAGCAATATTAAGATAACATCTAGTTAACCTAGTGGTTAAAACACCTAATTTGCACCTTGTCTGCTCAATGCATCATCAGTCACCAGGCATAACTCACCACAGGGAGAGCAAATTCAGGCTGCCTCAGGGCTTCCACATGGCCCTCACCATATCAACACCCAGCAACAAGCCAGTTTTGGAGACAGTCTGACCCTCACTATCAATTGTACTAACCAACCATGATCTGTCACCATGTAGCCTCCTCCTTCTCCAATTACACACAAACCAGATCACAATAATTTTCATCAGAAGAGCCTGAAACCACACAAATACTATCATTACTGTAACATGAATGCAGTGGATTTAATGGTTCCAGGGTCCAGCTAGATCAAACAAGATCACATATGGAAGGTACAGCCCATGGGCCATACATCAGAGGAACTCAACAAACATCACTTCTTTCCTTTGCCTCCTTAACCACACACTTCTCACTTTATTTTGCTTTTGAATTGAAGAGTGGAAAGGCATGGCATCTTCAGAAGGCCAGGTTATAGCCTAGTGTGAAGGAAACAAATCGAAGCTAGTAGTGACAGGGCAGACATGGACATCTATCAGGTGTCTCCACTTTATAAAAGGCACTTCAATACAAGAGAAAAGGAAAGTAAGGACACCTCAAGACTTAAACAAAACAGCAGTAAATATCTGGGAGTTAATGCAGAAATTTGGAACATGACTATTATAAAACAGCCTTGAGGTGGAAGAAATCGTCAATCATTTGAAGATGCCAAGTGCCTAAGCATTCCTGGACCATAACCAGTAGCTCATTATAAATGGAAAATGCTAAATAGACCAAAGGCCATGAAAATGACCCAGATGTGTTCACCCAGGAAGATAAAAATAAAGCAATGATTAGAGAAGTTTTAGACAACATTTGATTTGTCAGAATGTGCATTACTTATACTAAGAACTTTCAAAGTGTATTCCTCTATAATAGAGAAAATTACTAATTGATGTGTTAATTTCTTTTAAAATTAAATTTTATAGAAAGTGTTACTAAAATACATGTGACACCCCTGTTTTCACAGTGAGCCATATTAGTAGCAGATCTAACCACTATAACTGTGCCCTAGGGAATCTGTAGAAGGAAGAAAATTCTGCAAGAATGAGAAATTCTCTCTAGCAAGGTGTTTCTCAAGCTTTTTGAAACTGATGCCTTCCTTTGATATGTATCAAAATCCCATGCTTTCTTTAAACGTTCTATAAAATTCAAAACAAAATTTTTTAAAGTTGAATCAAGCAGGAGAGGTGGGGCAAGATGGCAGCATTAGGCAGTGTGGAATTTATTTAGTCCTCTAGAATGGCTAGAAAGTAGCCAGAAATGTCTGGAACAACTGTTTGTGGGACAGCCACAACAGAACACTCATTGTATACTAGTCTGGAATGGGCAGAAGGGCTGAGATCACTGCACAGAACAGTAAGTAAAGCTTCCAAACTGTGTAGACTGGCACTCCACTCCCACTAGTGCAGGAGCTTTCCCTAGCTCCCGCCTGGGGTCTTCCTCGCAGCGAGACAGGGGAACTCGGTAGCCGACCAGTCCCGGGGGCTCGAAGGTCTGGAGGGCGCGCGAGACGAAAGAACGACTCGCGGGAACTGGAGGAGCTGGCAAGGCGTGCGCACCAGAACGTTTATTAGAGGAAGTACAGAGCTTTATATAGTGGTGTGGCGGAAATGGGGGGGGCCAGGGGAGGCGCGCTGCGTGATTGGTGAGGAGGCTAAGGGTGGCAGCGAGGGATTGGGTGTGCTGAGAGCAGAAAGGTCCAATGGAATAGCTTGAATATGTTGCTAGGCAGAGAGCTAGAGGAACAGGGCCGAAATTACATCCGGCACACTAGCATAGCAGGCTGATTTCTAGTCTCTCACCATGGGAAACAGAAGCCCTCTCTACTAGGAGAAAGGGAAGGTTCTAACTCCAGCTCTTGACTTGCAAACCTTGGTGGCTGGAGAGACTGGCTCTTTTCTCTCTCTCTCTCTCCTTTTTTCTTTTTTTGAAGTATTCTAAGTAACCCATTAGAGAAAGCCTCAGGCATTTTCAGCTGTCAGTGATGACTCCGGCAAGGGCAGAATTAAGATAGCTCTGGGAGACTAACAATTCAAGTGAAAGAGACAATTCCCTAAAGAGCCTTATCTTCCCCAAGAAAAAGGGGCAGGCCCAGCTCAGGTGGTGGCCCTCCTTCAGAGAATTCAGATCCCAGCGGTTGGGATCAGAAACAGCTCAAGCTTGCCTTCCACTTCAGCTTCTGTCTCAACTATGCCCCTGGCAGGCTGAGAATTAAAGGCTCCGCACCACCTTACCCAAGTGGGAAGCTTGTGGGCTGACAAACAACACCTGCCAGGCAGGATAGGAAAAGCACAGAGTCCAGAGGTTCCACAGGAAAGTCAGACAACCTGCTGACTCTCATCTTCAGGGAAACTTGATACTGATTACACCCTCCTCCTGAGACCTGGGCCAGCCTTGTCTGGGAAAATCTGACTAGGGTTGATCCTATCTGGGGAAATCTGCCTCAAAAAAAGGTTCCAAATAGGCAGAGCAAGAACCAGAAAAATGAGAGCTGAAAAATTTTGATCAGCTAAACAGAAGTTATCTAGAAGTCAGGAATATGTTAAACTTGCCATTTAGTCGAGAATATGTTAAACTTAAATGGCAAAGAACAGAGAACAAAGTCAACCAACAAGAAATCCCTAGGTAAAACAGTGAAAATGGTCTCCAGAATAAACTAATCAAAGAAATCAGATGTCTAAACATTTGCCAAAAAATTACAAGACATACTAAGAAAAAAGAAGATAGGGCCCAGACAAAGGAACAAACTAACACTCTAAATAAGATACAATTGGGCTGAAACAACTAAGTAAATATGCTTAAACAAGCGTGCTAAATCAATTCAAAGATGAAATCCATGAGTTGAGGGAAGATATGGGAAAAGAGAAGAAGGATATAAGGAAGACAATGAGCAACCACAAAGAAAAACTTGAAAGCTTGGGGAAAAAAATTATTGGCAGAATTGTGGGAATAAAAGTCATAATAGAAGAAATGAAAAACATATGGAAAATTACAACAGCAGATTTGAAGAGGCAAAAGAGTAGATTAGTGAACTAGAAGAAAGGACGATTGAAATCCTATACACAATAGAACAGATGGAAAAATATGGGCAGGGTCTCAGAGAATCGAATGACTACACGAAGCATATGAATATATACGTGTTATGGGTGTCCCAGAAGGAGAAGAAAAGCGAAAAGGGGCAGAAAGAATAATGGAGGAAATAACCACTCAAAATTTCCCCATCTCTTATGAAAGATGTAAAATTACAGATCCAAGAAAAACAGTATGCTCTAAACAGAATAGATCTGAATACACCTACTCTAAGACACTTACTAATCATGCTGTCAAATGTCAAAGGTAAAGAGAGAATTCCAAAAGCAGCAAGAGAAAAGCAGTCCATCACATACAAGGGAATCTTGATAAGACTATGTTCAGAATTCTTAGCAGAAACCATGGAGGCGAGAAGGATGATATATTTAAGACACTGAAAGAGAAAAACTGCCAACCAAGAATTCTATATCTGACAAAACTGTCCTTCAAAAATGAGGGAGAAATTTTCAGACACTGAGAGAGTTTGTGAACAAGAGACCTGTTCTACAAGAAATATCAAAAGGAGCACTATAGGCAGACAGGAAAAGACAGGAGAGAGAGGTCTGGAGAAGAGTGTAGAAGTGAAGTCTATCAGTAAAGGTAAAAAGAAAGAAAAAAATAATATGATATATCAGAATAAAGTCATAATACATGCAACAACATAAATGAACCTTGAGGACATTATGTGTAGTGAAATTATCTAGAAACAAAAGGACAAATTCTGCATGGTTCACTAATATGAACTAGCATTAATGAGTGAACTTTGAGAGTTAAAGTTGAGTAAACACGTAATCAAGAGATAGGAAAAGGATAGAGATTGGGCATCTGATGCTGAAGGAGTACAGAATTTTCAACAGAACTGATTGTAAAGATCCAGAAAAGGAGAGCACAGTACTATCTGATGGCAGCATGATATTGTAAATACACTGAACAAAGCTGAATGTGAGTATGGTTGAACAAAGAAGGCTAGGGACATCTATGACACCAGAAAGAAAGATAGAAGACTGGGACTGCATGACTTAGCAAAACCTAGAGTGCCCAGTGATGGTGATTAAATATACAAACGTAAGAATGCTTTTAGATGAGGCAGAACAAATGATTGTCAACAGGGCAAGGTGTTGAAAATAGGACTGTATACAGAAAAAATATAATCAATGCAAACTAGGGTCTATAGTTAACAGTAACATTGTAACATACTTCCATTAAGTGCAATAAAGGCAATAAACCAAAGGTAAATGTCAATAAGAGGAGGATATAAGGGAGGAGTACAGGATTCTTGGTGTGATTGCTGCTTCTCCTTTTTATTTTATTTTATTCTTTTTTTACACTCTTCTATCTTTGTGGAAGAACTGGAAATGTCTTCATATACATCGTGGTGGTGAATTTGTAACTGTGTGATTATACCAGGAACCATTGTTTACTTAGGATGTATTGTATGGTGTGTGAAAAAATTGTTTAAAAATAAACAGAAAGATACAAGCACTGGAGGAAATGTGGAGAGGAAGATGTACCCATTCACTGTTTGTAGGGAAGTAGAGTGGTGCAGCCCCTCTGGAGGGCAGTGTGGTGGCTCCACAGGATGCTAACTTATACAGTTGCCATATGACCATGCAACCCCATTATTAGGTATGTACTTGGAAGAACTGAAAGCAGGAACTCAAATGGACCTTTGCACAATGGTATTTATGGTGTCAGAATTCACAGTTTGTGATGGATGGAGGTGGCCTAAAGATATTGATTGATGAGTGGAAGGGAAACTGTGGTTTATACATGCAATGGAATATTGAAAGGCTACAAGAAGGAATGAAGTTGTGAGCCATGCAGCTAGGTGAATAAACCTTGAAGACAATATGTTGAGTAAAATAAGCCAGAAATGCAAAGACCTATATTATAATGCCTCGCTAATATGGACTAACTTATAATGGGCAAACTCTGAGAATTGAATTCAAGAGTATAGGTTATCAGGGGAAAGTTTATTATAAGGTTTCTAGATTGTAAGCTCTTACAGCAGTCACATTTATTCCTAAATTCCATTATTTCTAAATTCTGATATGCTGAGCTCTTTGTGTATAACCAATCATTCCCTGGAATGTTGGGAATCTGTGTGACATCTGAGACTCAGAGCTAAAGTTCTGCAGTTATGAAAGTCAGCATTACCCCATACAGCAACTGTTCAAAAATATGAAGAAGAGATCAGGCTTCAATTAAAGATATGAATGAAGCTGTTCTGGTTAGGACTAAGGTAAATCAGACTAAAGAGTAATGGATGATATTGACTGTATTTTAAAACTTCAACTTCTGTGTGAGACCAAAGGAAGAGATATTTATTTGGTGCAAAATTTATATTTTCAGTAGCACACTATCTAATTTAACTTGTATGGGCAGTTTATTCAAACACCATAATTACATGGAACCTTGAATAGGAAGTGAGATCTTGTTGGTTTGTACAGGTTGGTGTGATGCCCTGATACATCCCAGAGTAATCTTGGCAAAAGATTAAAAAGTATTTGCAAAGTCCCCTTGAGGAACTGGGGGAAAATGTAGAAATATTAAACTTCCCCACCTGGGCAAAACCTGACATTCTCATAAGCATTGGGGATTACCAATTCAATGGCAAAGCCCTCGACCTTGGGGTTTGCCCTTAGGCACCTTATTCCTGCAAAGGAAAATCTAAGACTACTTATAATTAAGGCTAAGAGTCACCCCCAAAAACCTCTTTGTTACTCAGATGTGGGTTCTCTCTCTCTAAGCCAAGTCTGCAGGTAAACTCACTATCTTCCCCCATAAACGGGACATGACTCCTAGGGGTGTAAATCTCCCTGGAAATTTGGTACATGACTCCTGAGGAGGAGCCTGGTCCTGGCATTGGTGGGTTAATAAAGCTTTCTGGACGTAAAGGGGAAAGAGAAATGAAACAAAACAGAGTTTCAGTGGCTGAAAGAATTCAAATAAGAGTCGAGAGATCATTCTGAAGGCGATTCTCATGCAGTGTATAGATATCTCTTTTCAGCTGGGGGGGGGGGGTATTGGAGTAGCTAGAAGTAAATGCCTGAAACCACTGAACAGTAGTCCAATAGCCTTGATTCATGAAGATGATTGCATGACTATATAGTTTTTACAATGTGGCCATGTGATTGTGAAAACCTTGTCACTGACAGTCCCTTTATCCAGTCTTCGGACAGATGAGTAAGGAAATAAAGACAAAAATAAATAAACGTTATGGGGAATAGGGTGTATGGATGTTTTGAGTGTTCTTTACTTTTACTTTTATTTTTATTCTTATTGTTATTTATGGAGCAATGAAAAATTCAAAATCATTGTCATAATGAATGCACAACTATTTAATGATATTGTGAATCACTGATTGTATACTTTGGATGATTATATGTTATATGAATATATCACAATAAAACTGCATTTAAAAAAATTGAATCAAACATGACCAACAAAAGAAACAATAGATAAATTAGACTTTGTAGAAATTAAAAACTTTTGTTCATCAAAGGACATTATCTGAAATGTGAAAAAACAGCCTACAGAATGGGAGAAAATATTTGGAAATCATATATTTGATAAGAGCATAATATCCAGGTTATATAAGGAATTCTTACAACTCAACAACAAAAGGATAGATAGATAGAGAGAGAGATACTAAAAAAATAGGCAAAGGACTTGAAGATATTTCTCCAGAGGAGATGCACAAATGGCCAATAAGTACATGAAAAGATGCTCAACATCATTAGCCATTATAGAAATGGAAATGAAAGCCACCACAAAATACCACTCCGTATTCACTAGAATGGTTATTATTTTTAAAAAATGTTAGCAAGGATTTGGAGAAATAGGAACCTTCCTACATTGCTGTAAATATAAAATGATGCAACCACTGTGGAAGACAGTTTAACACGTCCTTAGAAAGTCAGACACAGAATTACCATGTGATGTGGCAATCCCACTTCTAGGTGTATACCCCAAAAAATAAAAAACAGAGAGGTGGGCAGATATTTGTACACGAATATTCATAGCAGCATTATTCACAATAGCCAATAGGTAGGAATAACCTAAATGTTCATCAACAGATGAATGGATAAACAAAATATGGTATATACACACAATAAATTATTCAGGCATAAAAAGGAATGAAATTATGAAACATGCATCATATGGATGAACCATGAATACATCATGTTGCGTGGAATAAGCCAGATACAAAATGACAAATATTGTATGATCTTACTTAAATCAAATACCTAAAATAAGGAACTTCCTAGAGAGAGAAGGTAGATTATAAGTTACCAGGGGCTCAGGGGGCTAGGCGAATGGAGGGATAACGTTTAACGAGTTCAGATTCTCTATTTGGGGTGATGAAAAAATTTGGGGAAAGGATGATAGTGATGGTAGCGCAATACTGTGAATGTCATTAGTATCACTGAATTATATTCACAGAAGTGATTATAATGGGAAATTTTGTATTGTATATATGTTACCACCACACACACACAAAAATATTTTTAATTGAATCAAAGCAATAGAACAAAGTGATGCTTCATTTTCAACTACATAGTACCTGTTCTCATTATGATATTGGAAGTGGTGGTAAAAGGGGACAGTAGCACCTATTCACTTCTAGTTGAAGAATCACTGACTCTAGTACTTATTCTGAAACACTACTGATTTTTACAGAAAAGAGATATTCTCATTGACCAAATTTCGGAGTTCCATTCTGGCTCACTCTCAGAGAATAAGCATGATCTAAAAGGAGCCCAATTAAGGGACTAAAAGAAATGTGCAAACTTCTATAGCTTAAAAATAATTAAATCTTAGGAATCACATTCTTTTGCAAGGTATCTGTCAGTCATTTTAACTCTTCTGAAGCTTTTCCAACATCACCCGTATTTTACAAGTTGTTAGAACATTTTATAGGTTGTCATTTTCTACATCTGGATTTATACTTTTTCTGTCCTGGAACACACTCGATGTATTAATGCCTCTTACAAGCCATCATCATTGTTTGCGTGGAGTGAGAAGGCAACACAGTATTATGGAAGGAGCAGAAGGCTTTGGCAGTCTGAAAGAACAATGTTAAAACCCTGAATCTGAGTAACTTGGGCACCTTCCTTAACTTCTCTGAGCCTCAACGTCCACATCTGGAAAATTAGCAGGACAATTCGCACCCCTGAACACTGTTGTGAAAATTAGAAAGTCCTTTCATTTCGAGCCCTATCACAGTAGCTGGCACACAGTACGTACTTTAGTCATTGTGAGTTATTATGAGTACCTATCCAACTTTCGGAAAAGATTTTGTTATTAGCATTATAATTTGCAGTACACATGATATTGGGGACTCCTTTAAGAAAGAGAAAAGATCCTGAGTGTTTGAAATGAAAAGTACTATGTGTCTCGATTTAATGAAATTTGATCTTTACTGTCATAATAGTGATCATTTTGAAAGAAATTGAAATATTGTTGCCTAGACAATATCTAAAAAGCTAATTCCCCTAGACAGAGCAAAAGGAGATGTGAAAATTACTTTGGTAATCACCAATTTGTTTCCAAATGTTGGTTTTCTTGTCACATTATATAAATTCACCATACTGAGCCTGCCACTAGTGTATCAAATCTTTGTATTTTCCAATATATCAGCTAAAGTTGATTTAGAACACCTATCCAATGTTATCAAGACACCGCCAGCTCCAGGAACTCTGCTTTTTCTCTCTCTCTCTTTCATTTTATCTCCCACATTCACATGGCTGGTCTCTCATCGGTTGTCAGAGAGCCTAATTTTCTGAGTGGGAATCCTTCCCTTTGCACCCTCGCCTGCAGGCAGTCACGCTCTGCTCATGAGCCAGGTGGAAAACACACCTTGAAAGAGCAGGGCTCTGCAATTCCTCCTGACCATGCTCTAACGTACTCAAAGCCCACAAAGCATCGTGAAGGTAGAATCTAATTTTTCTAACCAGTGAGAAATTTGTAAATGATAATGTTGAGATGTTTTCCCATCAACCCAGTTGATGTGATTAGACCAATATTGCCAAAACGTCCAGAAGAGAAATGAGAAATTCAGTCACCTTGATTTTTTTGTTCTAGGAAATTAGCTAGTCAATGGCAAAAACAGAAGATTTGTTTTCATTTTACTCCATGCTGAGAAATAATATTACATGGGGGATGGGGAAGTATGCTAACATATGTTTAAAACACTATGGGTAAATATCTATATATTTTCCCTTAGAACTTAGAGCTTGACATGTGAAGGTTTCTAGCAAAGTCCCTACCCAATATAATTGCTTGATAGATATTATTTGAATAACGACCTAAATTTATCTTCTGTCTGCCATTCTACATTCAATATACTAATTTATTTGATTAATCTTATAGTAATCTAAATAGTCTCTTTAATATTTTGGTAAGGCCCTCTTCATATTCTTTTTTCTCTAAAAAGAAAAGAAGTTTAAGAACAGGAACACACTGACACACTGAAGTTTTCACATTTCAGTATAAACCAGAACAAAATATGGAATTTCTTATGAATGTCCCCAGAAATCTGCTGGGTGCCATGGACCCAATGTCAGCCCAGTTAAATAAAAACCCAAGTATGCAAAATACTGAAAAATTATATTCTTCCTGAAGGTTTCTGTAGTAGCATAAGGGGATTGCATTTCATAGCACAGAGCAAGACTTGCTTCCTTAAGAATCTTCTTAACATACCCTACCACATCCTCTTTTTCCTCCCCGGTTTGACAAGGTTCCCTGGAAGGAAGGGCGGTGGCAAGGCCTTCAATGCCCCAAAAGAGGACGAGGCATAGAATGGTGCAATAGAAAAATACTGGGATTAACGACACTAATTGTGTGTTTCTTGTTGCTGGTTGTGCTCCAAGCATTATATCAAAACGAATCAGAAAGCAAAAGAATTGGAAAAAATGATACAAATTGTACAAATTGCAAAACTTTATTAATGACTGTTTGGGAAAAATTAGGTTGGGATACCCCCATTAAGCAAGTCATGCTGCAGATGTAGCAGGCAGAAGTGCTTTTAGAACAAGTCACAGAAAAGTGCCCCATAGAGAGTAAACAATTACAATTAAAAAACCCTGCATTGAGCCATCCTAGAAATTTACTTCCCACCACGCAAGGACCACCTAATGTGAAATATAAAATTGGAGACAAATGGTGGGAACCCCCTAAAGGAGCTAATGTCAATGGGAAAAGATTCCCTGACCCTCCATTACCATACACAGGAGTTTACAATGAAGATGGCCATAGAATTGTAAATGTCAACGGTAGGCACGTTAGATTTAACTCTTTATCATTTATAGAAAAACTTAGAAGAGCAAGCCCCCCTTGGTGTCTTTTTGGGGCCTAAAACAAAACGAGATCTTTTACAACAGTTAGTAAAATCACAGTTAAAATGGAGTTTAACATGCTGCCCCTGGTTCAGGGAACCTGTCCAAAAACTTCAAGAGGAAATAAAAGAATTAGAAAAACTGATACCTATCACCACCCAATCTCCTCCACCACGGCACCGGTCCATTGCTATGAAACAATAAAAAATCTAAATAAACAATGTAACCTTTTAATCAAAACAAGCTAACCTTTAACCAGATTAAAATAGGTCTTGACATATAGCCTCACCTGTAGAATAATAGAAACAAAAAGTCTAAACTCAGAAAACTGCAAACACAATGTCTGCGGTTTAAGCCAATATCTTGCTGCTATTGAAATCTTGTGTAAATGTTCCTAAAAAAATCAGAACGTATACTTTCGCTTTGCTTCCCTGAACCTGTAACTTTACCTAAAATGTAAGCCATGACACAACCATAATCCTGTGATACCTGTTTTCTTGCCAAGAATAAGGGTATAAAATCAGTTAAGCAAAAATAAATCTAAGCAACTCTTCCCAGAAGAGAATTCTCTAAGCTGTCTCTTGGTGTTCTTCTCGCGCCGACGACCCTCCACACCTTCAAGCCCGTTCCCTCTGCTGCGGCTGGACCGCGGCAATACCCCAAAGTTACTCAAGAAAAAAGGCAATCCTCTCCCTTCCTTCCTCTCCACAAATTCCCCAAATTCTCCCCCATCCTACCCCTGTGCTAATTCTCTTCACCTCCTTACTTCTTTTTCCTCTCCACTGCCCTCTTGAACAAAGAAGGAAGAGGCAAGATCAAAAATATTGGCCTGCACTCCCATACCTGAAATCCTTGGGGCCACATGGATTCAGAATTTTCATATTATAAAGGTGAATTATAATATCTTTAGTATGAATTTGTATATTTTTAGTACCTCTAGTACTGAGATGGTTTGGAGCTATGCACCTCAGAAAAACATATTCTTAAACTTAATCCATTCCCATGGCTGAGAACCCATTGTAAGTGGGGCCTTTGGATGAGGTTACTTGCCCACCTCAATCAGGATGTGTTTTAATGCTATTACTGGAGTCCCTTAAAAGCAGAATGAAATTTAGAGCAAGAAAGAGAAAACCAGCAAGCACTGAAGTCCACAGAACCTGGAAGCGAAGGGAGAGGCTGCCATGTGACAGAGAACCCCAGGACCAAGGATCACCAGCAGCCAGCCCCAGCACACCAGTCTTCAGGGAAAAAGGCATTACTTTGTAGAAGACTTGATTTGGACTTTCACTAGCCTTAAAACCACAAACCAATAAGTTCCCATTGTTTAAGACAAGCCATTGCATGACATTCGCTTGAGCAGTCAAGGAAACTAACACAAGCACCCATATATTATATTCAGGGTCTGGAGAAGCACCCTGAAATCAAGTACATTAATATTTCTGCAGTGAAACATATGAATATTTATGCTAAGTGAGAAATAAATATTAGACATAACTTACATGAGCTGAGGTCAGCTTTTATAACAAATGATTTTGCCAGCAAAGAAAAGAACTTTTGGTTTTCAGAACTTTGAAGATTTCAGAATTACAGGAAAGAGATCATAAGCCTGTACTTGTAATTTAATTTTTTTCTTTTCTTCCTGTCACATCTAACTTCACTATTAGTCACCCAAGGTTATTAAGAAAGACAGAAGCATGTTGTCACAGGGATGGCTGATTCCCCGAACACTTACTCTGGACTGGGTACTCTTCTGGGCTCCATACACAGTGAGCAAACCAGACAAACATCCTGCTTGCACGGGGCATACATTCTGAGGGATGGGCAGGCAAACCAAACAAGCAAATGAATATATAATCTAAATGCAGGTGGATAAGAGTGCAATGAAAAAAAATAAAACAGAAAAAGACTATACAGAGTGATGGGTCGTCAAGGAAAAGCTCTCTGAAGGCTGAAATTTGAACAGAATTTTGAAGGGCATGATGGAGTGAGCCTTGTGAATTTCTGGAGGAAGACTATTCCAGGCTGAGAAATAGCAAAAGCAAAGTGGGGTCTAGGGAGTGCTGCTTGGTGTGTTGAGAAGTTACAAGGAAACCAGGGTGGCAGGAGGGCCCTGAGGGATAAGAAGAGATGCAGGAAATGAGGTCAGAGAGAAAGGCATAGGATCTAGGCAGGACTCTTAGAGTGGGACAGGTTTGGGAATAGGGCAAGTGACTGGTACTGTTGTTGGCTGCCAACAAGAGAGGGCAGGAATTAATGCTGTGTTAGCCAACCCCTTAAATTCCTTCTAACCAGAGCCGGGATCAGTCCTGTTAGCTGGGGCAGAGACCAAATATGTGGGGAATGGAGGGAGGCTGAAAACTAGGGGATCACTACATACTGCATACATACACTTTCTGAGTTCAAGGTAGGGTTTCTTAATTTTTTATTTATTTATTTATTTATTTATTTATTTATTTATTTATTTATTTATTTATTTATTTATTTATTTATTTATTTATTTTAGCGGGGAGGGATGTGCATGGTCCAGGAATTGAACCCTGGCCTCTCGCGTGGAAGGGAAGCATGCTACCACTGAACCACCTGTGCACCTAAGCTAGGATTTCTTAATAATAATTTGCTCTTCCTTACACATGAACATTCTAAAACCGTCATAGAGCCCTGGCAAGACTAGAAAAAAGTGTCCTGCCTTGGCTGTTGAAAAATGTAGTTGATATAAGGGAAGAAAACAGCTATGGTAGCAGATACAGCAAAAAGGATGGAACCTTGGAGAAAGATTGCTGGTCCACAATGGATGAAAACTGAGGAAAGAAAAAGACCTGCCGGCCCGCCCAGACGGAACTAAGGTACCCCATGACCATTCTTACTACTAATAATAAGAAAGCTACCATTACAATGACCATTTATTAATGACTTGCATTTGCTGAATTATTACTATGTACCCAGAATGGGTGCTAGGCAATTCAAATATGATTTCCAAACTTCGTAGCCATGAGGGGTGTTAGAAGGAGATAGGTGGAATTGATTGGTATTGTTTACTGGCATCCTGAGTGCAGAGTCAATTAAGAAATAAGACTCAGTATTATAACAATGGAAATTAAGATGTCGGTATTAATCCTGAAAAAGCAGAACTAAGCAATGTGACTTGGGTTTGCAGTGAAATGGGCTTCCTAATGCATCTCTTCAAAAGGGAAGTCTTCTCCCACAAAAAGAAGACCTATTCCTATAAGCTTCCTTCAGAGCAGACAAAAAAAAAAGAAAAAGAGTGCATGCATTCTGCAGAAGAGAAAAAAAAGAAAGACTGAAAAATGTGACTCCTTATCCCAATGGGGGGAGTAGTAGGGAGAGGATGAAGACATGCCTCCCTTATTTTTTTCCCCTAGGGGGAAGACTAAGCCAAATTCCCTCCTTTGTACTAAGGACTGGGAATAAATGTTGCCCCCTAGCAATAATAACCATTTTGGTCTTCTTATCCACATTTTACAGTCAATCCACCTGTAGTTCTGAAGTGAAAGTACCTTTTCCAAGCCATAGAGCTGGAAGGAAAAAGGGAATTCAGAAGTTGAATCTAAGTCCATCTGATTCAGGTGTCCTCTTTCCACTATGCCACTTAAGAAATTAATTTATATATTTTAGTTCTTACAAAAGTAATACAAGATAACTGTAGAAAATTCAAACAAGAAAAGAGAAGAAAATTAGAAGTGCCCATAATCACCTATAGCCTTTGCATATATATTAGAGAGTCTTTCTGCCTTCAAAATAGATGGCCTGGCTGAGAGAAACCTCCAACCAGGTTAAAACTAGGAAGTTTCTGAGGGGCTTGAAGGACAAAGACTGTCAGAGAGGTGGGACCCAGAGGCCAGAGAATGAAGCTGGTGAGCAGTTCCTGCAGCTCCTGAGACACAGAAATCCTCAACATCTGCCTGCCAGAAGTCAGCTCTCAGCTCAGCAAAGCCAGCATCTGATACCCTCCCCTGTTCTTGCCACCCGGGTGTCTGATGATGTCCTTCCCTCTGGAACCTGAAGAGGAAAGTTGCCTCACCCATCACAGTCCTTGCTTGTTTCCAAGGCCTCATACCTGTGCTCCTGTTTGGTCAATTCTCTTGAGCTCCCCAGACACCTGGTTCCTGGCAATTGCCAGTTCCTCGCTTGGACATCCAGAATTTGAGACATCCTTTTTCTTAAATGTCCACCTGGTTTCCAGCTCACTGCTTGCTCTGACCCTCATTCTTTCGTTGTTTCCATAGATAATTCTAACATCTGACTCTCTGAATTAGGATTCTCCTACTTCAGCCTGCTGACCTGCTCAAAATTAGGTTTAACCCCATTTCCCCACCTATCATCTATCAGAACTCTTATCCATTGCTGGATTTCACAGTCCCAATGCCCACTCAATGAGCACAAGTTGCCATTTATATCCCCAGTTTGGTGCCAGTCTTTTTCATTTCTGCCAATAGTCTAGTTGGAAAATAAAGCTCTAAGACATTTCAAATCCCATGTATTTTACGGAGTAATTTGTTCAACTTTCAAAGTTACTCTACTAAAAATTATTGCTTATATTTTCATTCCTCTTCCAGTAGCAATAGAAATCCATCTCAGTAAATGGATTAAGTTTAGAAAACGTGGATTTAGGGAATTTTTTCTGAATTAGCTTTCAGCCCCAACTCTCTGGTGACATAGACTCCCTTAAACTTACCTGGGGCCAAACCTTCCCCTCCTCCTGAGAATAAACCACTGACTTGGGATAAAACCAATAATCCAAGTGCCTTGGGCTGTCACTTATAAGATTATAAACACTAAATGGAATAAACCTTATCAGACAATTTAGAATAGTTGGATCAAATCCATCAAGTAAAAATACTGTAAAATGCAAAACTAGCTATGATGTTCAAATCAGTGCCTGCATTTAGAACTTGACTAAGATGTTTTACAGGTTTTCTAGAAAGAACTTGAAAAATCAAACCCAGGCCCACACCTTTCTATATCCAATGCCATCACTGTTGCAGTAAAGAACCCCAGTATTGGGCATTCCTATTTAGAAGCACATAGGAAGCCAAGATATATGAACTGTCCTCTTCTTCTGAGCCGTGTGTTTCTATCCCTCCAGGGAGGGGATGGGACCACAGTACATGAACCCAAGTGAAGGAAAGGGAATGAGTCTCGAATTCCCTCACTGTCCTATTGTTTGGATTTGTGAAGTCAGGAGGCTTTGGGATGGGTACTAAAGACCTTAAGAAACTAGGAAAAGATCATCAAACCACGGGAATGCACTCTATTCTAAAACTTTGAAATTCATTCTTGGAATTGTGTTAAATAGTAGCATCCTCAAACCTGCTGAATACAAACATATATATAATTGGGCAAGCACAATATTTGTTCATACCAGAGAATAAATCAATAATATGATTTTACTAAGTTAGCACATGACTTACTAAAGTGTTGGTCTCTGAAATATCTTCAGAAGTGTCACCACCTCCAGGGTCTAAGTGTAAGAAAGGAGACAAATCTAGAGTTTTTGAACCGGTGAAGAGTCAAAAGTTCTTTGAAATTTTAGTCAGAGGTCAATTTGTCCTGGGGCACTATTAAATGAGGGGGCAGAAGGGCCGGAAGGAGTGTGTTTATCAGCACTCCAGAGTGCTTTTACAGCACAGCTCGCCTGGCCCAAGAGACAAAGCAGAATAGAGCTGGGGCGGGGGTGGGGGGGTGGGGTGGGGGGTAGTACCAGGATAGAGGCCCACCCCAATCCCTAAAACCATGAGCAGCATCTTCACTCACATAGCAGGGACTGATATGATATACCAAAGAGGCTTTATCTTCGCAGAGAGAAAAAAAAAAACAGCTTTTCTTTCCCCCTGTTCAAAAGTGTGGGAGTTTATAGCACCATGCTAGACCAGCTCAATACCTGATTGAAATAACCCAAGAGGAAGATACAGAGTGAAGGCTGAATTCAGAATGCTCTGTGAAAGTACATCTGTTTTCTATGAGACACACAATCTGTCTCATTCCAACCTGCATTTCTGGGTCACTTGAGACATTTAAACTGCACTTATAATTAACAGCTATTTTTAAACAGCGAAAAAATAGAGCACTGGTAAGGTACAAAAGCATTAAAATTGCCCCAGTTTCGCTTTTCAATAGGACACACCACCGCAATATGCTTCAAGATCAAAGAGAGCTCAGAAAAAGAGAGAAAGTGTGAGAGAGACAGACCGATCAGTAGGGATAAATTGTTCCCATTATGATGGTGTAAGAATAGGGTTCTTTCAATTGAAACAATTTAATAACCACATTCATTACATTGGTGTCCACTTGGTTTTATCTGAGCAGTTTTTGCATAACCGAGGAACAAGTTCAATTGAGCTTATTCTCTAGAAATTAAGATGTGCAGGGTTTGACACTCAGAAATTAAGCACTAATAGCCGACAAGGCAGTTGTCTCGAGATTCCCCCTGGATGTAGCAAGAGCTGCCTACCAGCAATTATGTCAAATGCAAATGTGTTCCCTAAAAGACCTGGCCAAAATTTTCATTAGCTAATTTCAAGGTAGTTGAGGTTACATAATTGTGATGATGGGATATCAGTCTCTTCTTTGGAATATGTTTATAAAATTACTTTGCAAAGCATCACTTGCATAGCTTAAGTATGGCATTGCCATCTGTAAACTTGTTTTTCCCTCAGCTAGCAACAGAGGAAGTCTTTCCGCGCGGTCTTCTAATATTCTTTGAAAGCAACACAACCAAACAGAGTCACGATAAACACTGGCAGCACCAGTTTAATGAAGAATAAGGGGATCATTGATTTGGGAAGGAAAAAAAATCACTAATTTTCCAGGGTTGACTTCAGCTGTGGATATCTACGTTAGAAAGGCTGTTGGATTTTCTGCCAACCAGCTTTCCTGAGAATGGTTACAGTTGCCGGTTCTCAATTGCACTATGGAGCATAATGTGTCATTTGAAGTGTAGTTTATTCTAAAGTGCTATTTTAAAAAGATATTAGGAAAAGAACTGTAGAAATGCATAGAGAAGAGGAAAATCCAAGGTTTGCATATGATATATTAGACATACACCATTCCTCACTGCTACCCTCTTAGGAGCTAAATCATATACAGGAACATTTAAAAGACATTTCCCAGTGTACACCAAATCCTTTTTTTGGTTTCTTATTGCTGCCAAACAAGCGGACAGTAAAGAATTGTTGAAACATACATTGGGTAGCAACTTTACAATAGCTGTATTTTTTTCTTTCGTTCTTTTTTCCAGAAGACAAAGTACAAAAACTGAGAAGTTCCCCTTACCTCTACAAAAGCTTATAAATGATGGGTTTTCCAGAAGCAAATGCACTTCTCTCACTAGACCATTTCCCCAGGTGGGATTTGCTATATAAACCACCATGGATTGGCTTATTGAGGAAAGGAGATAGACTTGTACAAATCACTGGAAAGATAAATAAGCTATGGAGATCAATAAATAAAAGCCAGGCGGAAAAAAATCAAACTCCGGCATTCCAGACCAATTAAGATGTTATTTACTGCCCATGTGATTGTAACTTCCGTGCTCTCCTTCCTCGTTTTCACACCATAGGCATTTGTTTTGCTGAGAGAAAGATATATAACTGATGTGCAAATAGAAAATGATATAGATAGATTTTATGTCCCATAAAACTGTTAATCTGTGCTCCGCATTAAATATAAAGTACATTTTTTATTTAGACACTGCACTGGTATAATTAAAATAAAG
Source organism: Tamandua tetradactyla (assembly GCF_023851605.1). Classification (NCBI taxonomy): domain Eukaryota; kingdom Metazoa; phylum Chordata; class Mammalia; order Pilosa; family Myrmecophagidae; genus Tamandua; species Tamandua tetradactyla. The sequence continues at coordinate 37,849,607 of NC_135347.1, read as the reverse complement.
TATGCTAGCTTTATTTTTTCAGTAAGTCATTTCCAACCATAGAGATCAAATAACAGTGCAACAGCAGCATGAAATGTGGTTATAATAGCCTGAGACCACATTTCCTGAAACTAAAACGTGGGAGATAATAGTGTGAAGGTACAAATTAAATGCAAATAAAACAGATTCCCTATTGTTGCTAATCCTTGGATTGGGTTTCAGTGGGAAAGTTAACTGTGATGTTTATCTTCTTTGTACAGCAATCATTGACATCTTATCAGTTACGTTTTATTTTTTATTTTTTTATTTTTATTTTTATTTTTTTTGCTTTTTGCATGGGCAGGCACTGGAGATCGAACCCAGGTTTCCGGCAAACAAGCAGACAAGAACTCTGCCCGCTGAGCCACCATGGCCTGCCCCTTATTAGTTACATTTTGAGATCACTGATGGAAACTACCAGCAAAGGATTTTAAGGTGACTACCTGTCCACCTCTCAAGAAGTGAATGGAAGTGGTCTGGGGCAAATTGAACAAAAATATACTGCCCAGACTGTGCCTCCAGGACACTTATGGCAGTTGGCAAACGCTCATTGACTTGTTTTGCAATTGATGTACTTTTTTGTGGCACCCTACTTTTCATGTGCCCAGCAGAGGCTCCTTTTGATTTCAGACGTATGGCAGCATGACTTAGCAAGATCCCATTTTGCAGGGTGGCTGCTTTGAAAACATCTCAAATTTTAACACAAGGGAACTCAAGTGTAGGCTTGTGCTACAATTTCTGGTGTTCCTTCGCTGTAGTAAACCTACATGCCACAAAGGAAAAGTGGGACTGGTGTGACACAGATGTTTCTAAAAGTTGAAGATATATGATTAAAAGTGAATCACCTTTCCTCCAGGTTCAGTTTCACACAGACCTAGCTTCTAGTAAAATGGTCAGTAAGCAATTTGTTCCCTGGGATTTTCAAGTGCACTGACATGAGTAGTAATTCTGATGAGATATAGCCTTCTTTTGGACAAGTAACTAACTCACGATTTGGGGCTTTCTGGTCAACAATCTCTTTCTAGTCCTTTTATAAAGTGGCATTTGTCTTATAATCCTATAATTTGCAGCTCTCACTCAACTTTAAGAAAAGTTTTGACATGTTACACTCTATAACTACAAACAGCAGTAATAGTATATGGGAAGAAAATAAACATCTTTCTTCCTCACTTCCAAAACCATCAGAGACTGCAAAGAATGTCTGAGTCCCTTTGTCACCTTAAAGCCTTATGTGTTTGAAAGAAGAATAAAAAGCCCTATTTACAGAGGTTAACCCAACCTCATCCTTTCTCCTTCCTCTCCAAAATGAGTTCCACATAGCCTAAGGGGTGCACAAGATGGTGCACTGGGGTGCAAAAAAGAAAACATTAGAATATCTGCTTTTATTTATTTATATACTAAAAAGAAATTATGCTTTACTGGTAGTAAATATATAGATTATAGCACCGTTATATAATTTTTATTTACATGTAAACATACATTGGCATACAAAATTACATTTTTGTCATGCAGTATTTTAAAAATTTGGAGACTACTGGGCTGGTGGATACTGTTAATCATTCAAATATTGCCATGAGAAGGAACTCTCAGAAGGTCCATGGAATAGGCAGAATAATGACACCGAATACATCTGCGACCTAGTACCTGGAGCCTGTTCATCTTTAACCTGACATTGCAAAAGGGTATTAGCAGATGTGATGAGGAGTATGGACCTTCCGATGGAGAGACCATCCTGGATAATCTGGGTGGACCCAAAATAATGACAAGGGTCCTTAAAAGTAGCAAACCTTTCCCATCAGTGGTCAGAGAGGTGTGACAATAAACAGGGTCAGATAGAAGCAGTGCGATAAGGATTCGACATACCATTTCTAGTTTTGAAGATGGAGGGAGACCATGAGCCAAGGAAGGAGGGTAGTTGTTAGAAGTCAGAAAAACGAAAAGAAAAATATTCTCCCCCTGAGCCTGCAGAAGGGAATGCAGCTCTGCCAACAAGGACTTCTAGCCCAGTGAGACCAATGCCCTACAGAACCGTTTAAGGGAATAAATTTATGTTGTTTTAAGCTCCTAAGTTTTGGTAAATTGTTACAGCAGCAACAGAAAACTAATACAGTCTATCTGCCTTGACTAATTCTGAATGCTGATGTATTAACATACATCTGTGCCAACTGGACTCACAGTGCAATCATTTGAGTATTTTTGGGTTGACATTTCTGATTTGACTTCACTAGGGGGAAAATAAAGTATGGCTTGAAACATCGACTAGATATTATTTGCAAAGACGGAAACAGAATAGGAACTAGTTGTTTGGTCAAGAAGAGGTAAGAGTTTTGAGACATGATGGTTGTCCCTTATCTGAATATCGCCACCCGGTATCAAAAAAGAGCAAAAAAAGTTGGCCTTGGAATAAGTTGCATTTTCTCCAAATCTAAGACACTTGGAGAATTTTAAAACTCATTCCTTGACATTTGAACTTCAGAAGGTAAAATTTCCAGGAATGACAGTCTCATGCTGGAAACATTAATGTGCCAGCATGAAATAACATCATTCTGTAGGAGGTAATAAAGGCATGAATTATGTCAAATTGTATTTGGTTCACGGATGTCACTGAGCTTCTTATGGACAGATACAGCTAACAGGCACATGAACACTTGCCTGTCTCCCTCAGAAAATTAAAGTCATGTGCACAAACATCAGTCTAAGAAATTAGGGGACCATTTGTGGCAAAATGAAAATGTGTATTGTTATAGATACACCTTCTGAGGATATGGAATATCTCCTGCTACTGCAAAACATAATTTTTCTCCTAGTCTTGCTCACCACAGAAAGAACCATTAAGCCATTTACATTACATTGGTGGCTTCTACTCCTGGAAGGTAATATAATATGCCAAATGAGCTTGCTGCTATGCTATAGAGTGCTGTCTTTATGTGTTCTAGCCATTATTTGGTTTGGGGTCATTGGCCATTCCAGTTCGTGTGAGGAATCCATTCTTCTTTCCTAAGCTACATTTCTTAAGCTCAATGTTCAATAGTATCTCTTATTGAAACAGGCCAGATTCAAATGATAGTGCTTCATTGTGTTGTACCAATGTACCTGTGTATGTAAATTTCCCTGAATTTATTTATTTAGAGTGAGAAAACAGAGTCCATTTTGTAAAGTTTTAAGAAAATACTTGCAGGTGTCATTGCGTAACAAAGTTGTTTAGAAGTTTGAGAAAAATGTGGCAGAGGGAAAATGCAAGTGTCTATAGGCTTGACTGTGATTTAACTCTTTTGGAGCTAGAGCATTAAAAGAGGGGGGAAAAAGCTGCCTTTCTCTGCTTTCCTCTTCTCTGCAGATACATGTAGACAACACTGCAAAGAGCCATCACGTCAGCTACAACCTTGGTAATAATGTGCTCAGTTAATCTACACAACATAGAGGCATCCTCTCAAAAAGTAATTCACTTCTTTAAAAACTGGAAGGAAAATAAATATGGTGCAGTAAAATTGTTGAGTAGAAGAATCTATCTGGACATTTCACAAAACATTTCATTATGCTGACAATTCCCAGAAGTACTCTCAAGAGTGCTTTAAGCTGGGGATTACTGCACTGGAGCTGATGGACTTTTTTTGTAGCCCCTTTAAAAGGCAGTGAACCGTTTTTCTATTTTATTTAAATAATGCCCCTTAAAATGGATTTTTAGAGGTATAATAACTCCTTAAGAGTCAGTTATGCTAAACAGTTTCTCTTGATAGAAATGTTGTAAAACTCGTTAACTGCACAATTTCAGATGCCGGCTTGGTGAACACTAACTGACATGTGAATGACCAGAGTTTGTAAAATAAATTGCAATAGTTGTTGTATCACACAGCTAGCATTGCACGAGCTGGAGGCCACAAGGGGCTCCAACCTGACAGAAAATTACTTCAAGATGAATGAAAAGTGCTTGTTTCTCTTTATTAGTTTTTAGAGAACAATGGAAATGTTGAATTGTTTACAGAAGGGCTGATTAAATGTGGTCAGAGAGGCCATGTCCCTACTGCTAACTGTTGGCCTGTCCCTCCCTCAACCTACAGTCATACACCACACCTCTCCTGGCACACAACCCCCACCCTCTGCTCCTTGCCACATGCATCTCCTTATAGGCTATTATGGTTGCACATCTGTGTGTGAAATGTGCTCATTCTGACATTCCGCTGCTGCTTGGTGCTGCAGAGGCCTTTGTTAGGTAAAACGCTGTTGTCAAGCCTAACAAGAAGGTCATGCAATTTATTGGACACTGCAGCAGAGAATAGCCCGTGATGAATTGCTTCAGCCTCAAACAATGCTCAGTTCCATATTGGAATACATATGTATTCCTTTCATTGTACAGCACTACAAAAAGTCATGACATTTTGTTTTGTTAAGGCTTTGATTTAAAAAAATAATAATAAAAGTTGCTGGGGGTTATACTACCACAGAATAGTCTTTTTGTGTATTTACTTAAGATAACCACTGTCTCATAGCTAAAGGAAAAAGGCATGAAGTGCTTTAATTGGTCATTTGTGATTTAAATTCCATTATACTTTATCAGAAAGCACACTAAGAAGAAAAGCCCTAGCTACCATTTTAACTGATTTGTCTGGTGTACTTAAAGGGGTGGTCAAAACCAAGGCATTTAAGAGGATGTTGTGGGGAAGGATTCTCACCATGTATTTCCACAAAAGTAAACAGCTCTTGATGGAAAGAAGTATGAGAATGCATTAATAAGCATATGCCAAGCAAAGAGAAGAAAAACTCTTTTAACCAGGTCAAGCTAAATAAATCAGATCCAGGAGATGTTTTTGTGAACTAAAAATTTAAGAAAAAGTAAATCTCTGCTATTTCAGCTCAGCAACCTTCCATGGCCCATCCCCTTCCTACCCCAACCTCTCCTTTACACACACACACACCATAGGGAAATCAGCACTAATAAGGAGCAGTTCCAATGCTATTTGCGGCATCCTGACACAATACACAGCACACACCCCTAATGTGCAGGCAGGAGTCTCTTCCCTTCTGTGCAGAACATGCATTCCGAGCCTATTATGTGTATAAACAATGGCATATGTAATTACCTTTCTAGGGTGGCAATTATTCCTCAGAATCAACAACCAGAGTTAAAGCATGTTCCCCCAGAAGACATTTGGGGATCAATTCTGGGTCAATTACGTCAGGCTTTGATTTATCACATGGTGTCAGACCATGTTTAAAAAGAAAGTTAAAAAAAAAAAAAGCTTTATGAGGTAAAGGCTAAAGGTTTGACTCAAATTGGTTTCTTTCCAACGTTACTTCCTCCCAATTTCTCCATCCTTCCCCGACTCTCAAAACAACTGTGATTTGCTGTGTTTTATCTGTGAGACAGTTTTCTATAAAGGAATATTAAATGCAACCTCCACCCTACACACACACACACACACACACACACAGGAGGCACTGAGAATTTCTGCTGGGATGCAGCAGAGGGTAGGAGTTGGTAGTCTCAGCTCTGGAATCTAAGAGGTGTGGATTTGATTCTGCATGACCTAAGCAAGATACAGAACCTCTGCTGTGGGTACCATACAGTCATTGTGAGGTTTCAATGAGAAACTCAAGGGAGAAAATGTGTGTAAAGCCCCTCGCTTGATGCCTGGCACATCGTGAGTTGCCAGTGAGCCAAGCTATTGCCTTTCTATTAACGGAAGAACCAAAGGGAGGAGGCCCACAGAAGGTCCCACCCCTGTGTTGAGATGACAAGGGGAACGAGGCCCAGTGGAAGCAGAGTGGACGTTGGTACAAATAACAGGAATGAACACAAAACACAAATTTAAAGGCCTGGTGGAATAGACTCTATGTGATGCATCCAGTTAATCTGAACTCATTCAAAGTGAGTGTAAAACCACAAAGGTGTTACTCTTTATAAAGCCTTAAGAGTTGTAGGTAAAGAAAACTACTTCACACTCCTTGATCACCAAACATTTACACATATCTACCATGTTCCACGCACTGGGCTAAGCACTAGGAAGAAAGAAGGACCCTCTGAAAAGTCTCACAGAAGGGGACATAAATATCTACTATTTAGTATAATAAGGTTAATAAACTAAGCTATAGAGAGCGTCCATGGGATCATAGAGGAGGAAGCTACCAACAATGCTGGAGCAAAGCTTGTTGGGAAAGCTTAACTGAGGAGATACAGAAAGCTAAAAGCTTAACAAGCAGGAAGGGCTTTCTAGGCAGAGGGTACACATGTGCCATCGAACGGCATGGCATATGCATTTGAGTGGATGGAGATGACCCTGGAGAGGGAGTTGTAGCCATATGGGGGAAGACCTTAACCTCACTCTAAGGAGCCTGGACTTGATCCTGTGGGCAAAACGGAGCCAATACAGTTTTTAAGTAAGTTGGTGTTACATCCTATTTGGCTCTACTGGCACCTTTGAAGACAGATTGAAGCAAGGGAAGACCAGAGGCAGAGAAGCCATTTTGGAACTATTACAATAGTCAGGCTAGAGAAATCAAGAGTCATAGAACCAGAGATGGTCCTTGCCTTCAGTGTATTAAGCTTAACGAATGTCTATTTTAATTTCCTGAAAGATCAATCTTTCGATATCCTAAAGAGATCATCTGTTAAATGGTCTTTACGTGTTTTAATGTAAAGATAATATGCTAAATGTGTACATAGCAAACAACTCTTTTCCATATTGCTGCATTTGATCTTCCCTATAGCCCTTTGAAGTTCGGTATTATTATGCCAGCCAATTTTACAGATGAAAAAACCTCAGAATTATTTTCCAAGGCATTGTAGATAGTAAAAGCCAAAGCCAGAGGAGAGATGCCAAGATGGCGGCTTAGCAAGGTGTGGGATTTAGTTCGTCCTCCAGAACGGCTGCTAAATAACCAGGAACAGTAAGAACAACTTCTGGGGCCACATCAGTGACCAGACACACAGCGTACCCCAGTCTGGACCAGCTGGACCAGCTGTGAGCCCCCCTAGAACCGTGAGTTCCCCAAGCCATTGCAGCTGGTGCCCCTCCCCCACAGGCTGCTTCCCAGAGGGGAGAGGAAAGAGACTTTACCAGCAGCAGGGGCTGAGCCCGACCAAACTCCAATTGTGGAAATAATTCACAAATTCTGACTACTAAAAATAGGTCCTCAGTTCAGGTGAACCTGGTCAAAGCGAAGTTTGCTGATTTTTGCCCCAGCGCCAAGGGGGCAGGGCTGACAGAAAAAGAAAAATAAAAGAAACAGAGGTTTTTGTGGCTGTGTTTCTACAAAGGCTTAACTGCCTTTGGATACAGCAGCAGGGCTTCTCAGGCTGCAACTGCCCCAGGTATAGGTAGAAACAAGCTTGTTTGAGAGCTTGTCTGGAGCCTGTGCCTTCCCTAGGGGAGGGGTGAAGCACAACTCAGGTGAATCCCTCCCTCAAGGAATTCAGACCCCAGGGCTTGGAAAATTGAAGCAATTAATGCCAGACTACAACCTCTACTGTCTCCACCATGCCCCCAGCAGGGAGAGTCTTCCAAAGTTAAAAGTACCACATCATCTTATGCAGGTGGGACCCGCAGGCAGACAAGCACTACATATGGGGCAGGATAAGAAAAACAGAGTCCAGAGACTTCACAGGAAAGTCTTTCAACCTGCTGGGTCTCACCCTCAGGGCAACTGATGCAGATGACTCTTTCTTCCTGACAGGAGGTCAGTTTGGGCTGGGAAAATCTGGTTGGTGTGTATAATACCTAAGTAGACCGTCCTAAGGGTGGGGGTAAAAGGAACCATACAGGCAGGGCAAGAAACAAGAAAACAAGAACTGAAAAATTCTGCTCTGTTAAACAAACCTAAGCTAGTGGTCCAGAATAAGCTGAACTGAATGTCAAAGAAGAAACAGACAACAAACTCATCCACCAAGAAAATCCGAGGTAAAAGAAGGGAAAACAATCTCCAGAATGAACTAATTAAGGTAATTAAATGCCTAGATGCCAGCAAAAAATAACAAATCACACTAGGAAAATTGAAGATATGGCCGAGTCAAAGAACAAACCAACAATTCAAATGACATACAGGAGTTGAAACAATTAATTCAGAATGCTCAAACAGATGTGGAAAACCTCATTAAAAATCAAATCAATGAATTGAAGGAGGATATTTAAAAAGGCAAGGAATGAACAAAAAGAAGAAATCAAAAGTATGAAAGGACAAATCACAGAACTTATGGTCATGAAAGGTACAGTAGAAGAGATGAAAAAAAAAAACAATGGAAACCTACAATGTTAGATTTCAAGAGGCAGAAGATAGGGATTAATGAACTGGAGGATGGGACATCTGAAATCTGACAAGCAAAAGAAAATATAGGGAAAAGAATGGAAATATATGAGCAGGGACTCAGGGAATTGAATGACAATATGAAGTGCATGAACATGTTGTGGGTGTCCCAGAAGGAGAACAGAAGGGAAAAGGAGGAGAAAAACTAATGGAGGAAATTATCACTGAAAATTTCCCAACTCTTATGAAAGACTTAAAATTACAAATCCAAGAAGTGCAGTGTACCCCAAACAGAATATATCCAAGCAGACATACTCCAAGACACTTACTAATCAGAATTTCAGAGGTCAAAGAGAAAGAGAGAATCTTGAAAGCAGCGAGAGAAAAGCAATCCATCACATACAAGGGAAGCCCAATAAGACTACGCATAGATTTCTCAGCAGAAACCATGGAGGCGAGAAGACAGTGGGATGATATATTTAAATTACTAAAAGAGAAAAACTGCCAACCAAGAATTCTATATTCAACAAAATTGTTCTTCAAAAATGAGGGAGAAATTAAAACATTTTCAGACAAAAAAATCACTGAGAGAATTTGTGATCAAGAGACCGGCTCTGCAAGAAATACTAAAGGGAGCACTAGAGACAGATATAAAAAGACAAGAGAGAGAGTGTGGAGAAGAGTGCAGAAATGAAGACTATCCATAGAGGTAAAAAGAAGGAAAATTAGATATGATATATAAAATCCAAAAGGCAAAATTGTAGAGGAAAGTACTACCCATACAACAATAACACTAAATGTTAATGGATTAAACTCCCCAATCAAAACACACAGACTGGCAGAATGGATTAAAAAACAGGACCCATCCATATGGTGTCTACAGGAAACATATCTTAGACCCAAGGATAAACATAGGTTGAAAGTGAAAGGTTTGGAAAAGACATTTCATGCAAATAACAATCAGAAAAGAGCATGAGTAGTTATACTAATATCCAACAAATTAGACTTCAAATGTAAAACAGTTTAAAGAGACAAAGAAGGACACTATGTACCAATAAAAGGAACAATTCAACAAGAAGACATAACAATCATAAATATTTAAACACTGAGCCAGAATGCTCCAAAATACATGAGACAAACACTGAGAGCACTGAAAAGAGAAATTGACACATGTACCATAATAGTTGTAGACTTCAATTCCACTCTCTCATCAATAGAAAGAACATCTACACAGAGGATCAATAAAGAAACAGAATTTGAATAATACAATAATGAGCTAGACTTAACAGACATTTATAGAACATTACACCCCACAAAAGCAGGATACACCTTTTTCTCAAGTGCTCATGGATCATTCTCAAAGATAGACCATATGCTGGGTCACAAAGAAAGTCTCAATAAATTTAAAAAGATTGAAATCATACAAAACACTTTCTCAGATCATAAAGGAATGAATTTGGAAATCAATAATAGGCAGAGTGCCAGAAAATTCACAAATATGTGGAGGCTCAATAACACACTCTTAAACAACCAGTAGGTCAAGGAAGAAATTACAAGAGAAATCAGTAAATATCTCAAGGCAAAATGAAAATGAAAACACAACATATCAAAATTTATGGGATGCAGCAAAGGCAGTGCTAAGAAGGAAATTTATTGCCCTACATGCCTATATCAAAAAAGAAGAAAGGGCAGAAATCAAGGAATTAACTGTACACTTAGAAGAACTAGAGAAAGAACAGCAAACTAACCCAAAAGCAAGCAAAAGGAAAGAAATAATGAAGATTAGAGCAGTAATAAATGAAATTGAGAACATGAAAATAATTGAGAAAATCAACAAAACCGGAAGTTGGTTCTATGAGAAAATTAGTAAGATTGATGGACCCTTAGCAAGATTGACAAAAAGAAGAAGAGAGAGGATGCAAATAAATAAGATCAGAAATGGAAGAGGAGACATAACTACTGACCCCACAGAAATAAAGGAAGTAATGACAGGATACTATGAACAACTTTATGCTAATAAATACGACAATGTAGATGAATAGGACAACTTTCTAAAAAGGCATGAACAACCAACATTGACTCAAGAAGAAATAGACAACCTCAACAAACCAATCACAAGTAAAGAAATTCAATCAGTCATTAAGAAGCTCCCCAAAAAGAAAAGTCCAGGACCAGATGGCTTCACATGTGAATTCTACCAAACATTCCAGAAAGAATTAGTACCAATTCTGCTCAAACTCTTGAAAAAAATTGAAGAGGAGGGAAAGCCACCTAACTCATTCTATGAAGCCAACATCACCCAAAATAGATGGTAATTAATATTTTAAAATTTTAACTTATGTGTGAGACTAAAGCAAAAAATGTTTATTTGGTACAAAATTTATATTTTGACTAGTGCATTTCCTAATATAACTTATATAGACAACCTAACTGAACACCATAAGTACATGGAACCTTTGTTGGTTTGTCTAGCGTGATGCCCCGATAAATCCCAGAGTGATTTGAACAGTGAATAAAAAAGTATTTGCAAAGTCCCCTTGGGGGAATGGTGAGAAAGGGCAAAAACTCAACTTCCCCAAGTTGAATTCTTGATATTCTCACAAGCAGTGTGGACAACCAAAGCAATAGGCTGAGCCCCCAATCTTGGGGTTTGTTCATATGAAACTTAACTCCACAAAGGATAGGTCAAGCCTACTTAAAATCAGGCCTAAGAGTCACCCCCAAGAGAACCTGTTCTGTTGCTCAGATGTGGCCTCTCTCTTCAGCCAAAACAACAAGCAAACTCACTGCCCTCCCCCTGTCTACGTGGGACATGACTCACAGGGGTGTGGACCTTCCTGGCAATGTGGGACAGAAATCCTAGAATGAGCTGAGACTCAGAATCAAGGGATTGAGAAAACCTTCTTGATCAAAAGGGGGAAGAATGAAATGAGACAAAATAAAGTATCAATGGCTGAGAGATTCCAAACAGAGTCGAGAGGTTATCCTGGAGGTTACTCTTATGCATCAAATAGATATCACCTTGTTAGTCAAGATGTAATGAAGAGGCTGGAGGGAAGTGCCTGAAAATGTAGAGTTGTGTTCCAGTAGCCATGTTTCTTGAAGATGATTGCATAATGATATAGCGTTCACAATGTGACTGTGTGATTGTGAAAACTTTGTGCCTATGCTCCTTTTATCTACCTTATCAACAGACAAGTAAAACATATGGAATAAAAATAAATAATAGGGGGAACAAATGTTAAAATAAATTTAGATTGAAAAGCTAGTGATCAATGAAAGGGAGGGGTAAGGGGTATGGTATGTATGAATTTTTTTCTGTTGTCTTTTTATTTCTTTTTCTGAATTGATGCAAATATTCTAAGAAATGATCATGATGATGAATATGCAACTATGTGATGATATTGTGAATTACTGATTATGTATGTAGAATGGAATGATCAAAAGTTAAAAAAAAAAAGTCAAAGCCAGAACTCAGTCTAGGCCCAGAGCTTTCCTCAAAGTACTCAGAGAGAATGATGATACCAGGCTGCTTCAATTTCTTAAAAATGAAGACTTCCCAGAAAAACGTTACAAAACTGTAGTGTATTTTTAATATATACATTTAACAAATTCACATCTTTACTGTAAAAGAGCAATGTGGTAGTAATTGTGCTATCCACAACTAATTATGAAATTTATTTTTCTTAAGTATTAATTTGCAGGTACTTATGCCAGTGTTTTCCAGAAGTAGAGCACAAATTCTAAGCTGATGAATGTAATCTTCTTTCAGCCCTATCTGTGTATCTCTATGATTGAACATCCAACTTCATTTGAAGAGAATACCAGAGAACCAAATTTGAGGCCCTTCAAGAAGGTTAGATTCCCCGTAGATGGGATCAAACTCTTCATTCTAAACCAGAATTAGAAATTTTGACAGTTGCTTTGACTGTTTTGAAAGCAGACTCCTTTCGGTGGTAGACAGTTAAAAGTTGGCTCAGAGTTCTGGTGAGTATAACTCGGGCATAAGGGGCTGGAAACATTAAAATATCCAGGTAGAGAAGGGCAAAGATGAATTTCACCCAGATTTCCTAGAAGCTACTTCATGCAAACTGAAGTGACATAACAAATGTCCAGTATTATAACCAGGAGTTCTCATATGCTCACTACTAAGTATGAATGGCATTACTAAAGCCATTGGTCAAATTAGAGTTGTTCCTTACTGACGAGCAAAGTAACAAAACAAAAAGTGATGATATGAGAATTCTATCAAATTCTTTTTTTTATTATTAATTAAAAAAAGAATTAACCAAACAATTAGAAATCATTCCATTCTACATGTACAATCAGTAATTCTTAGTAACATCACATAGCTGCATATTCATCATTCTATCAAATTCTTAAAGCAGTAATATAATGTCCCATTCAAAGAATACTTTAAATTCATTTTATATAAAGCACTGTTATTTATTTAGTAAGAAGGAAACACACAATCCATTTTTCAAACAACACTACTATTGACATTATATATTGGCAGCTTAATTAAGAAGTCTGTTGGTGATGTTTAAAAGAAACTGACATATTTTCAATCCAGAAGGACACTATTCAAGACAGATATGTCTATTGTTAGATCATACATACTAAAATGTGTCACAGACACTACACATAAATGTCTAGGATCTACAGTCACAGCATCTTCACACTGGAAAAATGACTTACATTTATTCTCAAGTCAGAAATAACTTTTTGGAAAAATTGTAAAGCCAATCTATGTATGGAACATAAAGTACAAAGCAGTGATTACTGAAATAACTACTTAGCCATATTTTCATACAGAACCCAGTTTTGTTTTGCTCCTTTCCTGCCCTATCCATGAACATACTCCCCAACCCCAAATTTGGTCCAAACTCTCCCTTTCTCCATGCTAATAGCTCACTCAGTCTGGCAGGCTCCTTGGTCATGGAAACTAGAGAACTACCAGGGACAAAATGTATAATTCATCTCCCCATTACCCAAGAAATGTAAAAGCACATGTTAGGTCTCACAACATTTTTCCAACAGACAATCCACACCTAAAAGGAAAAAACAGAATTTCATTCAAATTATCCCAAACTATAATGTTTTAATATCTCTAAGGTCTACTGAATATGTGTGGAATCAATAAAATGGATCTCATCGAAAGTCCAACAAAAAACAGAATTAAGATGTCCTGGGTTGCCATTAGGAGTTAGGGTTTTTTTGTTTGTTTTGTTTTGTTTTTGTTGTTATTTAACTAAAGAGAAGGGACTGAAAATACTTAAAGAATACACTTTTCCATTCCTTTTGTTTCTTGCACTAGGGACACATCTAATTAAGAGCAGAGGAAAAATAAATGTACCCAAACAAGTTGTAAATTTACTGAAGGAAGGGACCACATCCTATTTGTCTCCTTCATTTTCCTCCCCTATTTTGCACAGTGATCCACACATAGCAGAGGTACTCAAATCAGTTGAAAAGGCAATTCATGCTTCAATTCACATTAATATGGAAGGGCACACAGATTTAAGGAGCAGCTAGAACAAACAAGGGTAGATGCAGATCTCTTCTGATTTCTGACTAGTGAGGTACACTGTCTTGAAAAGCTCTTGGCTGAAGCTTGCATAAGACTGGCGTCACTAACTGCTGGCCAACGTGGCATTCTTAATGTCTTGATTTGCTTCCGTTTCTGGTGAATGTAGTAATTTTCTGACCAAAAAAACCATGAAAGATGATTTGAAGCAGGCTTTCAATGGCAGCTGTCTGTCTCAGTCCTAGAGGCACTGTATCTGTGAACAAAATGGGAATCAGTAATTAATCCAAGCCTTTCAAAGAACAACTTTTCAGAAGTACAAAGGGTGGCCTTTCACTGATCACTAAAATTGATTTAGCTCAACATTTCAACAGTACAACCAGGATTTTTATGATGATAATGCAGTTTAACATTTCCTTTCCCAACTTTAAATAATGACTTTGAAATCCATCCCACCTCCAAGCACAGATGCAAGCCTAATAAAAACCGAAATGCCACATATCTGTACATTTTGAAAAGATAGTTTTCCTACCAAACCCTACAGATAAGGATTTTATATTTTCTTTCCTCGACTTGATAAACGGAAATAAGCCCTCCTTCCAAGCTCTACTCCTTATGAATAGTAATGTCTCTGACTGTGTCCCATCTTGTGTCACTGAAGTAGATGGTTGGCAAACAACAGCAACAGCTCCAGATAGAGAAACACGTCAGGAAGAAACTGGCCAGCCAGGAGCACACCTTCTTCACCAAAGAAGAAGGTTACCTGAACTAACCAGGTAAGCTAGAAGACAGAGGCTCAACGTGAATGCTTCAAATATCAGCTACAGCAGCAAAGGAAGGGTCCAAGTGGGTCCCACCTTGGGTTTTTCAGCCATCCCTATGCACATGTAACAGTATCATCAGCAAGGAAAGATAGTAACTTTTTTACAAGAAATATTTCTATATTCAATCATATACTCAGGGGCTATTGTCTCTCTGCAGTGCCCCATTGCAGACCCACCACAGAGAGAAGTAAAGTGAGCAAAGTTAAGTAAGCTTAGGCTTAACACAATTTATTTACTAATTTACTTATTTATTTGGGCTTTTAAAAATAGGCTGAAAATGATTATATTTGTGTTTAAAATATCTTCAGCTCATGAGAGAATATGTCATACATGAACATTTAAAATACACCTGAAATCATTTAAGACTCTTTCCTCTTTATCCATTATATCAAACTCTTCACTGAAGGCTGTAAATTCTTAATTTGAAATACTTTTGCAGTCTACTTTTCTTATAAATTTCTACTATCTGTCTTGGTTTGGCCCTGTCCTCCTCAACCTGGATATAACAGTCTCCGAGCTATGCCTAGGATTCCTCTACTACACTCAACTCCCTCCTAGTGATGCTGTCACCAGTGGGCTTCCACTTTTCCAGAGCCCTGCTGAGCCGGACTACTCAAGTAGTAGTAGTGCTTAACAGGTTCAGCACTACTGTGAATCTCAGCCCATCCTCATGAGAGCAGACACAAGAGAAGCAACCTCGGCCCACCAAATGGAGGGACTGAAATTCAGTTTTTGGCACAAATGTGCTGAGCTGCACTGAGTTTCCTCTACCTTGCTTTCTCATCATGCCCTCCCACTCCCCATATGCCTAACTGCAGACTTGCTGACCCATTCCTTAGAACTGGCTTCTACCCTGACTAGCTTCCTAGTTCCCTACAACATCTTGTGCCTTGCCTTGAACCTAAACCTACTTGACTAGAGCGCTGATACAACCCTTTCCTAGATTTTATTCCAGGACTCTAGCTGCTGGCTGGAATCAAGCTGTGAACAGATGATTACCTACTACCACAATACCACCATACCTAATTCTAAATCTCACCTGCTATCTATGTTTCAGTTACCCCAACCCTTCTGCTGAATTGGTTCTACTCAGATACCAACTCCTTCCTGAACCAATCCCAAGAAAAGCACATCCTCTTGGTCACAGAGGCCTGGATTGCTGGCTAATTCTAGCAAGTTCCCCAGTCCTTGATATAACTAGTCCTGGCCTCCTCCTGTTCCTGGCTTTGTTGCTGATACAGGAAACCCCTTTTGCCAGTTTAGACAAATTATAAAACTACAATGTTTTTATAACATATATCTTTTACTCAGTGAGTCAATTAGTCAGTCAGTCATTTATTAATTTATCTTCATTTCCTCATTGCACACACAAAAAATGAAGTAGCTAGCAATAAATCCTTGTTTAAAAACATCTTAAATGGCTGCCTACGGTATAACCCACTGAGTTCAAATTCTTCTGCCTAATTTTTTAGATCTTCTACTATTCCTATTTCACTTCATTTCCTGTTCTCCAATGTGAAATTTCTTTCAGGCAGAGGTCTTCTGACCTCTAAACTCTTTCTGCACCTTTGTTCATGTATCCTTTTCTGTTTTCTTCTTAATTAGCTCCTTCTCATCCTTTTTTAGCCCCTCTTGTGACACATTCCAAGAAGCCTTCCCACCAAAATAAATCCCTTATCTGGGATTCATCTGGAATAATCAATATCACACAGTTTAGACTTGATCTTCTCTACTTATTTCATGTACATCAGCTCCCCAGATAGATTTATTTTTTCGAGAACTGCGTTAAAGGCCAAGTCCCATACTTGCTACTGTGCTTCCAAAGTGCCTAGTGCTGACCTCTAGAGGGGAAGCAAAGTTCCACACCCATTTTCTCTCTCCCACCTCCCCTAAACCCCATCCCCAAGGAGAAAAAGAGATTATGTGCCTCAATAAGTTAATGGATGTTAACCAGACCTCTTGTAAAAAGGGTGGAGCTTTTAATGCACCGGAAGAAAAGTTTTAAAGCTTTTGCTTCTGTGAGCTATGGTTTCTTTGGAGTTCATCTTTCGGGGTTTTCACTTCTTTTGGATTGCTCCTCTATGTTTCCAAGTAGCTAGTGTGGTAAACAGGTTTGCAACTGTCTCCCACTTGCAAGATACATCCTGCACCACAATCCCCTTCCCAGATAAAACTGGACTCATTAGACCAGCTCTACCTTAAATGTTCATCTTTCTTTTTTGCTTTTTCTGCATCATCTTACCACGAGTGAAGTACTAGCTGAAGAGCTTGACTCAATTTGTCCAAGCAACTCCACATGGATAGCTGAGCTCAGGGACTGCACTAGGGTTGAGGAATGCAGGGCCCAGGTAACAAGTAAGAACACATGTATATATACTTGAGATCTAGCCTGTGCTGATCTTCAAGAATCAAGGTTCCCAAGAGACAGCTGGGCAAGGATCTGTGGGTCCACTAAACACAACTGAGATCTAAAAATATTCTCAATAAATACTTATTAGTTGACTCATACATCATAAATGTCTAAATTTTATCAGAAAAGACCAAGAATTCTAAGAAACTTTGCCTCACAACAGAGGTATGAATTGAATTCATGCCTCTCTAAAAACTTTAATCATATTTCTGTAAAGCCATTTCTCTAACAACATGCCTCTTACAACATAGATCTAGGAATCAGAGATCTTTTTGAGAATGAGAATGCAAGTAAGACAATTCGTGGGGTTTTTGCAAGACTTTATGCCAAAGATTAAAGCCAGCGGGCTTCTTATATTGTGAAATTTTGTATTAATTAGCACATGCAGATGACCAGGATTCACTGTAGAATCATGCAATATTCATGATATCGCATGTATATTAAATATGTAAATATATCATATATACCTACATATAAAATACAGAGAGAGACTTGATAAAATACTATTTGAAAAGAAATGGATAAAGAATTTAGGTATATCCCAAAGTCATGAGATCAGATAACACTTGGTTAAGTTTGCAGCCAAAATTTTACTTTAATCAGCATGTGAAGTCAAAGGCTGCCAATTTCCCCCATACCCATTTTCCCCTTCTTCCTTATTGAATCCCTGTGTTTTAAGGGGCACGCGGCCACGAAGACTATATTTCCAGGCCTTCCTGGCAGCTAGTTATGGCTAATGAGATCTGAGTAAAATTAGGAGTACAACTTTCAGGGAGTGCCCTTAAAGAATATAGTGTGCATCTTCAGCCATATAAATGAGGCCAATATCCAGGGAAAGCAGAGTAATAAGACAGAAGTTTATTTCTCCTTTATACAATAATCTAAGCATAAGAAGTCCAGAGCTGATATGGCAGCTCCACTGTGTCAAGAATCTCCTTCTATCTTAAGCCACTGTATTTTGGGATCTCTTAACCAGAACACAGTTAAACTGCTGTAACAAATACAGCACTATAAGTCCAGTTTTGCCACTTACTAGCTGTCTGACCCCCAACAAATTAAACTCAATAAATGTGCTTCTTTGCTGGTACCTACTTCATAATATCTTTTTCTTTTTTTTTTGTAGTTCCCATTATATCCCCCATTTCTAGCATAGAGCCTGCGAACAGAAAACATTCAAAAAAGACTATTATTGAAATTCCTATTGATAAGCCAGATCTAGCCAAATAATGCCATACCTTAAATAACTATTAGGTACTTCCAACAAACATCTAATGTAACTTATGTTGTGGTTTAGAATGATCACATTTTCTGACCCAAATCTTAGAAACAAGGTCAAAGACATTTTTTCTGACTTGTGAGTTTATTTATATGGAATTCCCACATGTTAAACCACTACTTCTCAACTTAAAGAACTAATTTTACTTTTTAAAAACCATCCCCTTAAGTCAGGCAGTTCTGGAAAGTCAGAGGCACCTAGTCCCAGGAGTATTGGTCTATCTCTATTAATTATTATTACTGCTAGTAATAAGGTTCCCCTGGGTATGCACATATTTTTTTTTAAACCTGATTTTTAGAATATATTTATCATTGTGAATTTGTATTGTAATAAGTTACGAAAATAATTCTTCTATTTTCCCAAAAGAAGATGGGCACTTCTTGCTTCTACAAAATAGCATCAATGAATATACTTCTCCCATTAAAGAACACTTAATAAACACACACACACCTGGCTGCTTTCATTTCACCAC
This sequence comes from Tamandua tetradactyla, assembly GCF_023851605.1. Taxonomy (NCBI): domain Eukaryota; kingdom Metazoa; phylum Chordata; class Mammalia; order Pilosa; family Myrmecophagidae; genus Tamandua; species Tamandua tetradactyla. Next base: position 37,830,842 of record NC_135347.1, on the reverse strand, counting down.
AAGTTGCACCCATTCTGTCAAGCATTGAAGTAAATCAGTCTGATCCACTGAGGTGATGGATTCTGACAAACTGTGTGAGGCTGTCATTAGGGGAGGACAGAGTACAGACTCTATGCAGGACATTATAGTTTCTCACCCATTCAGCATATGAAGCATAAGAGGAAAACAAGAAGATGGAAATAAAGATAAACATGAACTTACTGCTTCTCTCTCCCCAGAAGAATGCTAGGATCTGGTCACCAATCCTACCTTTCACTACTTACATATAAAGTTCCAATTTTGTTTCAGCTAATATAAAGACCTTTCCTAAAGGGCACAAAGCCTATGCACAAAATTCATTTTTCAGTAACTGTAGTCTAACTTGAGTCTTATGCCTCCACTTTCAAAATATTATTCTTTCCTCATTACCTTACCTATTTATATAGCTATTTTAGCTGTTCTATAATTTTTTAAAGAAAAACAAATTTTACTTACATGAAGTTATCATCTAGAATGGAGAGTATATAAACAGTACAACTCATTAAAGAATTGAAAAAGTCAAGGTAAAATTCATTAATGAATTGAAAATAAGTCTGAATGAATGGAAGTGTGAATTATGGTTGACTACCAAAAAGATCATGATAACAACAACAGCTTGAGCGTTTACTACATGAAAATCACTGGGCTGAGCACTTTATATGCATTTCCTCAGAATTTGAGAAATAAGTAACCTGCTTACAGCCACGTCACTAATAAAAGGTAGAATTACTTTCAAACAGGTTTTGCCTGACTCCAAAGTCTATGCTCTTTTTTCTTTAATTTTTTAAATGTAATTTTATTGAGATATATTCACATACCATATAATCATCCGGACTGTACAATCACTGGTTCACAGTATCATCATATTGTTGTACATTCACCACTATACTTTTTAAACATTTTTATTACTCCAAAAAAAAAATAAAAATAAAAAATGAAAACCCCAAACATCCCATTCCCTTATCCCCACCTCCATTATTTATTTCTTTTTTGTTATTATTTTTTTTTTACTCATCAGTCCAAACACTGGATAAAGGGAATGCCAGCCGTAAGGTTTTCACAATTACGCAGTCACACTGTAAAAGCAGGTTACACAACTGTCTTCAAGAATTAAGACTACTGGATTACAGTTCAACAGTTTCTGGTATTTCCTTCTAGCTATTCTAGTACACTAAAAACTAAAAAGGGATATCTATGTAAGGCATAAGAATAATCTCTAAAATGACCTCTCAACTCTATTTGAAATCTCTCAGCCATTAAAGTGCTGGGTTTTTCCTTCAATTAATAATAATAAATAATAGTAATAATAAGAGAGCAATACCTCAGATTAGGTTAGCAAAATTCTAAAGTACTAAGTTTACTCATTTTAGTGAAAAAAAAGGGAAGGTATCGGAAATTGGCTTACCAATGATTTTAGTTAGGGAATAATTACCTACATTTATGAAGTAACTGTACACACCAGGCACTTGATATATTAAATGTAACCCTCACAACAACCCTATAAAATAGATAAAATTATCTCCATTTTACAGATGGGAGAGAAAAGATACAGGAGCTAAGTAGTCTGTCCAAGGTCACATAGTGAGGACATGGCAGTTTTTTCACTATGCCATTCTGCCACATGATGTCCCCTCTCTTGCAAAGCCTGAAGTCTGTATTTAAAGTAATAGTGCTATCCACCTGCAATTCTATTTATACTATTTATTAGTTCAGCAAAGCTTTAGTTCAGAGACAATGCAAGAGAGAAACTTTAACCCAGGCCCTGCCCTCATTAGAATAAATTCCAAATTTAGTGAGGTCCATGTTAATGGGTTTCACTATAAGCAAAAAAGTGCTTAATAGTCACTTAGCCCTGCTTTATCTCTACTGACAAGTCTAAGGTGCCACACAACAGTAAAGGGAGAAAAACATTAAGCACAAAACTAAAAGAGATAAGGAGTACCTGTAATTTTCACTCCAGTGAAAAGTGAAAATATAAAATTGCAAATGCATGACAACAAATTCAACCCTATAAGTTTACATGCTCTATTCATCAGCTAAAGAAAATTAATCCTAATCAGATGCTCATATTAAGGAATATAACCATAGCAAATTGGCAATCATAATTAAAAGTCCATTTAAAATCTCTTTGGTGAGCAGTGAAATGATCTAACACAGCCAGGCTGCCAGGTCCTTTCTGCAGTGTTGTATAAATGTGCACATAATGTGATGTTTCTGGCTGTTTAACATGGCCGTCTCTGCTACTCACGCTGCACTTGTTCCTAATGAAGACATGCTCATGTGCACTGAGTGGGGAAGATGCCCAAGATGTGACAATCAGGCACATGTCTGCAGCACTGTTTCCACTGCTCCTATAGTCAGATCCATAACACATAGGGTTTCCCCATGTGGGTCATCACAATGTGGCAAATATTCTAAACAAATCCTACATGCTTTGGAAGAGGCAACATGAAGCAGCCAGGAGCCCACATGTGATGTCACATTTTTATTTTCCTTAAGCCAACTTGTAAAAGAATTGCTATTTGCCTCTCTCCAAGGGCAGTAGCCCTGGAACACAAGCAAAGCAATCCAGGCCAAGGGTAGCTCAACTATTCTTTCAGTATTGACATACTCTGGGATAGGCTGGACTCTCAACAGGCCACCTGCTTCCTGGAGATGAGAGAGGTAAGGCTTAAAAGAAGGCCCACTTGCTGAGGACCATCGTAAGGAATAGGTTAAATCAATCTTGGACACCTTCCATAGCTACTCTACCTGAAGTACAAAAGTATAAACTTCCCGATCATATAAATGTAAATCAATCCAAACGTCCAAGGCTGCCATAATTCTGATAAATCCATAATATTTTGTAGTTTGATTGGCTTGTTGACCAGGCTTACCAAAGCATTATTTTAAGTTCTACTCTTTCACCTCTAACTTGCTTGGCCAAAGCTTCATGACTATTATTACTTCTTCTAAAGAACACTGCAATTTCAGGTCATTAGAAGGCATTATTGAAAAAGAAAATGGTGTCTCATTCTGGACTTACCAAGGTTAGAGCAAAAAGAAAATACTGTTCTTGGGAATATAGGATAACTCTGAGCTCTCTCAAAATTCTTCTCAACCTATGAGTCTCTTGTTGTTATTAATTAATCTTATAGGAGACTCATTAACTCCACTTCTAAAAATCTGTCTTAAAGAAATACTAACACATATTCACAAAAATAAATATGCTACTATGTTCACTGCAACACTTGTGATAGAAAAAAATGTAAAATGAGCTAAATGGCCAGCAGTTGAAGAACAGATAATTACAGACCACCTATACCATGTAACACTGTGCAGTCATTAAAAATAATATAGTAAAAAGTAGTTCTTTACTATAAAAATAATAAAATAATAAGATAGCTCCCCATTTATGACAAGAAAATTATTCAGTGAAAAAGGGAACCTGCAGAGCAAAAGGTATAGTGTGATAACATTTTGGAAAAAACAGAACTGTACGTATATGTTCATATATGTATACAGAGAGAAATATATGAAAAGCATCTATCTTAGAGATATAAATTAAAAGACAGAGAAGCGTTAAATATATCTATTATATTTTAATATTCAGGCAAAAATATCTATTATATATTTATATATATGTATATACATAGAAAAACAAGGAAAGATGCATATTAACAGTGGTTACTTCTTAAAAGTGAGATTAAGAAGGGAAGACTAACTTTTTATTGGATACACTAGAGTGTTTGCTGAGGTCTGTCAAGTAGGACTACAGTCTTTGTCCTAGTCTTCCAGGGCTACTATGATGAGTATCACACACTGGTTGACTTAAACAACAGGACTTTATAGTTTCACAGTTTGGGAGGCTAGAAGCCCAAAATCAAAGTATTAGCAGAGCTTGCTTTCTCGAGGAAAGTGTAGCATTCTGGCAATCCTCCAACACATGTAGATCTCTCTTTTCTTGTATCTGATCCTCTGGTTTCAACTTCTGGCTTCAACATACTGACTGCTTCCGAATTTCTTCTGCTTCTAAGAACTTCAGCTATATGGATTAAGGCACACCCTGATTCAATTTGGCCTCATCTAAATAGGCTCTTCCAAGGTCCTATTCACAAAGAAGTCCAAACCTTAACTAATAATAACATCTTCAAAGGGACTATTTACAAATGGGTTCAAACCCACAGGACTGGGGGTTAGGACTTAAACTTGTCTTTTGTGGGGGACATGACTCAATCCCCAACATCTTTGTCTGAGAGCACATCAGTAGTGGCTGAATCCAGATTGCAAAAGGTTAAAGAATAAATGGTGATGAGGCAGAGGCAAGAGAGTAGACAAGTCAAAAAGTATTCAAAGAAAGGAAACTGAGAAAGATTTCAGGGAAGAATTTTTTTTAAGAAAGAGGCCAATAAAGTGGCAAAGGTAGAAAAATGGGAGAGACAAATTAATTTATAACAAGAGTTTAAGGACAGTGATAGAATCATGGCCACAATGGAGGAGGGACACCTCTTAATGAGACATGGACCAAAAGAAAGGAAGACAAAAGCCATTGTGATTTGAGACTAAAAGGAAGTAAGGGAAATTAAGTTCACATCACAGAATCAGTTTTATAAAAATGTGGATAGATCCTGAGGCTAAATCCAGAAAACAAAAAACTTGCATACTGCCAAAGGACTGGCTGTGCTGAAGTTATGACCAAACTCAAAAGAACCAAGATCTACTTGTAAATGTGAAACTTTTGAGCAATTTCATTATTTATACGATATTGCTTAGAAAAATATTGATATATATGTACTCTATCACTTAGTATCATACAACATAGTATTAGTTGATTCATGCTCCTTTGTCCCTAGGAACCCTAAGGAATAAAGTTTCTCATAAATAAAAGTGGTTTAAGCTTGATTGACCCTATGCAATTTTTCACTGCAATTTTGGCTACTATTACACCATACTCCCCCCAAGTTGCAACATAGTACAAAGTAAAATCAAACAGGCCAAAGAAACTGGTGGAAAGATTCACAGTTTTAAGTCTGGCTCCATACTTTTAACCTAGAGACTAAAATTTCTGCACTCATAATATTTCTATGTTCCTACTGATCTATTTTCATGCCGTGGTTTTAAGGGCCACAGAAGTCCTAGTAAGGACTCCTAGTAACTGATTTCTTGAGTTAAAAGAAGAGACAGATGCTTCATATCTTTCAGCAGTCCTCATAAACAGTCCTGATAAAGTTATATCTTTATGTAACATCTTTATCAGGTTTTAAAGTTATGTTCCAATTTTCACTTCTCAGTTTGATTTACCTTTCCAACCAGCGACCCCCTCTAACTGACAGTTTTTTACATCATTCAGGTTTTGCAAAATGTGTGCTATAGCCCTTACTTGCCTTTTCAGCTGCTATTAAAGTTATATTGCATTTGGTTACGGGTGAAGGCTGGCATTGGAGAGGGTCCATAATGGTGATTGTCATGCAAATCAGCCTCCCACAAGTCAAGCTCTTCTAAGGAGGCTGTGCTTTGCTTCTTCAGCAAAGCTCCATTGTCCCTAGGATAAATCTAACCATCTTTGCTGCCATTGGAGGCAAGAGAGATTTTTTCTCCTGAGAGGGATTAGTGGGCAGCAATGAATCTTTCATTTGGGGTAGAAATATAATTTTATTTAAGAAAATAACTATACGTAATTGGGCCTCTGTCATTTTAAATTTTAATAGAGTAATATGGAGGCTTCTGCAACTTTAAATTATGGCTTTCAGAAGCTTCACATTGAATCTTTCAATTACTCCCTGTAAGTACCTTCTCAAAGCATGTGCCACCATGACATTGATATCACAATTCAAATCTAATTTCAAAACTGACTGCAAGTCTATGAGCTATGTGCTGGCATACAGGCTGCTTCATTTTATTTTTCAAACATCTGATGAAGGGAATCAAGAGGCACTCTCCTATAGCACAGCCAGCTGTTTGCCAAATATTCAAATACCCTGGCATGCAAAAGAAACTTTCAGATTTCCCCACATCAAAATTAGCAAGGATCCCCTATTTTTACAGTTTGGTTCTCCCGCATCCTTTAACACAGGTCCACCTGACTCACTCAGCTAAGTGTTAGCTCTCTATCGCTCACCTTTCCTGTTTCCCCACTCCAGCAACTGGATCCAGTGTGTGCAACAGAATGGCAGCCAGTTCAGACAAAACCATGAGGGAGGGTTTTCAAGTCTGTGTTTCCCAAAAACTGAATCTAAAAGAGGGGTCGATAAGTGTCAATGGCTGAGAGATTCCAAACAGAGTGGAGAGGTTATCCTGGAGGTTATTCTTACGCATTAAGTAGATATCACCTTGTTGTTCAAGATGTAGTGGAGAGGTTGGAGGGAACTGCCTGAAAATGTAGAGCTGTGTTCCAGTAGCCATGTTTCTTGAGGATGACTGAACAATGATACAGCTTTCACAACGTGACTCTGTGAATGTGAAAACCTTGTGTCTGATGCTCCTTTTATCTACCATACCAGCAAAAGAGTAGAACATATAGAATAAAAATAAATAATAGGGGGAACAAATGTTAAAATAAATTTAGTTTGAAATGCTAGTGGTAAATGAAAGCAAGGGGTAAGGGGTATGCTATGTATAACTTTTTTTCTCTATTATCGTTTTATTTCTTTTTCTGTTGTCTTTTTCTTTTTCTAAATCGATGCAAATGTTCTAAGAAATGATGAATATGCAACTATCTGATGATATTAAGAATTACTGATTATATACGTAGAATGGAATGATATCTTATTATGTTTGTTTATTGTTAATTTTTTTAATTAATAAAAAATAAAAATTAAAAAAAATAAAAGAGGGGTTGAACTGATATTTGTAGGAGGAGGAAGACAGAGAACAAAGAGAGAGTATGAGATAAACTTAAAGTGTATTCAGTCGGCTGGAGCAAAACTGGAATTAGACAACAGCAAGGGAAACATGAAAAGGCTTTCTTTCCTTTTACTTTTATTTTGGTGTCCTAACTTACTTGTTATATAACCATTTTATCATTTTAATATTTTTATCTTCATAGTGAAACAATTGGAAACGAAAATATTTAATTATTTATAGCTCTAGCTTTAGACTGCTTCAATTTCCTTAAAATATGTCCCCTACCTCAGTGAACACAGTGCCACATTCACAATTGTAAATAACTAAATACCTCTGTACTAATGAATATACAATGAAAGACAACTCTTATTTCACATTGTAAAGGTCCTGAAGCAATTCTCATTAGTAGGGTGAATTAGAACAGAGATTGTGGATGACATTGGAGGAGTTTAGAAAGAGAAAAAGACTAAGGTGCCAAATGTACATGACAACAGCCACTATTCAAATGGTTGCTCAAATTTCATGAAGCTGGACATCAAAACCCACATATCTAACTGGGAGGATGGGGGTTTCTTGATTCTTCCTGAAAACTTGGATCTATACTTTGACATTTCCTATGACATGTTTACACTTAGAAGGGGCACAGCAAGAATGCTGTCAGGGTACATTTAGGGAAAAGCCAATCTCACAGCAGTCATGAATGCCAGAAGTCAAATAAGTGTGTGCTGCTGAGTATTCTATGAGCAGGATGGAGGAAACTGCTGTCATCTTGGGCCTTTCCTTAGTTCAAGCAAAGCCAGCTGGAAATTCATTTCATTTTAAAATAATAATAATAGTAATAATAATAATAAAAGCTGCTGATCTGAGTGTAAATTTTACCTGAGAAACAGAGAGGCCAATGACATTTCAGTTCTGCCACAAAGCACATTCATTCTATCAACCCAAATCATCATAAGGCAAGTCCATTACTTCTGGGAACTGCAGGTGGCAGAAGTAAGGCGGCCCATGCATGGAATGGCCCTAAGAAAGAGACTGATATCCTTACCCTAGTATCTTTTTTTCCCGAAAACAGATTCAAATATTGTTTTGCCTGAGATCAGGACTACTGTGCCCAGTACACACTCTTCTGAGACAGTGACCACAGACAAAGTAGGAAAATTTTAAGAACCAAAGTTGGTTTAGGAACCTACAGTAGCAAATTACAAATCTGGTCTGACTTAAATGTTTAAGGGAGAGTACAGGCTTATCAGGTGTTTCAAACACAAAACAGTTCTAGTTAAATCATTCACCAAATACCTACTGTGTTCTATTTTGTGCCAGGTACTATATATTGATGAGCCAATTTTGATTAAAGAATAATCTTCATACTCCTGGAGCTCTTTGCAGAATTTAGTACTATGGCTCGCCCCTTCATCTCCAAGTTCCTATGCTTCTGCAAAGGTTCTCTCCCTCTTAAAGAGGTCTACCTCTCAGACTATTGTATTTTTACTTACTGGCTTCTCAGCACTATCCTCATTTCACTCTAAATCAAGAAGGGGTGAGGGGTAGTATATACAAATCAAAATGGGGGACTTTTCTTCAAACTACACAGATACACTCCACCTCTGTGTTTCTAGCTGGAGTAAGTCATATTCCTCAGGTGTTTTGAGGTGAACCACCAATAACAACAAAACTTATAGATCTCTACATTAAACACTTCTTCTAGGTGATATCATCTATCCCCATGACTTTACATATCTACCACCCATAGTGAAGGTATCAAAAATAACATTTTAAGCCCAGACCCTACATATCCAAATATTTACTGGATCTCTGTTTTCAAATGGCCTATTATCTCAAACTCAACAAATGCCACATCAGAGCTGATCTAATATCTTTTCCCCCTCTTCCCTTTTGTTCTAGTTTGCTAGCTGCCAGAATGCAATATACCAGAAACAGAATGGCTTTTAAAAAGGGAAATTTAATAAGTTGCAGTTTACAGTTCTAAGTCCGAGAAAATGTCCCAGTTACAAGTCTATAGAAATGTCCAATCAAAAGCATCCAAGGAAAGATACCTTGGTTAAAGAATGCTGATGAAGTTCAGGGTCTCTCTCTCAAGTGAGAAGGCACATGGCAAACAGGGTCAGGGTTTCTCTCTCAGCTGGAAGGGCACATGGTGAACACGGCGGCGTCATCTGCTAGCTTTCTCTTCTGGCTTTCTTTCATGAAGCTCCCTGGGAGGCATTCCTTCTTCATCTCCAAAGGTCGCAGGCTGGTAGACTCTCTGCTTCTCATGGCTATGTCATTCTCTGCTCTCTAAGAAATCTCTCATTCTCCAAAATATTTCCTCTTTTATAGGACTCCAGAAACTAATCAAGATCCACCCAAATGGGTGGAAACATGCCTCTACCTACCCCAGCTTAACAACCACTCTTGATTAAATCACATCTCCAGGGAGATTATCTAATTACAGATTCAAACATACAGTATTGAATAGGGATTATTCTGCCTTTACAAAATAGGATTTAGATTAAAATATGGCTTTTCTAGGGGACATACATCCTTTCAAACCAGCACACCTTTCTTAATAATATCACTATCCACTCAGTTACCTCAACCATATTTTTACTCCTTCCCCTCCTTCACACTTCCCATTTCCACCTTCATATAGATCAAATCTGTCACCAGATCCTTTCACTTCTTCCTCAGGAACGCGTCATGAGTCTGTCTATCTACAATGAAGCACCTCCCATCTAGGCTCTGCAATTTTGCAGTCTCCTCCCTTCAAGCTATTCTCCAAATACTCCTGTTCCTACTGATTAAACAAGAAAATCCCAGAATACACCACTTATTTTATACAAGACGATTTTAGGTAGTACACAGACCAACTATTTAAAGAACATTTAAATATGTTAATCATTTTAGTTAGAAAAGCAGAATCAACACATCAAACTGGGATATCACATTAATATTGTTTGCTTTTAAAATAAATTTCAGTATAAAAATATGATAATTTTAAGAAAGTAATTAAAATAGGGAGTATGTAGACATTTTTAAAAAGATAAAAAGTGGTAAATAAATCAATGAAGTGTGGTAGGAAATCCAGTCCTACAAATTAGATCCAAACTCCTTACCATATCTGAAACATTAAACTTCATCTTCAGTCACAATCTCTTTCTACATTCCTCGTACTAACTCACACCCTCTGTGCATCCGTTAGGTTTTGCTGCATAATAAAATAACCTACACTGAGAAAAACTATGGAACTATTAAACTTTCCTACCTGGGAAACTCCTGATACTCTCTCAAACACTAACAACTTCCAGGTTAATAGGCCAAGCCCTAGATTTTGAGGCTTGCTCTTAAGAAACTTATTTCTGTAGCAGAGAAGCTAAGCCTACCTATAATTATGCCTAAGAGTTACTTCCAGAGCACCTCTTTAGTTGTTCATATCTGGTCTCTCTCTAAGCCCAGCTCTACAAGTAAAATCATTACCCTCCCCCCACGTGGAACATGACATCCAGGGGTGTGAATCTCCCTGGCAATGTGGGACATGAGCCTACTCCTGGCACCGTGGGATCAACAATGCCTTCCTGACCAAAAGGGGGAAAGGCAATATAACAAAATAAGGTATCAGTAGCTAAGAGAGTTCAAATAGAGTCAACAGGCTATTCTAGAGGTTATTCTTAGGCAAGCCTCAACTAGATATTATTAATTGCCATGGTTTGCCAAATCCCAACCAACATCATTCTTGTTAACCCTAAAGAATACACAGGACTGTGAGATACTATGAAAGTTCCACGCACTAAGTTTAGAAACTTAAAACCTTCAGATGGCTTCTAGGCCAGGTAAGTCCTGAAACCTAGAGGTGCCAGTCTCTACAAGAACATCAACCAGTTCTACTTGCTTCTTCCATATTATCAATGCCCCTTTTCAACATGAAAAAAGTTAGAATGGGCATAACCCAAATATCTCTAAAGATTTAGAGAAGGATCAAAGGAGAAGGAGGAATTACAACTCTGTTGTAATCCTAAAACTTAGGATTTAACAAATGAGTATGACAACTGAATTATTACATTGGTATTTCTTTTTAGTCTCCAGTGTCTTGGAGCAGCTAGAAGGACAAACCTGAAATTATGGAACTGTAACTGTAACAGATTTCAAACTTTGAAATCTGTTCTGTAACTACTTGTTAAAATGTACTTTGAAATTTATTGCTTTTTTGTATGTATTTCACAATTTTAAAACATTTTTAAAAATACCCCAGCTTAGTAGCTTATTATGGGATCAGATCTGATTTTTCTTGTGTCCAGTTAAAAAAACTTCTTGGAATCTTTGATCTAGAGGTGGAGAGTCTATTGTGCCCATTAAATAGGAGGCCAGGTATTACTTGAACAAATAATATTATGCCTCTGAGAAAGACTGATGATCTTTAGTAAGGCCAAGACTGTTTTCATCTTTCTTGAGATTTTACCACTGATTTGTTCTTAATCATGTGCAGTCACTGAGGGCAGCAAAGGTAACAAGTGCTTGATATATGATGCTTGAGCTGTTTTTGTCAGAGCTGCATTTATTTTACGCTATAATCATACTTGGTACTCTTACATGTATATGTTTTTGTTTTATTTTCTCTTGCTTCCAGCAATGGGTCAAATTAATAAGCAATTAACACAACACTACCCTCTGAAATAATAAACATCTGCTTCCTTGGAAGGGATACCTTTCCAGCGCAGATTAAATAAATGACTGTAAGACGTGAGCACCTTAAAATAAAGACTTAACTCTTTATTCATTCCATTATTTGCACAGCTTACAAAATATTCCTTATCTTTTAGCATGTATTAACAATTACAATTGAACCCATCCTTTACAATCTGCAGCAAGCCACAGAAGCTCCCTGCTCATTCTAAAGAAATTTCAAGGAAGGAGGGGTGTGGAGAAACACATTTAATTTATCCTATTGAAAAGGGACCATTCTAAATGGCTTCTGAGCACTTTTGCATCTTTCTACACACTGCAAATCAGCTCAGATATCTTAATCAGTGGCTAGAAACATATCCTTATCAGTTACATATTCATGAAAGATAGTGTGTATGAGCTGCAAAATGTTTGGCAGAGACCCAGGAATAAAAAAGAAAGAAAAAATATGGTAAAGGGTTGATGAAATAGCTTTGTATTTCAGCCCTATTCATTTTGAAATTTTCTATCATCTCTGTTTGTTCTATTTGGAAAGATAATAGGCAAACCAGCAGAATGTCAGATTTCTGTGACTTGGTTTCAGCTATATATAGATACACATACCGTACCACGATCCAAGATGAAAGCATAGCTATATAGAATGAATATGAGTGTGTATGTGCATATATATCATTCTCATATCTCTTTCTAAATTCTCCTTTTCATGATACTATCTTATGCAAAGTTTAGTGCTTTTCTGGTTTCACAATCTAAGCACTGTCTAAACATTGTTTCACAAAATCAAGAGTAGTTCTTGAAAATTAATGTCTGCAGTCAATGGTCTTCTCAAACTGGGCAACTCTCCTTGGAACCTGGGAGCCACAACAGCCGACTGTGTGAGTGAAAGAGCAAGACAATTCATTAGCCGATTCTGCAGCAACTCAAAGTGGCGGGGGATGTCAGCCCCTGCTCTGGCACTTCAATACTAATGAGAGTCATTGCATATTCATAACCCCAAATACAGTCAGCTACTTGTAAAAACTTTTGTCACCCAGGCTTCATGGCAAGAGCAAAGCACTGTACTCTTCGAGTCGTGGTACTTCCGCCAAGTCAGTGCAAGAGCAAGATTGATTGTTTTGCAACGTAGCCTGACAGGGAACTAAAAGATGCTGCCCCAAAGGTCCTAAAACTATGTTTGGTTTGATTGCAAAGCCCCGAATAATCAAAGAAACAAAAAGCAGGCAGTGGTGGTGAATGTGCATGTCTACAGATAACGTTTCTACAGATAGGTACCATACATTAAAAATACATAAAAGAATATTCCAAACAAGGAATTTCACTAATTGAGAGTTTTCTGTTAGTAATGTAAAACCATTCACATCAATTCTTATCATGCCAAAGAATGGCATGCCCCAGTAAACTTGTTCTGAAGTTGCAGAAACACTATGGCATATCTTAATAGAAACAGATTTCTAAAATCATCTGAAGTTTCCTGTCATTATCAATACCAAAGCTTAGTAAACTGAACCTGTCAGCTCAGCCAAATCCACTGCTACCTGGAAACCAATTCCTCAGGTGCCTTTTTGTACTGTTGGCACTGCCTCCCTTGCTTTATCATCAGCATTATTATGATTAGTTTCTAGAAGCCAAGAGCCATTCAATGTGCTTGCCAAGAAATCCTAAGGGGCCAGCACTATGCCATTTGACCCAAAAATACTTATCTGTTTGGGGTCACTACCAGAGTCAGAGAAAGGAAATATATGTTTCAGCATCCACTCTGAAAAAGCCTTGAGCATTTTTTCACTCATAATGATGTCTTCAGCTAGGATGCCAGCACACTTCCACATTTTTCTGACAGACACATAGGCTATAAACTACCTATAAAAATTAAATAAAACAGGACACAGAAAGAAAAGTTTCTAAATTTGATCACACTTGACTTGTTAAAAGTTATTTCCAGATGCATAATGTGCATAAATAGCTGCATAGCTAAGGACAAATCAGGAATATTAAGAAAATGATGGAGTGTTGTGGGGGAAGGGTCTCACCAAACTGTTTTATATCTTAGTCACAGACATACAGGCTTTGAAAATAGAAGGATTTCTGTTTATGATTGATTGAGGTAACTGATTATCCACAGATATTTTAAGTGTTGAGACATTAAATTGTCAGCTCTATCAGTTTGATTGCAGTAAAACATGAAAACATTGACTTTTGTCTAGTTAAAGAAATTTATTTTTCCCAGAATGACAATCCTTTAAGTAGAAGCCAGGCAGCTTGCCAGCTTTCCATGTCATACACTGAAGTTTGCAAATGCAACCCATATTTTCAAGTGCTTTTCAAGGTTCAATGAATAGTGTTAGGTCTTGTAATAAACAGATCCCTGCAGCATATATCATTCTGTAAGCTTAATAAAAGTATTTGCTCATTTTGAAGAAGTAAAAAACACTGCAGTTTTGTATTCAAGGAATATATGTTACCAGTATTCTTTGCTTACTAAAAGTATCTCTCAAAAAGAAATGACCCACTTTGGCTTACCTCATTTTGAACATGTTTGATTAATATGTTTTATAAGTCTGAAATAAATGCTCATCATAACTGTCAGCAAGCTGACAGCTTTCAAAAGTCTTTGTTCCCAAAATGAGGAATTTGTGTGACTTCTTTAAGATACCATATTCCAGCCTAAAAGGAAGATGTTATAATCAAGTAAATTCCACTAAAATTTGATTGCCATTAAGTCAGTCTTGTATTCTGGATCCTTCCATGCACTATATGTCTACATACTATCTTATAAAATAAAAAATACCACACCTTATTATTGCTTGTCAGAACATCTGTTCTCATTGGGCAGTACTGTGGTTCAGTGCTTAAAACCTACGTCATTAAAAAAATGTCAGATGTTATACATAATAAATCATTTTAGCAAAATCTCTGACAAGGAAATCATCAGTAGGTCTGATGATTTAAATGAAAACACCAATCAAAAGACAGATGTGGTCATTAATTCTATTGACATACCAGCACCTTTATTTTTGCTATATATTTTCCAAGCACTTACCACAATCATCAAAATACAGGATGTTCTGCAGATATCTGTACACTAATGTTCACAGTAGCATTGTTCACAATACCCAAAAAGTGGAAGCAAGCTAAGTGTCCATCAGCAGTGAATGAATAAACAAAATATGGCATATTCATGCAACGGAATATTATACAGCAGTAAAAAGGAATGGAGTTCTGATGTACACTACAATATGGATGAGCCTTAAAAACATTATGTTGATAAGGGGAAGGCTAAGATGGTGGCTTAGCGAGGTGTAGGATTTAGTTTGTCCTCCAGAGAAGCTACTAAATAGCCAGGAACAGTACAGAACAACTGCTGTGGCCACGTCAGTGACCAGACATACAGCGTACACCAGTCTGGACCAGCTAGACTGGCTGCGAACCCCCCCAGAATTGTTGAGTCCCTCAAGCTTTGGTATCCCGGTGCCCCTCCCCAATAGGCTCCTTCCCAGAGGGGAAAGGAAAGGGACTTTACCAGCAGCAGGGGCTGAGAGCAACCAAATGCCAATTGTGGAGTTAATTCACAAATTCTGACTACTAAAAACAGGCCCCCACCTCAGTTGAACCACGAATAAAAGCAGAGGTCACTGGTTTTTGCCCCAGCAGAGGGGGCAGGGCTACAGAAAGAGAGAAAAAAAAACAGAGGGTATTTTGGATTTGAAAAGGTCTCAACCCTGAAAGAAAGGAGGGGGCACATAGGACCTGAAGATACACAGAGCAACGTACCAACTTAAGCTCTTGATTGGCAAACCCAAGGAATGGGGATCCTGCTCTGAAACAGATTTTTCTCTTTTGTTTTGGTGGCTGTGTTTCTACGGCTTCACTGCTCTTTGGATACCGTGGCAACATTTCTCAGGCTCCACTGCCCCAGGCATAGGCAGAATTAAGCTTGTTTGAGTGTTTGTCTGGAGCCTGTGCCTTCCCCCAAGAAAGGAGTAGCACCCAGCTCAGGTGGAATCCCTCCCTCAAGGAATTCAGACCCCAGGGTCTGCAATGTGAAGCGATTAAAACCAGACTACAACCTCTTCTCTGTCTCCACCATGCCCCCAGGAGGGAGAGTCTGCTGAAGTTAAAGGCTCCATATCACCTTATGCTGGTGAGTCCTGCAGGTAGACAAGTGCCACATACTGGGCAGGATAGGAAAAACAGAGAGCCCAGAGGCTTTCCTAGCCTTACAATCTGCTTGGTCTCACCCTCAGGGAAAATTGACAGGAGGCTAGTTTGGTCTGGGAAAATCTGGCTGGGGTCCATAATACCTAAGTAGATCCTACTAAGTTGGGGAGGGGGCACCATACAGGCAGGGCAAGAAACAAGAAAACAAGAACTAAAAAATTCTGCTCTGTTAAACAAAACTTAAATTAGAGGTCCAGAATAAGCTGAACTGAATGTCAAAGATCAGACAGACAACAAAGTCAATCAGCGAGAAAATCCTAGGTAAAAAAAAAAAGTGAAAACAATCTACAGAATAAACTAATTAAGGTAATTAAATGCCTAGATGCCAGCAAAAAATAACAAATCATACTAGGAAAACTGAAGATATGGCCCAATCAAAGGAACAAACCAACAATTCAAATGACATACAGGAGTTGAAACAATTAATTCAGAATGTTCAAACAGACATGGAAAACCTCATCAAAAATCAAATCAATGCCTTGAAGGAAGATATAAAAAAGGCAAAGAATGAACAAAAAGAAGAAATAGAAAGTATGAAAGAACAAATCACAGAACTTGTGGGAATGAAAGGCACAGTAGAAGAGATGAAAAAAACAATGGAAACTTACAATGTCAGATTTCAAGAGGTAGAAGATAGGATTAGTGAACTGGAGGATGGAACATCTGAAATCCAACAAGCAAAAGAAAATATAGGGAAAAGAATGGAAATATATGAGCAGGGACTCAGGGAATTGAATGACAATATGAAGTGCATGAATATACATGTCATGGGTATACAGAAGGAGAAGAGAAGGGAAACGGAGGAGAAAAACTAATGGAAGAAATTATCACTGAAAATTCCCCAACTCTTATGAAAGACTTAAAATTACAAGTCCAAGAAGTACAGTGTACCCCTAACAGAATATATCCAAACAGACATACTCCAAGACACTTACTAATCAGAATATCAGAGGTCAAAGAGAAAGAGAGAATCTTGAAAGCAGCAAGAGAAAAGCAATCCATCACATACGAGGGAAGCCCAATAAGACTATGCATAGATTTCTCAGCAGAAACTATGGAGGCAAGAAGACAGTGGAATGATATATTTAAATTACTAAAAGAGAAAAACTGCCAACCAAGAATTCTATATCCAACAAAATTGTCCTTCAAAAATGAGGCAGAAATTAAAACACTTTCAGACAAAAAATCAGTGAGAGAATTTGTGACCAAGAGACTGGCTCTGCAAGAAATACTAAAGGGAGCACTATGACAGATTCAAAAAGTCAGGAGAGAGAGTGTGGAGAAGAGTGTAGAAATGAAGACTATCAGTAAAGGTAAAAAAGAAGGAAAATTAGATATGACATATAAAATCCAAAAGGCAAAATGGTAGAGGAAAGTACTACCCGTACAGTAATAACACTAAATGTTAATGGATTAAACTCCCCAATCAAAACACATAGACCAGCAGAACAGATTGAAAAAACAGGACCCATCTATATGCTGTCTACAGGAAACACACGTTAGATCCAAGGATAAACATAAGTTGAAAGTGAAAGGTTGGGAATAGACATTTCATGCAAACAACAATCAGAAAAGAGTAGGAGTAGCTATACTAACATCCAAAAAAATAGATTTCAAACGTAAGACAGTTAAAAGAGACAAAGAAGGACACTATGTATCAGTAAAAGGAACAATTCAACAAGAATACATAACAATCAAATATTTATGCACCAAGCCAGAATGCTCCAAAATACATGAGGCAAACACTGAAACGAGAAATAGAATATCTACCATAATAGTTGGAGACTTCAATTCCACACTCTCATCAATGGACAGAACATCTAACCAGAGGATCAATAAAGAAACAGAGAATTTGAATAACACAATAAATGAGCTAGACTTAACAGACATTTATAGAACATTACACCCCATAAGATCAGGATACACCTTTTTCTCAAGTGCTCATGGATCATTCTCAAGGATAGACTGTATGCTGGGTCACAAAGCAAGTCTCAAAATTTTAAAAAACTGAAATCATACAAAAACACTTTCTCAGATCATAAAGGAATGAATTTGGAAATCAATAATAGGCAGAATGCCAGAAAATTCACAAATATGTGAAGGCTCAACAACACACTCTTAAACAACCAATGGGTCAAGGAAGAAATTACAAGAGAAATCAGTAAATATCTCAAGGCAAATGAAAATCAAAACACGACATATTAAAATTTTGGGGATGCAGCAAAGGTAGCACTAAGAAGGATATTTATTGTCCTAAATGCCTATAGCAAAACAGAAGAAAGAGCAAAAATGGAGGAATTAACTGTTCACTTGTAAGAACTAGAGAAATAACAGCAAATTAATCCCAAAGCAAGCAAAAGGAAAGAAATAATGAAGACTAGAGCAGTAATAAATGAAATTGAGAACATGAAAACAATTGAGAAAATCAACAAAATCAGAAGTTGGTTCTATGAGAAAATCAATAAGACTGATGAACCCTTAGTGAGGTTGATAAAAAGAAGAGGAGAGAGGATGCAAATAAATAAAATCAAATGGAAGAGGAGCCATAATCACTGACCCCACAGAAATAAAGGAAGTAATGAGAGGATACTATGAACAACTTTATGCTAATAAACTCGACAATGTAGATGAAATGGATAACTTCCTAGAAAGGCATGAACAACCAACATTGACTCAAGAAGAAACAGACAACCTCAACAAACCAATTACAAGAAACTGAATCAGTCATTAAGAAGCCCCCCCAAAAGAAAAGTCCAGGACCAGATGGCTTCACATGTAAATTCTACCAAACATTCAAGAAAGAATTATTACCAATCCTGTCCAAACTCTTCAAAAAAAACCGAACAGGAGGGAAAGTTATCTAACTCATTCTATGAAGCCAACATCACCCTCATACTAAAATCAAAATATTGCAAAAACAGAAAACTACAGACCAATCTCTCTAATGAATATAGATGCAAAACTTCTCAACAAAATTCTTGCAAATCAAATCCAGCAGCACATTAAAAGAATTATACACCATCACCAAGTAGGATTCATCCCAGGTATGCAAGGATGGTTCAACATAAGAAAATCAATTAATGTAATACACAACATCAACAAATCAAAGCAGAAGTACCACGTGATCATCTCAATTGATGTAGAAAAGGCAACTGACAAAATTCAACATCCTTTCCTGTTGAAAACACTTCAAAGGATAGGAATAGAAGGAAACTTCTTCAACATGATAAAGGGGATATATGAAAAACCCACAGCTAACATCATCCTCAATGGGGAAAAACTGAAAACTTTCCCCCTAAGATCAGGAACAAGACATGGATGTCCACTATCACCACTGTTATTCAACACCATCTTGGAAGTTCAACCAGAGCAATTAGATAAGAAAAAGAAATACAAAGCATCCAATTTGGAAAGGAAGAAGTAAAACTCTCACTGTTTGCAGATGATATGATACTATATGTCAAAACCCCAAAAAAATCCACAGCAAAACTACTAGAGCTAATGAGTACAGCAAAGTGTCAGGTTACAAGATCAACACTCAAAAATCTGTAGTTTTTCTATACACTAGTAATGAACAATCTGAGGGAGATATCATGAAAAAAAAATTCCACTTAAAATTGCCACCAAAAGAATAAAGTATTTAAGAATAAATTTAAGTAAAGAGACTAAAGACCTAACAGAGAAAACTATAATAAATTGTTAAAAGAAATCACAGAAGACCTAAATAAATGGAAGGGCATACCGTGTTAATGGATTGGAAGACTAAATATAGTTAAGATGTCAATTCTATCTAAATTGATTAACAGATTCAATGCAATACCAATTAAAATCCCAAAAACTTACTTTTCAGAAATAGAAAAAACAATAACCAAATTTATCTGGAAGGGCAGGGTGCCCTGAATAGCTAAAAGTATCCTAAGAAAGAAAGATGAAGTTGGAGGTCTCACGCTACTTGACTTTAAGGCATATTATGAAGTTACAGTGGTCAAAACAGCATGGTACTGGCATAAAGATAGATATACTGACCAATGGAATTGAATAGAGTGTTCAGATATAGACTGTCTCATCTATGGACAACTGATCTTTGATAAGGCAGTCAAGCCAACTCACCTGGGACAGAATAGTCTCTTCAATAAATGGTGCCCAGAGAACTGTACATCCACATGAAAAAGAATGAAAGAGGATCTATATCTCATATTCTATACAAAAATTAACTCAAATTGATGAAAGACCTAAATATTAGATCTAAGAGCATAAAACTATTAGAAGAAAATGTAGGGAAATATGTTAAAAATCTCATAATAGGAGGCGGTTTCCTAGACCTTACATCCAAAGCATGAGCACTGAAGAAAGAAATGGGAATGCCTCAAAATTAAACACTTTTGTGCATCAAAGAATTTCGTCAAGAAAGTAAATAGACAGCCTACACAATGGGAGACAATATTTGGAAACGATATATAAGATAAAGGTCTAGTATACAGAATATATAAAGAGATTGTGTATCCAGAATATATAAAGAGATTATTCAACTCATCAACAAAAAGACAGCCCAATTACAAAATGGGCAAAAGACTTGAACAGACACTTCTCAGAAAAGGAAATACAAATGACTAAAAGGCACATGAAAAGATGCTCAACTTCCCTGGCTATTGGGGAAATTCAAATCAAAACACAATGAGATATCATCTCACACCCAGCAGAATGGCCATTATCAATAAAACAGAAAACGATAAGTGCTGGAGAGGATGTGGAGAAAGAGGCACACTTATCCACTATTGGTGGGAATGTCAAATAGTACTACCACTGTGGAAGGCAGTTTGGCGGGTCCTCAGGAAGCTAAGTATAGAATTTTCACATGACCTGGCAATACCATTGCTAGGTATCTACTCAGAGGACATGAGGGCAAAGACACAAATGGACATTTGCACACCAATGTTTATAGCAGCATTATCTGCAATTGCCAAGAGATGGAAAGAGCCCAAATGTCCATCAACAGATGAGTGGCTAAACAAACTGTGGTATATACATGTGATAGAATATTATGCAGCTGTAAGACAGAATATAGTTATAAAGTACATAACAACATGGATGGACCTTAAGGACATTGTGCTGAGTGAGATCAGCCAGAAACAAAAGGACGAATACTGTATGGTTTCACTGATATGAACTGATATTAGGGAATGAACTTGGATCATTTCAGTTAAGAACAGAGGTCATCAGGAGATAGAAATAGGGTAGATATTGGGTAGTTGGAACTGAAGGGATACAGATTGTGCAACAGGAGTGATAGTAAAAATTCAGAAATGGATAAATTTCTGATATCGCATTACACCATACTACCTAACTGTAATACGATAATGTTAGAACACTAAATGAAGCTGAATGTGAGAATGATAGAGGGAGGAGGCCTGGAGGCACAAATGAAAACAGAAGGAAAGATAGACAATAAAGACTGAGATGGTATATTCTAGGAAAGTCTAGAGTATATAATGATAGTGACTAAAGGCACAAATTTAAAAATGTTTTGCATGAGGAAGAACAAAGGAATTTCAATAATGCAGGGTACTGAAGATAGATGGTAATTAATATTTTAAAACCTTAATTTATGTGTGAGACTAAAGCAAAAAATGATTATTTGGTACAAAATTTATACGGCGATTAGTACATTTCCTAATATAACTTATGTGAACAGCTTAATTAAACACTATAAGTACATGGAACCTTGAGTAGGGCATGTGATTTTGTAGGTTTGTCCAGAGTAATGCCCTGATAAATCCCAGAAGTATCTGCACAGTGAATAAAAAAGAATTTGCAAAGTCTCCTTGGGAGAATCGTGAAAAGGGGGGAAAACTCAACTTTCCCAAGTGGAGAATTTTTTATATTCTCACAAGCAATGGGGACAACCAAAGCAATAGGCTGAGCCCCCAATCTTGGAGTCTGTTCATATTAAATTTAATCCTGTAAAGGGTAGGCTAAGCCTACTCAAAATTATGTCAAGAGTCACTCCCAAGAGAACCTCTTTTGTTGCTCAGATGTGGCCTCTCTCTCTCAGCCAACATGACAAGCAAACTCACTGCCCTCCCCCTCTCTACATGGGACATGACTCCCAGGGGTTTTGACCTTCCTGGCAATGAGGGACAGAAATTCTAGAATGAGCTGGGACTCAGCACCAAGGGATTGAGAAAACCTTCTCGACCAAAAGGGGGAAGAGAGAAATGAGACAAAATAAAGTGTCAATGGCTAAGAGATTCCAAACAAGTCAAGAGGTTATCCTGGAGGTTATTCTTATGCACTAAATAGATATCACCTTTTTTGTTAAGGTATATTGGAGAGGCTGGAGGAAAGTGTCAGAAAATGTAGAGCTGTGTTCCAGTAGCCACGTTTCTTGAAGATGATTGTATAATGATAAAGCTTTTGCAATATGACTGTGTGATTGTGAAAATCTTGTGTCGGATACTTCTTTTATCTACCTTACAGGCATATAAGTAAAACATATGGATTAAAAATAAATAAATAATAAGGGGAACAAATGTTAAAATAAATTTAGTAGACTGAAATGCTAGTGATCAAAGAAAGGGAGGGGTAAGGGATATGGTATGTACAATTTTTTTTCTGTTTTTTTTTTTTCTGAATTGATGCAAATGTTCTAAGAAATGATCATGGTGATGAATATACAACTATGTGATGAAAAAAGAATGCTCATATTGTATGTTGATTGGTTTTATTAATAAAAATTTTTTTTAAAGATTCATGTACAATAAAAAAAAACTAAAAAAAAATACTAAAAACACATTATGTTGAGCATATAAGCCTGACACAGAAGGACAAATGTATGATTCCACTTGTTCTAGTTTGCTAGCTGCCGGAATGCAATATACCAGAAACAGAATGGCTTTAAAAGGGGGAATTTAATGAGTTGCTACTTTACAGTTCTAAGGCTGAGAAAATGTTCAAATTACAACAGTCTGTAGAAACGTCCAATCAAAGGCATCCAGGGAAAGACACCTTGGTTCAAGAAGGCCGATGAAGTTCAGGGTTTCTCTCTCAGCTGAGAAGGCACATGGCGAACACAGTCAGAGTTTTTCTCTCATCTGGAAGGGCACATGGCAAACACAGCATCATCTGCTAGCTTCTTCTCCTGGCTTCCTGTTTCATGAAGCATCCCAGAAGGCATTTTCCTTCTTCATCTCCAAAGGTCGCTGACTGGTAGACTCTCTGCTTTATGGTGCTGCAGCATTCTCTGCTCTCTCCGAATCTCTTTCATTCTCCAAAATGTTTCCTCTTTTATAGGATTCCAGAAACTTATCAAGATGTGCCCAAATGGGTGGGAACATGTCGTCACCTAATCCAGTTTAACAACCCATCTTGATTAAATCACATCTCCAGGGAGATGATTACAGTTTCAAACATACAGTATTGAATAGGGATTAGTCTGCCTTTACGAAATGGGACTTAGATTAAAACATGGCTTTTCTAGGGGACTTACATCCTTTCAAACCAGCACACCACTTTAATGAAATATCTGGAATAAGCAAATTCATAGAAACAAAAAGAAGATTAGGAGTTACCAGGAGTTGTGTGAGGGAGGAATGGAGAATTACTACTTAATGGATACAGTGTTTCTATTTTGGGTGATGAAAAAGTTTTGGTAACAGATAGTGTAGGTGGTAGAACATTGTGAATGCAATTAATACCACTGAATAGTACAGTTAAAAACAGTTAAAATGGGAAATTTTATATATATATATATATATATATATAATAAGTATAACCACAATAAAAATTAAAGAAAAAAGAAAAAACAGGATGTTCCAAAGACCAAAGAGCCATTATTATTAACCACAGTAAATAATACCTGGTGCTGTGGCAGAAGTAAATAGAGGGTACCTGAGCAGCTGAACAAAGCGACACAGTCTAAGATAACATTTCTTCCTGACCCCTCTAGTCAATCAGCTTGTCCTGAAGTACTACATTCATTTGCCTTTCTTCTCATATCTTAGAGAGCAGTAACTATTATGAAGTTATTAAATTATCCATTCACTTATTCCTTTATTCCAATTGCCACTGATATCTCATTGCTATTCTGAGGCAGAACCTTACAAAGCACCCTCTTTGTACACTGCCTACAATTATAATTCTTTTTGTCAATACGCATTCTTCTTCAATTTGGTACTTCCCTACTTTCACACAGTGTCTACAATAATTAAAATTATAGATCACTTCTCATTTAACATCTTTTTATATTTATTTTTCCTAATCTAAGAAAGATTCATTTTTGCAACAGAGTGTTTTTAATTCCTGCATCATCTTTGTGCATAAGAAGTCATTTTTTCATTATATTATTTTCCAAACTGCCAAGAAACCAAAGGTTTTGTATATGCAATCACTGGTACCATGTAAGCATTACTGTTCCTCTTTTTCATTTTGATATATGCATTACTCAACTTTTAATGAAGTTTATTTTCATTCTTTCTAAAATCTGCCATAATTACACCTTATCATTTCTAATACATTGTGGCAGTTTTGAAAACATTTTCTTCAGGTCTTATATACTAATTTCCCTACTTTTATTAGACCTCATCTCTTACAATAAGATTTTTATATTAAGTTCACAAATTAGTTCAAAGAAGATGACTTATTTTGTTTGCTTTGCTGCTTTTTTCCTTTAAAGGAGCCAAAATTCTCTTGCAGCCAACCTTAAACAATCTATTTGTTATTCACATGCTTATAGTAATTCCATAATTCCAACAGTTCCGCATAGTTTTCCAGATCTTCTAAATTCTGTTCTTCTTGAAGCACTATGAAATGAGATTATGTGGTTAACATAAGAACCTAAAGGAAATGGCACTTTGCTCAGGTAGGGTTCTTCTCTTTTTGACATTACTGGCTGCCACTTCTGAGTACATAGCCTGTACAGACTCACCTGTCAAAGCAGTCTCAAAGTAGGACGCTTTTAACATTGCTCATTTGACTTCTCTCTTGTCTATGCTGAATCATTTTTCTCATCTGTACTCTAACTTTTAAAGTTCACTATGATTTTTGTCATTGTAGTGATAGCAGCCACTCTTGCCATGATAATAAACAAACAATACACTGGTCAGAATTTCCACACATCAGTCCTTCCCATGCTTCACTTCAATTGTACATATAGCTCTAAACTAAAACTTTATTGCAGCTACCTAAATAAGTTTCTTTATAACCACCTAAGGACACTCCGTCTTAAAATTCCCTGAACCCTCAGGCCAAATACAGACTTCCTTAGTGCCTAATAAGTTTTCCACATGCTTTTTATAAGCGTCTATCAATACTTGCCAACAATATCTGCACAGTTACCAATATCAAAAAGACAAGTAATCTTTTCTTACAGCTAGTGAAATATTAGATTATCTTCTTTCTTATATAAGATCATTATTATATGTAAAAGTATTTGCTTCCTTTCTTCTCATTGCTTGAAGGAATTATTACTTTACTGCAGTAATTTTCAAACTGTATTCAGGGCTGCCTCAGGCGTCCTTCTTAGGAGCATACTGACGAAAGGGCACCAAATGGAAGGCACTACAACACATTATCACTTTCTGTTTTCAATTTTATTTTTAATAATTTCAAAGTTACAGGAAAATTGCAAGCATAATATAAAGAAGTCCTGTTTGTGCTTGATCCAGATTGTTAACATTCTGCCCACTGCCTTATCATTTTCTCCTACTCTTCTCCTTATCTTTCTTTTCTCTCAATGTAACTTTTTTTTCTGAATTATTTGAGAGTAAGTTGCAGACGCCATGCTCTATTACCTCTAAATACTTCAGTGTGTATTTTCTAAGAACAAGGACATTCACTTACATAATCACAGTACAACAATCAGAATCAGGAAACTTAATATCTATACAAAGCTATCATGTACTCTACAGAACTTATTTAAATTATGCTAGTTATCCCAAAAATATCCTTTATAGCAAATTTGGTTTTTCTGGCCCAGAATCAGCCTTTCTTTGACTTTCACAATACTGATTTTGAATAGTAAATGTGATTTCCTTTGTAAGATAGCTCTCAATTTGAGTCTGTCTAATATTTCCTCAAAATTAGATTTAAGTTAGGCATTTTTGGCAGGAACGCTATATAAATGATGTTGTGTTTTCTCAGTGTATCACATCAGGAAGCACATGAGATTGTTTTGTTCAATTATTGGTTATGTTAACTTTGATTACTTAATTAAGGTAGTGTCTGCCATGTCATTCCATTATAAAGTTCCTATTTTTTTCCTTTGTTAATAAAAAAGTAATTTATAGGGAGACATTTTTAAGATTTTGTAAATATCCTGATCCTCATCAAATTTTCACTTATTGGTTTTAGCATCCTCTGATGATTCCTGTATGAATCAAATATTTTATGATGGTGGAAAAATGGTGATTTTAGTCTGAAGTTGTATATGTATTTCTAGATTCTGAGACATTGCTCTATATGTGTAATAGCTGGTATTTCCCTGGAATTCTGAGTAACTCTGTGACACGTATGACCCAGAAATGGAGAGCTGCAGTCCTGAGATTTAGCAAAGCTCTATATAATAACAGTTAGAGGAACCAGAAAAAGATCAGGCCTCACTTAGAGTTTAAAATGAAGCCAATCTGGCTGGGTCTAAGGTAAATTAGAATGCAAAGTAAAAGAGGATAAGTATGTACTCTAAACCTTCAGCTTGTTATGAGACCAAAGGCAGAGAGGTTTATTATGCCTAGAACCTAAATTTCCTGTAACACAGAATCTAAATCAACCTCTCTGGATGGCTCATTTAAACAACCCAAACTCCTGGAGTCCAGAACAGGAGCAAGGCCTTGAAATATTATGTAGCCTAACATAATACCAAGATGCATCTCAGACTATGGTGGACTGATCATTAGAAACTACTGGTAGAGCCCCTTGAGGATCCAAAAGGGGGGGAAAAAAAAAAATATATATATATATAAGTATTAAACTCTCCCACCAGGGAAACCTCAGGCCTCTCAATCATTCGGGACTCCCAAGAAAATAGGCCAAGCCCTGGATTTTGAGGCTTACCCTTATGAAACTTACTTCTTTAGGGGAGAAGCTAAAATTACCCATATAAGGCCTCAGCGTTAGGTCCAGGAAGACTCTTTGTTGCTCAGATGTGGCCTATCTCTCTCTCTCTCTCTCTCTAAGCCCAACTCTACAAGGAAAATCCTTGTTCTCCCCCTTACATTGCACAAGCCATTCAGGGCTGAAAATCTCCCTGACAACGTGGGGCATGACTCCCAAAGATGAGTCTACCCCTGGCACCATGGGATTGACAATGCCTTCCTGATCAAAAGAGGGAAAAGAAGTGTAATTAAAAAATAAGGCATCAGTGGCCAAGAGAGATCAAATGGAGTCAAGAGGCTGGTCCGGAGGCTATTCTTATGCAAGCTTCAATTAGATAGTGCTAAATGCCATGGTTTACTAAACCCCAATCAATATCACTCCTGTTGACTCTTAAAGAATACCTAGAGCTCGAACTGAGATTCTACAAAGGTTTCAGGCACTAGGTTTGCCTTCCTGGAACATATAATTCCCAAAGGATTCCTAAATCAGCTAAATCCTAAAACTCAGAGGTACCAACTTCTCCAAGATTATCAAATAATTTCATCCCTTTATCCTTTAGTGTGAACAACCCTTCTCAACACAAAAAAGTCAGAATGGGCATTGCGCAAAGATTCCTTTAGACAGAGGAAGGATTAAAGGAGAAGGAGGACAGCAGCTAAGGTTTAGGTGGTGTCCACATGCAGTGAAAAAAAAAAGGAGGAGGAGGAGGTATAACAGAGAAGACGGGATTTAATAAATGAGTATGGCTGATGAATCACTATACTAATATTCCTTCTAGCCTCCAGTGTTTTGGAGCAGCTAGAAGGAAAAATCTGGGATGGGGGAATGGTAGCCCACGACACACTTTGGGATCTGTTCTGTAACTACTTGTTCAAGTGTGCTTTGAAAATTACTTTCTTTCTTTGCTTTGTGTATATTTTACAATAAGATAAAGTTTAAACACATACACACACACACAGAAAGCATTAGCCATGCCTATTCTGTAGAAGAGGGTATGAAAGAGCGTCTGCTGATAATTTAACAAGAGGCAATATTAAAGAAATTGTATTTTCTAGTCTGATAGGAAAATATATCAAGTTGGTCTAAACTTTAATTTTCTGCCCTCCATGTCGTTTTATTGGTTGATTTTAATTCCATTTGATTGAAAGGAAATCTTAATATATAACCTATGGAGTTGTGCCTTCCTCACAGCATCCTTGCAAGCCAATGCTATCTACACAACCCACAAGGACTCTAACTAGGCCCTCCTCTCACACACTGTCCCCTCCTCAGGTACCTGTCATGGGATCCATAGGCCCTGTGGTATTTCCCACACAAAAACCTGAACAGAGCATCTTCTCTCCTCATGGAGAAAAAAAAGCACAGGAAGTAGACAACCTGTCTTCCACAAGCCAGCACCTAAGCACATTAGCATGGACCCTGCCCTTATGATCCAGCTAACAGACAAGAGGCCTGAGGCTTGCTCCCGTGCCATCCCCTAACTTGCCAGTGAAATACTCAGCCTGGGCCACGATCTCAATCTCCAGGCACTAGACAAGTATCCTATGTGAACTCAAATTCACATCTGAGTTTCTAACATAACAAAGTATCTAACATAAAAACAATTACATTCCCATCACATTAATAGTCTTAGAGTCTAGATCTGAACCATTCAGTATCATAGCTATTAAGCCACTGTGGCTACTGAGCACTTGTAATAAGTCTAGTTAAAATTAAGGTGTGGGGACTTCCTGGAAGATGGCGGCTTAGTAAGACGCGCGGATCTTAGTTTCTTCTCCAGGACACCTACTAGGGGAGTAGAAACGATACAGAAAGCGCCCAAAGCCACAACAGAGATAAAAAAGACAGCGTACCCCATCCTGGAATGGCTGGCTGGCTGAGAGAAGCAGCTCGGGTGAGATCGCCGAGGCGCGCAGGCCTTACCGGGCGGGGTGGTAAGCGGCCGGAGTTACTCCCTTCCCCCTTCCCGGGCCGGCTGGGAGAATTGGAGAGGCGGTCCCCTGAAACCAAGGCGGCTGGCGCCCACACCACGCGCAGCCCCCGGATCAACTGAGAGAATTGGATCGGAAACCCCCAGGCCGCGGAGAACGGTGACGGGTGGGGGAGGCCCCTTCCAAACCCGTGACTCCCGGGGAACGTGCACTCTCTCGGGCGGGCCGCTGCCGCTGGCGCCCTCCCGCCACGCTTGTTGCCCAGGGCCGACTAGGAAATTCGAACAGGCTCTTTCCCTGGCTGCGGCGACCAGCAACCCTCCCTGCGTTCGGACCCCGGGCCAGCTCAAGCCGCTTCGGCTAGCGAACCCCCAGGACGGCGAGAGTTTTCCAAAGTTTAAGGTCCCACAGCACCTTTTACTGGTGGGACCCGCAGACAAACGTGTGCCACGAGCGCCACCTACTGGGCAGGATAAGAAAAACAGAACCCAGAGATTTCACAGAAAAATCTTCCAAACTTTGGGATCCAATACCCAGGGAAATCTGTCTAAATGCGCAGACGCCAACAGAAGATAACGGATCATGCTCAAATAATTGAAAATATGGCCCAGTCAAAGGAACAAACCAATAGTTCAAATGAGATACAGGAGTTGAGACAACTAATGCTAAATATACGAACAGAAATGGAAAACCTCTTCAAAAACGAAATCGATAAATTGAGGGAGGACATGAAGAAGACATGGGCTGAACATAAAGAAGAAATAGAAAAACTGAAAAAGCAAATCACAGAACTTATGGAAGTGAAGGACAAAGTAGAAAAGATAGAAAAAACAATGGATACCTACAATGATAGATTCAAAGAGACAGAAGATAGAATTAGTGATTTGGAGGATGGAACATCTGAATTCCAAAAACAAACAGAAACTATCGGGAAAAGAATGGAAAAATTTGAACAGGGTATCAGGGAACTCAAGGACAATATGAACCGCACAAATATACGTGTTGTGGGTGTCCCAGAAGGAGAAGAGAAGGGAAAAGGAGGAGAAAAACTAATGGAAGAAATTTTCACTGAAAATTTCCCAACTCTTATAAAGGACCTAAAATTACAGATCCAAGAAGTGCAGCGCACCCCAAAGAGATTAGACCCAAATAGGCGTTCTCCAAGACACTTACTAGTTAGAATTTCAGAGGTCAAAGAGAAAGAGAGGATCTTGAAAGCAGCAAGAGAAAAACAATCCATCACATACAAGGGAAACCCAATAAGACTATGTGTAGATTTCTCAGCAGAAACCATGGAGGCTAGAAGACAGTGGGATGATATATTTAAATTACTAAAAGAGAAAAACTGCCAACCAAGACTCCTATATCCAGCAAAATTGTCCTTCAAAAATGAGGGAGAAATTAAAACATTCTCAGACAAAAAGTCACTGAGAGAATTTGTGACCAAGAGACCAGCTCTGCAAGAAATACTAAAGGGAGCACTAGAGTCAGATACAAAAAGACAGAAGAGAGAGGTATGGAGAAGAGTGTAGAAAGAAGGAAAGTCAGATATGATATATATATAATACAAAAGGCAAAATGTTAGAGGAAAATATTATCCAAACAGTAATAACACTAAATGTTAATGGATTGAATTCCCCAATCAAAAGACATAGATTGGCAGAATGGATTAAAAAACAGGATCCTTCTATATGCTGTCTACAGGAAACACATCTTAGACCCAAAGATAAACATAGGTTGAAAGTGAAAGGTTGGGAAAAGATATTTCATGCAAATAACAACCAGAAAATAGCAGGAGTGGCTATACTAATATCCAACAAGTTAGACTTCAAATGTAAAACAGTTAAAAGAGACAAAGAAGGACACTATATACTAATAAAAGGAACAATTAAACAAGAAGACATAACAATCATAAATATTTATGCACCGAACCAGAATGCCCCAAAATATGTGAGGAATACACTGCAAACACTGAAAAGGGAAATAGACACAAATACCATAATAGTTGGAGACTTCAATTCCCCACTCTCATCAATGGACAGAACATCTAGACAGAGGATCAATAAAGAAATAGAGAATCTGAATATTACTATAAAGGAGCTAGACTTAACAGACATTTATAGGACATTACATCCCACAACAGCAGGATACACCTTTTTCTCAAGTGCTCATGGATCATTCTCAAAGATAGACCATATGCTGGGTCACAAAGCAAGTCTTAACAAATTTAAAAAGATTGAAATCATACACAACACTTTCTCGGATCATAAAGGAATGAAGTTGGAAATCAATAATAGGCGGAGTGCCAGAAAATTCACAAATACCTGGAGGCTCAACAACACACTCTTAAACAACGAGTGGGTCAAAGAAGAAATTGCTAGAGAAATTAGTAAATACCTCGAGGCGAATGAAAATGAAAACACAACATATCAAAACTTATGGGACGCAGCAAAGGCAGTGCTAAGAGGGAAATTTATTGCCCTAAATGCCTATATCAGAAAAGAAGAAAAGGCAAAAATGCAGGAATTAACTGTTCAATTGGAAGAACTGGAGAAAGAACAGCAAACTAATCCCAAAGCAAGCAAAAGGAAAGAAATAACAAAGATCAGAGCAGAAATAAATGAAATTGAAAATATGAAAACAGTAGAGAAAATCAATAAGACCAGAAGTTGGTTCTATGAGAAAATCAATAAGATTGATGGGCCCCTATCAAGATTGACAAAAAGAAGAAGAGAGAGGATGCAAATAAATAAGATCAGAAATGGAAGAGGAGACATAACTACTGACCTCACAGAAATAAAGGAGGTAATAACAGGATACTATGAACAACTTTACGCTAATAAATACAACAATTTAGAGGAAATGGACGGGTTCCTGGAAAGACATGAACAACCAACTTTGACTCAAGAAGACATAGATGACCTCAACAAACCAATCACAAGTAAAGAAATTGAATTAGTCATTCAAAAGCTTCCTAAAAAGAAAAGTCCAGGACCAGATGGCTTCACATGTGAATTCTACCAAACGTTCCAGAAAGAATTAGTACCAATTCTCTTCAAACTCTTCAAAAAAATCGAAGTGGAGGGAAAACTACCTAATTCATTCTATGAAGTCAACATCACCCTCATACCAAAACCAGGCAAAGATATTACAAAAAAAGAAAACTACAGACCAATCTCTCTAATGAATACAGATGCAAAAATCCTCAATAAAATTCTAGCAAATCGTATCCAACAACACATTAAAAGAATTATACATCATGACCAAGTAGGATTCATCCCAGGTATGCAAGGATGGTTCAACATAAGAAAATCAATTAATGTAAACACCATATCAACAAATCAAAGCAGAAAAATCACATGATCATCTCAATTGATGCAGAGAAGGCATTTGACAAGATTCAACATCCTTTCCTGTTGAAAACACTTCAAAAGATAGGAATACAAGGGAACTTCCTTAAAATGATAGAGGGAATATATGAAAAACCCACAGCCAATATCATCCTCAATGGGGAAAAATTGAAAACTTTCCCCCTAAGATCAGGAACAAGACAAGGATGTCCACTATCACCACTATGATTCAACATTGTGTTGGAGGTTCTAGCCAGAGGAATTAGACAAGAAAAAGAAATACAAGGCATCAAAATTGGGAAGGAAGAAGTAAAACTATCACTGTTTGCAGACGATATGATACTATACGTCGAAAACCCGGAAAAATCCACAACAAAACTACTAGAGCTAATAAATGAGTACAGCAAAGTAGCAGGTTACAAGATCAACATTCAAAAATCTGTAGCATTTCTATACACTAACAATGAACAAGCGGAGGGGGAATCAAGAAACAAATCCCATTTACAATTGCAACTAAAAGAATAAAATACCTAGGAATAAATTTAACTAAAGATACAAAAAACCTATATAAAGAAAACTACAAAAAACTGCTAAAAGAAATCACAGAAGACCTAAATAGATGGAAGGGCATACCGTGTTCATGGATTGGAAGACTAAATATAGTTAAGATGTCAATCCTACCTAAATTGATTTACAGATTCAATGCAATACCAATCAAAATCCCAACAACTTATTTTTCAGAAATAGAAAAACCAATAAGCAAATTTATCTGGAAGGGCAGGGTGCCCCGAATTGCTAAAAACATCTTGAGGAAAAAAAACGAAGCTGGAGGTCTCGCGCTGCCTGACTTTAAGGCATATTATGAAGCCACAGTGGTCAAAACAGCATGGTATTGGCATAAAGATAGATATATCGACCAATGGAATCGAATAGAGTGCTCAGATATAGACCCTCTCATCTATGGACATTTGATCTTTGATAAGGCAGTCAAGCCAACTCACCTGGGGCAGAGCAGTCTCTTCAATAAATGGTGCCTAGAGAACTGGATATCCATATGCAAAAGAATGAAAGAAGACCCATCTCTCACACCCTATACAAAAGTTAACTCAAAATGGATCAAAGATCTAAACATTAGGTCTAAGACCATAAAACAGTTAGAGGAAAATGTTGGGAGATATCTTATGGATCTTACAACTGGAGGCGGTTTTATGGACCTTAAACCTAAAGCAAGAGCACTGAAGAAGGAAATAAATAAATGGGAACTCCTCAAAATTAAACACTTTTGTGCATCAAAGAACTTCATCAAGAAAGTAGAAAGACAGCCTTCACAATGGGAGACAATATTTGGAAATGATATATCAGATAAAGGTCTAGTATCCAGAATTTATAAAGAGATTGTTCATCTCAACAACAAAAAGACAGCCAACCCAATTACAAAATGGGAAAAAGACTTGAACAGACACCTGTCAGAAGAGGAAATACGGATGGCCAAGAGGCACATGAAGAGATGCTCAATGTCCCTGGCCATTAGAGAAATGCAAATCAAAACCACAATGAGATATCATCTCACACCCACCAGAATGGCCATTATCAACAAAACAGAAAATGACAAGTGCTGGAGAGGATGCGGAGAAAGAGGCACACTTATCCACTGTTGGTGGGAATGTCAAAGGGTGCAACCACTGTGGAAGGCAGTTTGGCGGTTCCTCAAAAAGCTGAATATAGAATTGCCATACGACCCAGCAATACCATTGCTAGGTATCTACTCAAAGGACTTAAGGGCAAAGACACAAACGGACATTTGCACACCAATGTTTATAGCAGCGTTATTTACAATTGCAAAGAGATGGAAACAGCCAAAATCTCCATCAACAGAAGAGTGGCTAAACAAACTGTGGTATATACATACGATGGAATATTATGCAGCTTTAAGACAAGATAAACTTATGAACCATGTAATAACATGGATGGACCTAGAGAATATTATGCTGAGTGAATCCAGCCAAAAACTAAAGGACAAATACTGTATGGTCCCACTGATGTGAACGGACATTCGAGAATAAACTTGAAATATGTCATTGGTAACAGAGTTCAGCAGGAGTTAGAAACAGGGTAAGACAATGGGTAATTGAAGCTGAAGGGATACAGACTGTGCAACAGGACTAGATACAAAAACTCAAAAATGGACAGCACAATAATACCTAATTGTAAAGTAATCATGTTAAAACACTGAATGAAGCTGCATCTGAGCTATAGGTTTTTGTTTTGTTTTGTTTTGTTTTGTTTTGATTTTACTATTATTACTTTTATTTTTTTCTCTATATTAACATTCTATATCTTTTTCGGTTATGTTGCTAGTTCTTCTAAACCAATGCAAATGTACTAAGAAATGATGATCATGCATCTATGTGATGATGTTAAGAATTAATGATTGCATATGTAGAATGGTATGATCTCTAAATGTTGGGTTAATTTCTTTTTTTCCGTTAATTAAAAAAAAAAAGAGAAGGGATAATTGGAGCTGAAGGGATACAGACTGTACAACGGGACTGGATATAAAAACTCAGAAATGGACAGCACAATACTACCCAATTGTAATGCAATTATGTTAAAACACTGAATGAAGCTGCATGTGAGGTATAGGTTTTTTGTTTTTGTTTTTTTTGTTTTTTTTTTTTCTTTCTATTATTGGTTTAATTCTTATTCTGTTGTTTTTTATTTCTTTTTCTAAATTAATGCAAATGTACTAAGAAATGATGAATATGCAACTATGTGATGTTATTAAGAGTTACTGATTGTACATATAGATTGGAATGATTTCTAAATGTTTTGTAATTCTTTTTTTAATTAATAAAAAAAAAATCAAAAAAAAAAAAAAAGAAAATGCAAAAAAAAAAAAAAATTAAGGTGTGCTCCCCCTCTCTGCGTGGGACATGACTCCCAGGGGTGTGGACCTTCCTGGCAACGTGGGACAAAGATCCTGGAATGAGCTGAGACTCAGCATCAAAGGACTAAGAAAAACCCTAGAATGAGCTGAGAATTAACATCAAGAGACTGAGAGAACCTTCTCGACCAAAACGGGGAAGAGTAAAATGAGGCAAAGTGTCAATGGCTGAGAGATTCCAAGCAGAGTCGAGAGGTTATCCTGGAGGTTATTCTTATGCATTAAGTAGATATCACCTTGTTGTTCAAGATGCAGTGGACAGGCTGGAGGGAATTGCCTGAAAATGTAGTGCTGTGTTCCAGTAGCCATGTTTCCTGATGATGATTGAACAATGATATAGCTTTCACAATGAGACTCTGTGAATGTGAAAACCTTATGTCTGATGCTCCTTTTAGCTACTATATCAACAGAAGAGTAGAACATATGGAATAAAAATAAATAACAGGGGGAACAGATGTTAAAATAAATTCAGTTTGAAATAGTGGTAGGTGAAGGCAAGGGGTAAGGGGTATGGTACGTATAGCTTTTTTTTTTTTTTTTTTCTTTTTCCTCTCTATTATCGTTTTATTTCTTTTTCTAAATCGATGCAAATGTACTAAGAAATGATGAATATGCAACTATGTGATGATATTAAGAATTACTGATTGTATATGTAGAATGGAATGATTTCTAAATGTTTTGTGTGTGTACTAGTGGTCAATGAGAGGGAGGGATAAGGGGCACAGTATATATGAGGTTTTTCTTTTCTCTGTTTATTTATTTTTCTGGAGTGATGCAAATGTTCTAAAAAATGATCATGGTGATGAATATCCAACTTATGTAATGAGATTGTGAGCCACTGATTGTACACCATGTAGGGAATGTATGTTATGAATGTTTGTGTTTGCATGTTGTTTTATCAATAAAAATATTTTTTAAAAATTAAGGTGCGCAATGAGTGTAAGACACCAGATTTCAAAGATGTAGTTTGAAAAAGTGTAAAATATCTCACCAATAATTTTACATTGATTACACACTGAAATAACATGTTTGATGTACTGTTAAAAATAATGTATTATATTAAAATTAATTTCACCTGTTTTCTTTTAAAAATTTTTAAGTGGCCACTAGAAAATATTAAATTACAAACATGGTTCATATCTGTGGCTCACAAATATGGGCTGCTTTAGACTAAACTAGGCAAAAGAAAATCAGTTACGAGACTAGTTCCATAGTGTATCACACATATCATGTCACAACACAACTTCTTAATTTTTTGAGATTTTTTTTTTAGCAGAGCTTCAAACCTTATAAACAATAAAAGGGTAAGCCCAGTTGGATATAGCTTGTAATGAATAAAATAATAAACCTTACACATATTAATGATATCATAGTAGTTAATTAGGCAACATGGTAACCAAACCACATGGTAACCACGTGCTATGACTGTCTTGCAAATGACTATAAATATATTATACTATTATACATATTATACAAATGATTATAAATACTATTTGACATGGCCAAGGTTTATAGATTTTCTTCTTCTATTATCTCATCTCTATAAACACTATACTAGAATTCCTCTAAATGATAAAGGTCTTCTGAACATTTTTATTTAAATCATAGACATTTCAAATTCTAAATGTCCAAAACTGAAATCAATCATTCATTGTTGGGAGGTGAGTCTCCAAAGTATTTCTATATGTCTTGAACTATCTTTTCAAGGAAGGAAAGTAGAGCTAGTGTACTCTACTGAGTTAAAGAGCACAGTGGTTTCCTGGACAGGGTTCTAAAGATAATGTTGTTTTCTGGGGCAAAGATTGGACAGGTTTGCTATCAGCCCCTTTTAAGACTGGGAAGACAGAGATCCACAGCGTTCACAACATCTACCTGGGCCTCATTCTGTATTACTTCCATGGGACTTGGAAAATAGAAACCAGGAAAATGGAAACCAACATGAAGATCATATCGCATTCTTTACCCTAAGTTATAAAGTGTCTAAATCCACCTGGGCTCATGGTTTCTTTATCAGCCAGATCTATGGAAGTGTGGCAAGGTGACTCTGCTGGTTTGAAAGGATGTATGTCCCCTAGAAAAGCCATGTTTTAATCTAAATCCCATTTCATAAAGGCAGAATAATCCCTATTCAATACTGTATGTTTTAAACTGTATAAGACCGTCTCCCTGGAGATGTGATTTAATCAAGAGTGATTGTTAAACCCGATTAGATGATGACATGTCTCCACCCATTTGGATCGGTCTTGAGACGTTTCTGGAGTCCTATAAAAGAGGAAACATTTTGGAGAATGAAGGAGATTCGGAGAGAGCAGAGAACGCTGCAGCACCACAAGGTAGAGTCCACAAGACAATGACCTTTGGAGATGAAGAAGGAAAACGCCTCCCAGGGAGCTTCATGAAACAGGAAGCCAGGAGAAGAAGCTAGCAGATGACGCCCTGTTCGCCACGTGCCCTTCCAGATGAAAGAAAAACTCAGACTGTGTTCCCCATGTGCCCTTCCACTTGAGAGAGAAACCCTGAACTTCAATGGCCTTCTTGAACCGAGGTACCTTTCCCCAGATGCCTTTGAATGGACATTTCTATAGACTTGTTTTAATTGGGACATTTTTTTCAGCCTTAGAACTGTAAAGTAGCAACTTACTAAATTTCCCTTTTTAAAAGCCACTCCGTTTCCAGTATATTGCATCCTGGCAGCTAGCAAACTATAACACTGACCCAGCTGCTGACTGCTGTTTAGGAATTGACTGACACTCCCTCCTTCCTTCACATGTGCAATCTTGTACAAGCACCACTATCTACCCCACTGCACAAGTCAGAAACCTAACATTAAGGGTGACTTCTGCCCCTAGCTCACAAGCCCTACCATATCTAGTCAATCACCAAGTTCTATTTCCTTTATCCCCTTAATTTCTCACAAATCATCTACCTCTCTCCTACTACCTTTCCTATTCCTACCACCTTTACTTTAGGTCATGTCATTATTCTCTCGCACCTGACGCCTAAGTTTCTGTCACTGTCTCTAGCGTTACAGACTTCATTCCACTTCTTCTCATTACACTGGAATGATCTGATTGTGTCACGTCTTTGACCTTGGGTTAAAGTCCAAACTTCTTACAATGTCAAGTAATTCCAGGTTAAGAGTTAAAAGGAATGCTTCTTGAAATTCCTTTTCTGTTTATCTCACCAAGGGGTGGAAAAGGAAAAAGAGATCAGGTTCCACTTCTAACATAAAGTACTTTGGACCAAAGAACAGAGTTCCACAGGGTGGCCTGAAAGGACCTGACTGTGTTTGCCATAGTGCCTGTCCCAGTTATTCACATGCAGATATGAGCTAACTGACTTTAATGGCATCCTCCATAAGAACTGGTAACCAAAGACCCAAAAAGCCAAAAAGGGCCAGTATTATTTTACTTATTGCCAGGCACATTTATTCTGATGAACATAATGTCCAAGCTGTGAACAAATCTTGCTTCCTGTGACTGGACATGGATAGAGTGAGTGATTGGTGCCACCATGTATCATTTCCTTTTGGTTCATGAAACCCAATAAAGAGGACCCTTTTCTTTTTAAATGGCTTGTGTTGGACATGTTTAATTGAGTTGAATCATGTAGATGGAGTAGAGAAAATTCAGATGAGCTAGTATGCCTACCTTCCATCCTCATCTCTAGAATGTTTTCTCTACCTAGGCTAAGTTTTCCCAGCTTTTCGTCTTAACTCCTCTACTGTATGACTTAGCTTAGATTCTGTCTCCTCAAGGAAGCCTTCTCTGACTTCAGAGAGATGTCTTCCTCATGAAATCCCTTAGCATTTTATGCTTACTCCTATTTTAGCGTTTAATGCACAGTATTGAAATTATCTTTAAGTTTATCTCCCTAACTAGAAGGGAAGACTGTGTTGCTAATTCATTATTGTACCCTCTATGCTAGCATTATGTCTGGAACATAGCATAAACCTAATAAATGATTATTTAGTATAAGTAAATAATCTGACCAATCTTTGGAAAATCAATGAAGGAAATGTAATCCTAAAGTAAATTTAGGTTGAAGAACTTTTCTCATCTCCTACCACACACTGACATGCTATAGGGCCATGTCTAATAGGAAAACATTTACAGGACCACAACAATACCAGGGTAAATAATGGGGGGAGGGATAAGAGTTAAGGGGAAGTTTGGATTTTCTATTTGGGGAAGGTGTGTTTATCGGTTATTTTTCTCTTGGCAACAATGAAATGATCTAAAATTGAGAGTACTGATGGACTGCTGATGCTGGACATTATACATGGTGCCCAATAGATGGAATGGCTGAACAATACACTGACTGGGAAGTAGAATGGCAAATAATGGTATATACATATAATCGAATATTGTGCTACTACAAAAAGGAATGATGTTGTGAGGCCTGCAATGTTGTGAATGAACCTGTGGGACATTTTGTAAGGTAAAATAAGCCAGAAAGAAAAAAAGTAAATATTGTAAGGTCTCATTTAGAAAATATTTATAAGAAAATTGGGGACTAGATTATAAGCTTTTATAGCATTCACCTTAGTCTGGAGTGACAGTTATTTCTAAATTTTGAGAGGCTACTATACATGTATAACCTGGTATTTAGAGATAAGACTCCAGCATCTTACAGCAGCAAAAAGTAAAAACCTAAAACTGTGGAACTGTAACCCAGACCAAACTCTGAAACCTGTTCTACAACTAAAAGTTTTGCTGTGCTTTGAAATTTATTGCTTTTTTTGTATATATGTTATTTTTCACAAGAAAGGAAAATTCGATTTTGATGACAAAAAAATATTTATTCCTTCTAGCTTACTATATTCTGGAGCAGCTAGAAGGAAAAATCTGAGATGATGGTATGGTAGCCCATGACAAACTCTGGAATCTGTACCTACTTGTTGAAGTGTGCTTTGAAAACTATTGCTTTTTTTCTGTCTTTGCTTTGTATTATGTCATACTATACAACAAAAAAGCAAAGTTCTTAAACTTACAGAGCATGTCCTTGAAAGTAAGAGTAAGTATATCATCATCTTTGGAGATAAAGTGGAATCTAGTAATGGCTGTAAACCTGTAAGCCTAATCTGCCCATTACTTGTCTTCGAAAATAAAGTTTTACTGGGACACAACCACACTCATTCACTTATATATTGCCTGTGACTACTTTTATACTACAATAACAGCATAGTTGCAACAAAGAACATATGGCCTGCAAAACCTAAAATATTTAACATCTGGTCCTTTACAGAAAAAAGTCAGCAGACTCTTGTTCATAACACAGATTTCACTGCAATTTTAAAAATAATATTACCTCATTTTAGTCCATTAATAAACCCAGTAAACTTTCCTGTTTTGTTTATGGGATCTTAAATCCTCTGACAAGATAGACCAAAATTGTTTGAAAATGTGAACAAAACTGAGAGCCAACTTAATGGTCTTTAGGACATTCAAACCTTTGTCACTAAATGCAAAAATACTCAGTCACACAAAGACAACAGCTTGTCCCATGGCTCTTTTCTCCTTATCTAGACTTAATTAATAGAGACCAGGATATGGCTGAAAAAGATTGTTAGGGATTCTCTGTAAAATTATATGCACCCTAATTCTGTAACAACCTGATAGCCATATTTCATAGGTCTATTCTAGGACTAATAAAAAAAATAGAAAGGCAAGCAGACAGCTAAGAATCAAACATTTCAATCAAGTAGAAAGCACAGGACCCGCACATACATGAGTAATAGTCTGTAAATACTTTTTATTGCTGCTGTACACATGGATACAAAAATTAGGATTTTAAAAATTATTTATGCCAAATGTCTAAAGGAACAAATTCTACACCCTAGAATTCTATGACTCAATGCTGGAATTAGTACCTCTTGAGCCTACAAACACAAATATGCAGATATGACAGATTTATGATGAAGGTAAAATGTACCCAGGTCTTCTTGAAAACAGTGGCTTATAGGCTAGATTATACCCTTTTCTTGGAGTATCATAAAGGAGACCATATCAAAAATTCTCAGTAGATTTGACTGTAGTCTATATTTGCCAAAATATTCTTTTTCCCTCAATTAACATTCCAAACATGGATCACCATTTTTACTCCTTTACTCCAAAAACACAGCAGGAAAACATGTTTTAACCTTGTAAAATACCAACACCA
This sequence comes from Tamandua tetradactyla, assembly GCF_023851605.1. Lineage (NCBI taxonomy): Eukaryota > Metazoa > Chordata > Mammalia > Pilosa > Myrmecophagidae > Tamandua > Tamandua tetradactyla. The sequence continues at coordinate 37,789,635 of NC_135347.1, read as the reverse complement.
TACCATACACTGACTATATTTTCCTAATATTCGCCATCCAAAATGAAATAAACCTAATATTATTTCACCTTTGAAAACTTTAGAGACAGCAGAAAGATATAGGATTATAGAAATCAACTATAGATAATTTATTGTAAATATTACCACTTTCTTTTTGTAATTTTACTGTAACCTTACTGCTTTATAAGAAGCAAGAGCAAGTATTTTACAGAATTACAATGTTTTCTGTTTCAGATCCAGCAGAATAAACACAAGTTAAGAAATTCTATTTCTAGAGCCTGCTGGCATCACTGATTATTGTTTTGCATAAACAAGGGAATACCTATTAGAGCTGTGTACTAAGACCCAAATATCAAACAGTTGTGGTGGCAGACACCTAATGGAAACATTAACTTTTTAAAGACCCTTTTCCTTATCTTTGTTCATCACCAAAAAGGAATAGAAGACTAAATGTCATGTCCACATTTCTGGGATATTATTGTCCCAATCTGGAATTTCAGTAGATAATTCTGATTCACAATTGGGAAGGGGTGTGGGCAGATATTAATGACCTCAAAGAACTTGCTTTGCTGTTTGCCAATCTGTGAAGCACCTTCTAAAAACAATACGTTCATTCTCTAACTTTTTTCTGAAATTTTAAGTTAAGAGTTAGTGACTTCTTTGTAATGATCATGCACCTCAATTTTTTTAATTTGAATTTAGCAAGATCCAAAACATTTGGCCAAAACCTTCCTTAAGATATTTTTAAAATGTTAACACAGGCATACTGCAAAAGCAACTCATTTGTACTTTGCTCATCAAAAATTTTTGTAAGACTTTGTTTTTATCCAAGACACCCTGAGGTTTGGTTTTACAACTCTTAAGAAACACTCATATTTTGAAGATAGAAAGAATACTTTAAAAACTTGTAATCGGACACTACTAATTTGGTTCAAATAGAATCTATACTTGCCAAAATATGTCCATACTCTCAACTATCTTTTCTTTAATATTTCTTACACCTATATAGACCCAGATATATTTACAATGCAACTAAATGACACCATCATCTAGGTAGTACTTCTCGAATTGTGTTTATGGAAAACTAGTGTCTTAAGAGATGTTAAGAGGTGTTCACGAGCAGGAAGGAAGAAGGGATGATAGTCAAAAAAGTCTAGAAAATGCTAAATTAAACAAAATTAAACAGTTTTCTTTACTACAAGATCTCTGAGAGCATTTATGCTCATAACGAATATAAAAGAAAAGGATATAGAAAATGTTTCCTGAACTTAGTCAAAATAAAACTCATATTAAACTTTTTTCACGTGCTGTAGAACATTAGTATTCTGTAAAACATTTGGAAAACTAATATGTGGTCTCAAACAGTAAGAAGGTGATTGCATTTTATTTTCTACCTGTGGCTGTCACAGCCAATGTGACAATGTAGCAAATATTTTCAGGAAAATTATAGTCATTACTTAAAAAAAAAACTCCCAATTAAAGCAGAATTACTAATAATTCCATTTTACAAGATAAGAGCTAGGTAGGTATCTAAGTGTGATTAATATAATAACCGCAACCTGCAACTCCATTGTTAGGTGTATACTTGGAGGATGAGAGAGTAGGGACATGGATGGTCTTTTGCACAATGGTGTTTGTGGCAGCGGGGTTCATGATTTGTAATGGACAGAGGTGGTCTAAGGGTACAATGACTGAGGAATAAAAGAGGAAACTGTGGTGTATATATACAACAGAATACTGAATGGCTGAAAGAAGGAATGAAGTTGTGTGCCATGCATCTAGGTGAATGAACCTGGAGGATGATATATTGAGTAAAATAAGCCCAAAACAAAGAGATTAATACTATAATATCTCACTAAATTGGACTAACTATAAGGTGCAAACTCTGAAAATTAAATTCAAGAGCACATGTTATCAGGAGAAGGCCTACTGTAAAAGTTCCTAGATTGTAAAAAGCTCTTATAGCAGCCACATCTATTCCTGAGTTGTAACTGCTATTTATAACTTCTGAGATGCTGAGCTCTTTTTTGTATAACCTGGTCATTTCCTGGAACTTTGGGTATCTGTGTGACATCTGAGATGCAGAGCTCGAGTTCTGCAGCTATGACAGTCAGATTTATCCTACACAGCAACGGTAAAAAAGGTGAAAAGAGATCACACTTCAATTAAAGATATGAATGAAGCCTATTTGTTTAAGTCTAATATAAATCAGATCACAGGGTAAACTATGATATTAACTGTATTTTAAAAACTTCAACATCTGTGTGAGACCAAAGGAAGAAATGTTTATTTGGTGCAAAATTTATATTTTCAGTAACGCACTATTTCATTTAAATTGCATGGTCAGGTTCTTTTTCAAATACCAGAATTACATGGAAACTTAGATCGGGAGTGAGACCTTGTTGGTTTGTAAGGTTAGTGTGATGCCCCTATAAATCCCAGAGTAATCTGGGCAGATAATAAAAAAACTATTTTCAAAGTCCACTTGAGGGTCTGGGGAAAAAGGTAGAACTATTAAACCACCCCACTGGGGAAGATCTGATATTCTCACAAACATTAGGGGCTACCCATGTGAGAGGGCCAGGCCCCTGTTCTTGGGTTTACCCTTAGGACACCTATTCTTACAAAGGAGAAGCTAAGCCTATTCATGGTTATGCCTAAAAGCCCCCACCCCCACCCCAGAGAACCTCTTCTGTTGTTCAGATGTGGCAGCTCTAAGCCAACTCACTGTCCTTTGCCCTAAGTAGGACATGGACTCCCAGGGGTGAAAATTTCCCAGGCAATGTGGGACATGACTTTTGGGGATGAGCCTGGCCCTGACATCATTGGGTTAAGAAAGCTTTCTTGACCAAAAAGAGGACGAGGAATAAAACAAAATAGAGTTTAGTAGCTGAGAGATTTCAAATAGAGTTGAGAGCTCATTCTGAAGGTTATTCTTATGTATTATACAGATATCCCTTTTCAGTTTTTGGTATATTGGAGTAGATAGAGGTAAATGCCTAAAACCACTGAACTGTAATCCAGTAGCCTTGATTCCTGAAGATGACAGCCTAACTATATAGTTTTTACAGTGTAACCACGTGACTATGAAAAACTTGTGACTGAAATTCCCTTTATCCAGTGTATGGACAGATGAGTAAGAAAATAAAGACAAAAATAAATAATAGGGGGAATAGAGGTATTCAATATTTTGGGTGTTCTTTTTTGCCTTTTATTTTTATGTTTATTCTTATTGTGTTTTTTTTGCAATAATAAAAATGTTCAAAAATCTATTGTGATGATTAATACACAGCTAAATGATAATACTGAGAAGTTCTGATTGTACATTTCTGATGATTATATGGTATGTGAATATATAATATATCTCAATAAAACTGCATTTAAAAAAAAAAAAGATACTCAGATTACTCAAATGAAACCAAGTGTCCCCTGGAAAAAGATCATACAGCACATCCATGGCAAGAAACAGATGAATACGAGCTGAGAAAATCTGATCAGTTAAACACAGGCTATTCTAAAAGTACATAATAAACTGTACCAAGCATCAAAGAAGAGATTTAACACAAAGCCAACAGATAATAAAACCCTAGATAAGAGGAAGAAATTGACCTGCAGAGATGACGCATCAAAATTATCAATTGCCTAGATATCAGCAAAATGTTATAAGCCCTACTAAGAAACAGGATGACAGGGCTAAATCAAGGGAAAAATTTAAACTTCAGGAAAGACACAGAATTTAGAACTAATCAAAGAGGTTTAAATAAATCACATAAATCAATTCTAGGAGATAAGGCAAATTAGCACAAAGAGACAAGGGATGTTAAGAAGGTAATGTGTGAACATAAGGAGAATTTGAAAGTATAAAAAGAAACAACAGAAATTCTGGGGATGAAAGTCACAACAGCAAAGATTAAAAACATACTAGAGGGATATAACAGCAGATTTGAAAAGGCAGAAGAAAGAATCAGTGTCTTAGAAGACAGGACATCTGAAATTGTACAGACAGAAAACAGAGAAAAGAATAGAAAATATTGAAAATTGTCTCAGGGATTTTAGTGACAGCACAAAGTGCACAGACATACATGTCATGGGTTTCCCAGAAGGAGAAAAGAAGGGAAAGGGGTCAGAAAGAATATCTGAGGAAATAGTAGCCAAAAATTTCCAAACTGTTATGAAAGACATAAACATGCATGTCCAAGAAGAGCAACATACTCCAAACAGAATAAATATTAACAGATCTACTCTGAGACACATACTAATCAGAATGTCAAATGCCAAAGATAGAGAATTCTGAAAGAAGCAAAAGAAAACTGATTTGTCACATACAGGATTCTTCCATAAGACTACCGATTTCTCATCAGAAATCACAAAGGAGGAGCAGGCAGTACTATGATATATTTAAGGTACTAAAAGAGAAAAATTGCCATCCAAAAACTCTTTATCTAGCAAAACTCTCCTTCAAAAATGAGAGAGAATTTAAACTGCCACAGAGAAAAGAGAAACTGAAAGAGTTTGTCAACAAAAGACCTGTCCTATGAGAATTACTAAAGTGAGTTCTATAGATTGAAAGGAAAAGACAGGAGAGAGTAGCTTAGAGAAGTAAGGGTAACTACAAGGGTAAATGCAAAAACCAATAGTACTGTCTCCTCAATACACAACTCTACTCTTTAATTTCTTTAACAATCAGAATACAATTGAACAAGAAAAGTGCAAATATTCTGACATCAGATATGCAAAATAGAAAGTTGGAAAAAAAACAACATAAAGAGGAAACAGAGGAATATGGGAGCACAGAATGTATATGCTATTGGTATCTTTTCCATTTAGTACATTATAGATATAGTTAATATAGCATAAAGCTCAGGGTAACTGTATTTAAAATATATACAGGAAAAAAATATGAGAAAGGGATCAGTAAGATATAACACAACAGATCAACTAGATCAACTATACAGAAAAGGAGGTTGAAATAAAGAAAAATACACACACACAAAAAAAGAGATAACATATAAAATTCAAAGGACATGGGGTGAAGGGACAAGAATTAAAGGGAGGTTAGGATTTTCTATTTGGCGACCGCAACTTTATTGGTCATTTTTCTCTTGGGAACAATGATATTATTTAAAATTGAGAACACTGATGAACTGCTGACTTTGGAAATTATTAGTTGATACCCAATGGATGGAGGTGGCTGGAGGACACACTGAGAAGTAGAATGGCAAAGTGTACAATATATACAATTGAATATCGTGCTGCTACAGAAAGGAGCAAAGCTGTGAGGCATGCTATGATGTAAATGGAACTGTGAGGCAAAATAAGCCAGAAACAAAAGGACAAATGCTATACGGTCTCATTTAGAAAAGACTTATAAGAAAGTTGGGGCATAGACTGTAAGCTCTTAGCAGTCACATTTAGTCCAGAGCAATAATTGTTATTTCTAGATATTGAGATACTGTGCTACACATGCATAACCTCTTATTTCCTTGGAACTTTGGGTGCCTGTGTGATACCTAAGACTCAGAGTTGGAGTTCTGCAGTTCTGAAGGCCAGTATTGCTACATACAACAACTGTTAAAGAAATTGAAAAAGAGATCAGGCTTCAATTAGAGATAAGAATGAAGCTGATCAGGTTAGGATTAAGGTAATTCAGGATACATAGGATGTTACGTGGGACATAACATCCAGGGGTGAAAGTCTCCCTAGCAGTGTGAGAAATGACTCCCAGGGACAAGCCTGGTCCTGGCACCATGGGATCAACAATGCCATCCTAATCAAAAAGGGTAAAAGAAGTGCAACAAATAAGGTATTAGTGGCTGAGAAAGTTGAAATAGAGTCAAGAGGCTACTCTGGAGGTTCACTCTTATGCAAGCTTCAGTTAGGCATTGCTACCCATCATAGTTTGCCAACTCCCAACCAAAACCATTACTGCCAACCCTAAAGAGCCTAGGGCTTTATATGAGATTCTACAAAGGTTCTACGCACTAGGATTACTTTCCAGAAACCTAGAACTTCCAGATAGGTTTCTGGTCCAGATGAGTCCTGAAATGCAGAGGGGCCAGCCTCCCTAGAACATTAACTAGTTCTATCTCCCAATCCCATATTATTGACAGCTCTTTCCAACATGAAAAAGTTAGAAAGAACATAACCCAAAAAACTCTTAAGAGTGGAAAAAAGATCAAAGATGATGGTGGAGTTACACAGAAAAGGCAGGGTTTAACAAATGACTATGAGTGCTGAATTGCTGAATCATTATACCGATATTTCTCTAGTGTCTTAGAGCAGCTAGTAGTAAAAACCTAAAATTGTGAAATTGTAACCCATACTAAACTCTGAAATCTGTCCTATAACTAATTGTTGCAGTGTGCTGGTTTGAAAGGAAGTATGCCCCCTAAGAAAAGCCATGTTTTAATATAAGTCCCATTTCATAAAGGTAGAATAATCTCTGTTCAATATGGATGTTTGAAACTGTGATCGGATCATCTCCCTGAATGATGTGATTTAGTCAAGAACGGTTGTTAAACTGGATTAGGGGACGACATGCCTCCACCCATTTGGGTGGGTCTTGATTGGTTTATTGGAGTCCTATAAAAGAGGAAATATTTTGGAGAATGAGAGATTCAGAGAATGCTGCAGCACCACGAAGCAGAGAGTCCACCAGCCAGTAACCTTTGGAGATGAAGAAGGAAAATGCCTCCCGGGGAGCTTCATGAAACCAGAAGCCAGGAGAGAAAGCTAACAGATGATGCCGTATTTGCCATGTGCTCTTCCAGCCAAGAGAGAAGCCCTGACCGTGTTCACCATGTGCCTTCTCACTTGAGAGAGAAACCCTGAACTTCACTGGCCTTCTTGAACCAAGGTATCTTTCCCTGGATGGATACCTTTGATTGGACATTTCTATAGACTTATTTTAATTGGGATATTTTCTCGGCCTTAGAACTGTAAACTAGCAACTCATTAAATTACCCCTTTTAAAAGCCATTCTGTTTTGGTGTATTGCATTCCAGCAGCTAGCAAACTAGAACATGCAGCGTGCTTTGAAATTTATTGCTTTTTTGTGTGTATATGTTATTTTTCACAAAAAAAGACAGTTGTGATGAATGCACAGCTATACGGTGATACTGTGAACCATTGATTGTACACTTTGGATGATTACATGGTATGTGAATACATAATATATATCAATAAAATTTCATTAAAACAAAAATAAAAAAGGACAAAATTGCTGAACAAAATACTGCCTTTACAGTAATAACACTGAATGTCAACTGATTAAACTCCCCAATCAAAAGACAGAGATTGACAGAATGGATAAAAAAGTATGTTCTAACTATATGTTGTTCACAAGAGACTCAATTAAACACAAAGGCACAAACAGATTGAAAGTGAAAGGCCAGAAAAAGATATTCCATATAAATATTAACCCAAAAAGAGCTGGAGTACTTACACTAACATCAGACAAAACAGACTTTGAGTCTGAGACAAAGAAGGACATATTAGTAAAAAGGGCAATCTATCAAGAAGAAATAACAGTAAAAAACATTTATGCACATAAACCTAGGGTTCCAAAATACATGAGGCAAACACTGGCAAAACCAAATGGAGAAACAGACACCTCAGGAATAATATTTGGAGACCTCAATACACCACTCTCAACAAATAGAACATGTGGACAGAAGATCAATACAGAAAGAGAAAACAAATAATATGATAAATGAACTAGATCTAACAGACATATACAGAACACTGCACCCCAAAACAGCAGCATGTACATACTTTTCAAATGCACATGGAGCATTCTCCAGGACAGATAACATGCTGAGTAACTAAACAAGTTTCAATAAGTTTTAAAAGACTGAAATTATAAAAGTGTCTTCTTTGACCATAATGAAATGAAGCTGGAAGTTAATAACAGGCAGAGAATTCTAAAATCCACAAATACATGGAAGTTAAATACACTCAAAAACAAACAGTGGGTCAAAGAAGAAATTTCAATGAAAATAAGTAAATATTTTGAGATGAATGAAAATGAGAACACAACATTTCAAAACTTATGGAATGTGGCAAAGGCAGTGTTGAGAGCAAACTCTATACACCTAAATGTTTACTTTATAAAAGGCAGAAAAAGAAAAAATCAAAGAGCTCTAGTTCTTAGAGGAACTGGAAAAAGAAAAGCAAAGTAACCCCAAAGCAAGCACATGGAAAGAAATAACAAAGATTAATAAATCATAATAAATGAAATTGAGAAATTAAAAATATATATAATTAACAAACCAAAAGTTGATTCTTTAAAAAAATCAATAAAATTGACAAACCCTTACTTAGCTAGACAGACAAAGAAAAAGAGAAAGTGCAAATAAAGCCAGAAATGAGACGGGGGATATTATTACTGACCCCACAGAAATAAAAAGGATATTAAGAGGATACTATGAATAACTATTCGCCAACAAATTAGATAACCTAGATAAAACAAATTTCTAGAAACACACGAACAACCTACACTAACTACAAGACAAAGAAAACCTCAAGAAACCAATTACAAGTAAAGAGACTGACTCAATCATAAAAAACCTTCCAACAGGACTCTTGCCTTCCTCACTTCTGTCTTTGTGAGACTCCCCACATGTTCTCTTATATAAGCTCTCAATAAATTTTCTATCTGCTTACTTACTCTGTCAGCTAAGCCCTTGAATTCTTTCTCACTGCATGGCCAAGAAATGGAAACAAAATCCAGCAATTGTTTTGGCAAGCCAGTCAGGAGACACTTCACTCTGACTATCTGGACTGAAATGGGTGGTGCTTCCACTATTCCAACTGACAGTCCTTTGGGCTGCCTGCTTCAAAATTAAGATAATTTTCCCACCACAGCACTAAAAAGTTACTGACATACTGCCTGGCCACAGTATCGCCTCAAGGAGAGCCAGCATTAGCCAACAAATGAAACATTCAGTTATAACCTTCTTACAGACAAATCTCTTTTGTAAAAGGGAGGGAAAGTGGCAAGAAATTCCTTACACAGAGCTTTTATGGCCTCATATTCAGACAAATCCATGAAGAGCTATTGCAAATTAGGTTATGTCAAGAGGACTTTAAACTTCCTTATAACCCTTCTTTGTGGAAGCAGGCAAACATTTTAAGTAAATCTCTTTTAAATTGCCCCCTTTCCTGGATCCTCATTTGGTCTCTACTAAAACCCATTGCAGGACTTCGCCCTGCTCCAAGGAACAGCTAGAGAAGTGATGGGAAGGTGACCGGGACAGCAATTCCAGGGTATAAATGACCTGGAAGGGTATTCTACATCACATAGGGAGGTCCTGGTTGCAAAAGCAGAAGAATTGAGATACAGAAAACCAGAAATCATCCAGCTAATGCAAACAGTCTAACACACCCTTTTGAAATGGAAGCCCAGAGTCCTGAGAAGTGCACGGACATGGAGACGGGGATAAGGAAGTAAGCCAAGCTGTGTTCCTTGCACGCACTACACTCCTTGCGCCGCCCCTGTGACTCTCCCCACCAAATCCACCCGTTATGCCCTCCCCAGATCTGAGCAAGTGCTGACCTAAGCATCTGAACCACACCCACCCACAGCCCACACAGGCACAAACCCAGCCTGCTGTCCCTGAGCTCTGTGCAAGAACACACCAGCGCCCCACCCCCATGCCTGCCCCAGGCATGCACAACACCAGAGCCCTGCCCTCCAGACACACGCACAGCCATGGATGCCCACACATCCGTGCAGTGACCTCTTGACCCCTGCACACCAATCCCCTGCTCTACACACATGCACACCCTTGACTCACCCTCACCTCCAGCACAACTGCCCTGCTCCCACAACCAGCAGGTACTCACATGCTCATCTGCGCTACATAGTCCCTACCCCACACATGCTTGCGCCTCTGCCCCAAGCCCACTGCACCTGCATACCTGCACACCTGACATCACCCATAGCACATATCCAGCAACCTCACAACCTGTGCCCTGACCCTACACACTCATGCATCCACATCCTGGCCCCCCTGGATCCCTCTCCTCCACAAGGATACACTGAGCTCTACCCACCCTGTTCCCCAACCTCTATGCCTCATACCCTACACCCTGATACCCATGACCCCCACACTCCACACAGCCACCCACATCCTGCCTGTGCACTAGTCCCCATGAATCTGCACAGCCCACTGCATCTGCTACCAGTCCCGCTCTACCTCTGTGTCTGCCATGCCACAACCTGCTCCTGCACTCCAAGCCTGCCTGAGCTGCACCCCAACCTTCTGGGTCCTGCACCACATCTCCACAACCTCGCATCCCACACCCCACACTCCCAGGCATCAGCTTAGCATTCCTGGCCCATGCCTATAACTGCACCACAACCTGTCACCACAATGTTGTACCCTGTCCCACACCCCACATCCTGCTCCACATCTATCCCAAAAATACAAAGCTTCAGAGTACTAAAGGAAATCAACTTCCAAAGTAACCCTATCAAGATATTTACACGCCACAAAGACAACAGAATATCATTACATTATGAAAATGCAGACAGATACAGTCCAGCCTAATGACCAAATTAAAACACTGAAGAGAGTCAGACTTCGGAACAACTAATCAAAGATGTTCATGTAGCTCTACTAAAGAAAATCAATGAGATGGCTAATGACATAAAGGAGATCAAGATGACACTAGAAGAGCATAAAGAGAAATTTGAAAGAATAAATAGAAAAACAACAGATATCACAGATTAAAGATGCTAGAGAACAAATAAAAATATACTATAGATGCACAACTACAAATACAAAGAGGCAGAAGAAGGAATAAGCAAACTAGCAGACAGAACAACTGATTTTGAACACACAAAAGAGCAAACAGCAAAAAAGATGGAAAAATTTGAACTGTATCTCAAAGAACTGATGGACAAAACAAAGTACACAAATAAAAGAATCATCAGTGTCCCAGAAGGAAAAGAAAAGAGTAAAGTGCTAGGAAAACTAGTTGAGGATAATGGGGAGAAACTTTCCAAACCTTAAAAGGGACATAAATATGCAAATCAAAGAAGCCCAACGAACTTCAAATAGAAAAAATCCAAATAGGCCTTCCCCAAGACTCATACTAATTAATCTGTCAAATGTTAAAGAGAAGCAAAAACTCCTGAAAGCAGCAAAAGTAAAACAATCTCCACATATAAGGGAAACCACATAAGACTGCTTTCAGACTACTCAACTGGCACTATGTAGGTGAGAAGGAGTGGTATGACACATTTACGATCCTGAAAGAGAAAGACTTCCAGCCAAGAATTTTGTACCCAGCCAAACTGCCCTTCAAAACTAAGGGAGAGGTTAAGATTTTCAAAGACAAACAAATGCTGAGAGAATCTGTCAACAAGGGACCAGCCCCTACAAGAAATACTAAAGGGAGTTCTGCAGACTGAAAAAGGATGAGAGGGAAATCTGGAAGATAGGGACAGAAGTGAAGAATACCAATAAGTGTTAACCTAAAGGATAAAAAGAGAAAGAGGGGAAAGAATATATAGATCTGACAAATCCAAAGGATAAGACGGTAGATTCAAGAAACGCCTTTACAAAACGATCATGATGATGAATATGAAACTATGTGATGATATTGTGAATTACCAATTATATATGTAGAACAGAATGATCATGCTGAGAATGTTTGTGTTTGTTTGTTGTTATATTTTTTTAAAATTAATTTAAAAAATCTTTGTCTTTAAAAACTTAAGGCTTTCTCTAAGGTCAAGTACACCATCAATTTTTATGTTTTCCAACTACAAATGAGAAAAATTAATATTCTCCATTCAATGACTATGAGGTTCTATAAATACCAATTAAACTAAATGTATTAAAATTAGAAAAAAAAATTTCACTCATAAGTGGGTGTTAAATTATGTCAAATATTTTTTCTGTATCTATTGAGATATGTTTTTTTCCTCTGTAGTCTGTTCATATGGTGAATCATACCAATTGATTTTGTAATTTAAAATAAATTTTGCATTCCTGGGACAAAAAAAAAGAAACGCCTTTACAGTAATAATTTTGAATGTTAACAAACGAAATTTAACAATTAAAAGATACAAATTGGCAGAACAGATTAAGAAATACAATCCAGCTATATGCTGCTTACAAGAGACTCTTCTTAGACACAAGGATACAAATAGATTGAAAGTGAAAGGTTGGAAAACGATGTTCCACACAAGCTGTAACCAAAAGAAAGCAGGAGCAGTTATACTAATATCAGAGAAAATAGACTTTATTTATAGACATCATAAGAGACAAAGAAGGACACTATATATTAATAAAAGTGACAATTCTTCAAGAAGAAATCATAATCATAAATGTTTATGCTCCCAATCAAAGAGCTCCAAAGTTCATAAGACAAACTAGCAAAACTTAAGGGACCGATAGATGTTTCAACAATAATAGTAGCAGACTTCAATACACCACTCTTCTCTACAGCGAGAACAACCAGAAAGAGCATCAACAAGGAAATAGATAACTTAAACAATTTGATAAATGTATTAGACCTAAAGGACATATATAGGTCATTATACCCCAAAACACCAGGATATACATTCTTCTCTAGTGCTCATGGAATATTCTCCAGGATAGATCATATCCTAGGGCACAAAACAGGTCTTTATAAATGTAGAAACACTGAAATTATTCAAAGTACTTTCTCTGATCAACATGGAATGAAGCTGGAAATCAAAAAAACACCAAAGAATGAGAACTTCTGCAAATATATGGAGATTCAATAACACCCATTAAACAACCAATGGATCAAAGAATAAGTTGCTAGAGAAACTGGTTGCTATCTGGAGGTGAATAAAAATGAGAATATAACATATCAGAATTTATGGGATGTGGCAAAGGCTGTGCTGAGAGGAAAATTTGTTGCCTAAATGAAAAATCAAAAAAGAGCAAAAATTGAGGACTTAACTGCTCATCGGGAGGAACTTGAGAAAGAACCACAAACTAACCCTAAAGCAAATAGGAGAAGAGAAAAAACAAAGATTAAAGCAGAGATAAATGAATGGAAAAACAAAAGAACAATAGAAAGAATCAACAAAACCAAACAATGGTTTTTTCAGAAAATCAATAAAGTCAATGGACCACTAGCAAGGCTGACGGGAAAAAAAGAGAGAAGATGCAAATAAAAAAATCAGAAATGAGAGGGGAGCCATAACCACAGATTATGAAGAAATAAAAAATCATAAAAGGAAGCGGTGAACAACTATATGCCAACAAACTAGACAACTTAGATGAAATGGACAATTTCCCTGGAAACACACAAACAGGCTACCCTGATTCGAGAAGAAACAGAAGATCTCAACAAACCAAGTAAAGTAAAGAAATTCAATCAGTCATCAAAAACCTTCCTACAAAGAAAAGCCCAGTGCCAGATGGCTTCACAGGGGAATTTTATCAAACAGTCTACAAAGAACTAACACCAATCTTGCTTAAACTTTTCCAAAAATATGAGGAAAAAGGAACACTACCTAACTCATATAATGAAGTTAATATCACTTTGACACCAAGACCGAGTAAAGATGCTGTAAGAAAGGAAAACTACAGGTCAATTACCCTAATGAACACAAATGCAAAAATTCTCAACATAATACTACCAAATTGAACAAAATACCACCAACATGTTAAAAGAATTATACACCATGAGCAAGTGAGGTTTATAACAGGAATGCAAGGATAGTTCAATGCAACAAAATCAATTAATGTAACAAATCAAAAGGGAAAAAATATGGTCATCTTGACTGATGCTAAAAAAAATTTTTGACAAAATTCAACATCCTTTCTGATAAAAACACTTTGAAAGGTAGGAATCAAAGGTAACTTCCTCAATATGACAAAGGGCATTCGTGAAAACTCCATAGCCAGCATTGTACTCAGTGGAAAGAGGCTGCAAGCTTTCCCCCTAAGATAGGGAATGAAACAAGGATGCCCTCTGTCACCACTACTATTCAACAATGTAATACAAGTTACAATTGCTAGAGCAATCAGGTATGAAAAATAAATAAAAGGCATCCAAATTGGAAAGGAAGAAGTAAATTTTTCATTATTTACAGATGACATGATACTAAGAAAATCCTGAGAAATCAACAATAAAGTTATCTGAGCTAATAAATTCAGCAAGGTGGCAGAATATGAAATTACTGTGCAAAAAACAATAACATTTCTATACACAAACACAAATCTAACCGAGGAGTCAGTTAAGGAAAAAATTCCATTCAAAATAGCAACTAAAAGAATCAAGTATCAAGGAATGAACTTAACTAAGGACGTAAAAGATTTGTACACAGAAAACCACATAACATTGCTAAAATAAATCAAGAATATCTAAATAGCTCGGAGAGGCAAGTTTCCCAAGCCGAGGCAGCCGGCGCCCCTCTTTTGCGGGCGGCGTCCTGGTCCGGCTACGAGTCTTGGATCAGAGGGCTACCCAAGGTGGGGTGGCCCTCCCCCGCGGGCGGCTTCCTGGTCCGGTGGGGAATTCCACAGGCCGCGGCGGCCGGTGACCGATGCCCCTTCCCTGCGGGCGACTTCCTGGTCCGGTGGCAAATTCCCCAGGCCCGCTGCAGCCGGTGACCAGCCACAGGGTCCCCACAAGCCGCGGCGGCTGATGCCCCCACCACGCGCGGCCCCCCCGAACCAAAGGAGAGAATTGGATCGGAAATCCCCAGGCCGCGGAGATCAGTGACCGGGGGGATCCCTTCCAAACACGTGAGACAAACGTGTGCCACGAGCACCACCTACTGGGCAGGATAAGAAAAACAGAACCCAGAGATTTCACAGAAAAATCTTACAACCTTGTTGGGTCCGACACCCAGGGAAATCTGACTAAATGCCCAGACGCCAGCAGCAGAAGATAACGGTGCACGCTCAGAAGATTGAGAATATGGCCCAGTCAAAGGAACAAACCAATAGTTCAAATGAGATACAAGAGCTGAGACAACTAATGCTGAATATACGAACAGAAATGGAAAACCTCTTCAAAAATGAAATCGATAAATTGAGGGAGGACATGAAGAAGACATGGGCTGAACATAAAGAAGAAATAGAAAAACTGAAAAAACAAATCACAGAACTAATGGAAGTGAAGGATAAAGTAGAAAAGATGGAAAAAACAATGGATACCTACAATGACAGATTTAAAGAGACAGAAGATAGAATTAGTGATTTGGAGGATGGAACATCTGAATTCCAAAAAGAAACAGAAACTATCGGGAAAAGAATGGAAAAATTTGAACAGGGTATCAGGGAACTCAAGGACAATATGAAGCGCACAAATATACGTGTTGTGGTCAAAGAGAAAGAGAGGATCTTGAAAGCAGCAAGAGAAAAACAATCCATCACATACAAGGGAAACCCAATAAGACTATGTGTAGATTTCTCAGCAGAAACCATGGAAGCTAGAAGACAGTGGGATGATATATTTAAATTACTAAAAGAGAAAAACTGCCAACCAAGACTCCTATATCCAACAAAATTATCTTTCAAAAATGAGGGAGAAATTAAAACATTCTCAGACAAAAAGTCACTGAGAGAATTTGTGACCAAGAGAACAGCTCTGCAAGAAATACTAAAGGGAGCACTAGAGTCAGATACAAAAAGACAGAAGAGAGAGGTATGGAGAAGAGTGTAGTAAGAAGGAAAATCAGATATGATATATATAATACAAAAGGCAAAATGTTAGAGGAAAATATTATCCAAACAGTAATAACACTAAATGTCAATGGACTGAATTCCCCAATCAAAAGACATAGATTGGCAGAATGGATTAAAAAACAGGATCCTTCTATATGCTGTCTACAGGAAACACATCTTAGACCCAAAGATAAACATAGGTTGAAAGTGAAAGGTTGGGAAAAGATATTTCATGCAAATAACAACCAGAAAAGAGCAGGAGTGGCTACACTAATATCCAACAAATTAGACTTCAAATGTAAAGCAGTTAAAAGAGACAAAGAAGGACACTATATACTAATAAAAGGAACAATTAAACAAGAAGACATAACAATCATAAATATTTACGCACCGAACCAGAATGCCCCAAAAAACGTGAGGAATACACTGCAAACACTGAAAAGGGAAATAGACTCATGTACCATAATAGTTGGAGACTTCAATTCCCCACTCTCATCAATGGACAGAACATCTAGACAGAGGATCAACAAAGAAATAGAGAATCTGAATATTACTATAAATGAGCTAGACTTAACAGACATTTACAGGACATTACATCCCACAACAGCAGGATACACCTTTTTCTCAAGTGCTCATGGATCATTCTCAAAGATAGACCATATGCTGGGTCACAAAGCAAGTCTTAACAAATTTAAAAAGATTGAAATCATACACAACACTTTCTTGGATCATAAAGGAGTGAAGTTGGAAATCAATAATAGGCAGAGTGCCAGAAAATTCACAAATACGTGGAGGCTCAACAACACACTCCTAAACAACGAGTGGGTCAAAGAAGAAATTGCTAGAGAAATTAGCAAATACCTCGAGGCGAATGAAAATGAAAACACAACATATCAAAACTTATGGGACGCAGCAAAGGCAGTGCTAAGAGGGAAATTTATTGCCCTAAATGCCTATATCAGAAATGAAGAAAAGGCAAAAATTCAGGAATTAACTATCCATTTGGAAGAACTGGAGAAAGAACAGCAAACTAACCCCAAAGCAAGCAAAAGGAAAGAAATAACAAAGATTAGAGCAGAAATAAATGAAATTGAAAGCATGAAAACAATAGAGAAAATCAATAAGGCCAGAAGTTGGTTCTATGAGAAAATCAATAAGATTGATGGACCCTTAGCAAGATTGACAAAAAGAAGAAGAGAGAGGATGCAAATAAATAAGATCAGAAATGGAAGAGGAGACATAACTACTGACCTCACAGAAATAAAGGAGGTAATAACAGGATACTATGAACAACTTTACGCTAATAAATACAACAATTTAGAGGAAATGGACGGGTTCCTGGAAAGACATGAACAACCAACTTTGACTCAAGAAGACATAGATGACCTCAACAAACCAATCACAAGTAAAGAAATTGAATTAGTCATTCAAAAGCTTCCTAAAAAGAAAATTCCAGGACCAGACGGCTTCACATGTGAATTCTATCAAACATTCCAGAAAGAATTAGTACCAACTCTCCTCAAACTCTTCAAAAAAATCGAAGCGGAGGGAAAACTACCTAATTCATTCTATGAAGCCAACATCACCCTCCTACCAAAACCAGGCAAAGATATTACAAAAAAAAGAAAACTACAGGCCAATCTCTCTAATGAATATAGATGCAAAAATCCTCAATAAAATTCTAGCAAATCGTATCCAACAACACATTAAAAGAATTATACATCATGACCAAGTAGGATTCATCCCAGGTATGCAAGGATGGTTCAACATAAGAAAATCAATTAATGTAATACACCATATCAACAAATCAAAGCAGAAAAATCACATGATCATCTCAATTGATGCAGAGAAGGCATTTGACAAGATTCAACATCCTTTCCTGTTAAAAACACTTCAAAGGATAGGAATACAAGGGAACTTCCTTAAAATGATAGAGGGAATATATGAAAAACCCACAGCTAATATCATCCTCAATGGGGAAAAATTGAAAACTTTCCCCCTAAGATCAGGAACAAGACAAGGATGTCCACTATCACCACTATGATTCAACATTGTGTTGGAGGTTCTAGCCAGAGGAATTAGACAAGAAAAAGAAATACAAGGCATCAAAATTGGGAAGGAAGAAGTAAAACTATCACTGTTTGCAGACGATATGATACTATACGTCGAAAACCCGGAAAAATCCACAACAAAACTACTAGAGCTAATAAATGAGTACAGCAAAGTAGCAGGTTACAAGATCAACATTCAAAAATCTGTAGCATTTCTATACACTAACAATGAACAAGCGGAGGGGGAATCAAGAAACAAATCCCATTTACAATTGCAACTAAAAGAATAAAATACCTAGGAATAAATTTAACTAAAGATACAAAAAACCTATATAAAGAAAACTACAAAAAACTGCTAAAAGAAATCACAGAAGACCTAAATAGATGGAAGGGCATACCGTGTTCATGGATTGGAAGACTAAATATAGTTAAGATGTCAATCCTACCTAAATTGATTTACAGATTCAATGCAATACCAATCAAAATCCCAACAACTTATTTTTCAGAAATAGAAAAACCAATAAGCAAATTTATCTGGAAGGGCAGGGTGCCCCGAATTGCTAAAAACATCTTGAGGAAAAAAAACGAAGCTGGAGGTCTCGCGCTGCCTGACTTTAAGGCATATTATGAAGCCACAGTGGTCAAAACAGCATGGTATTGGCATAAAGATAGATATATCGACCAATGGAATCGAATAGAGTGCTCAGATATAGACCCTCTCATCTATGGACATTTGATCTTTGATAAGGCAGTCAAGCCAACTCACCTGGGGCAGAGCAGTCTCTTCAATAAATGGTGCCTAGAGAACTGGATATCCATATGCAAAAGAATGAAAGAAGACCCATCTCTCACACCCTACACAAAAGTTAACTCAAAATGGATCAAAGATCTAAACATTAGGTCTAAGACCATAAAACAGTTAGAGGAAAATGTAGGGAGATATCTTATGAATCTTACAATTGGAGGCAGTTTTATGGACCTTAAACCTAAAGCAAGAGCACTGAAGAAGGAAATAAATAAATGGGAACTCCTCAAAATTAAACACTTTTGTGCATCAAAGAACTTCATCAAGAAAGTAGAAAGACAGCCTACACAATGAGAAACAATATTTGGAAACGACATATCAGATAAAGGTCTAGTATCCAGAATTTATAAAGAGATTGTTCAACTCAACAACAAAAAGACAGCCAACCCAATTACAAAATGGGAAAAAGACTTGAATAGACACCTCTCAGAGGAGGAAATACAAATGGCCAAAAGGCACATGAAGAGATGCTCAATGTCCCTGGCCATTAGAGAAATGCAAATCAAAACCACAATGAGATATCATCTCACACCCACCAGAATAGCCATTATCAACAAAACAGAAAATGACAAGTGCTGGAGAGGATGCGGAGAAATCCCACTGTTGGTGGGAATGTCAAAGGGTGCAACCACTGTGGAAGGCAGTTTGGCAGTTCCTCAAAAAGCTGAATATAGAATTGCCATACAACCCAGTAATACCATTGCTGGGAATCTACTCAAAGGAATTAAGGGCAAAAACTCAAACGGACATTTGCACACCAATGTTTATAGCAGCGTTATTTACAATTGCAAAGAGATGGAAACAGCCAAAATGTCCATCAACAGAAGAGTGGCTAAACAAACTGTGGTATATACATACGATGGAATATTATGCAGCTTTAAGACAGGATAAAATTATGAAGCATGTAATAACATGGATGGACCTAGAGAACATTATGCTGAGTGAGTCTAGCCAAAAACTAAAAGACAAATACTGTATGGTCTCAATGATGTGAATCGACATTCGAGAATAAACTTGGAATATGTCATGGGTAACAGAGTTCAGCAGGAGTTAGAAACAGGGTAAGATAATGGGTAATTGGAGCTGATGGGATACAGACTGTGCAACAGGACTAGATACAAAAACTCAAAAATGGACAGCACAATAATACCTAATTGTAAAGTAATCATGTTAAAACACTGAATGAAGCTGCATCCGAGCTATAAAAATTTAAAAAAATAAAAATAAAAAAATTTAAAAATATCTAAATAGGTAGAAAAACATTCCCTGCTCATGGATAGGAAAGTTAAATGTAGTTAAGATGTTAATTATATACAAATTGATCTACAGTTTCAATGCAGTACCAATTAAAATTCCAACAACCTAATTTGAAGAATTGGAAAATCTGGTTACCAAATTAATCTGGAAGGGAAAAGGACACTGAATAGCTAAGAGCATCCTAAAAAAGAAGAACAAGGTGGGAAAATTAGCAGTTCCTAATTTTAAAACTTATTATAAAGCCACAGTGGTCAAAACAGCATGGTACTGGCACAAAGACAGAAGAATTGACCAATAGAATCGAATCAAGAGTGCAGAAATAGACTACCAAATCTATGGTCAAATGATCTTCAACAAGACCCCTAAATCCACTGAACTGGGACATAACAGTCTTTTTAATAAATGTATGCCAAAAGAATGAAAGAGAACCTTATCTTAAACACTACACAAAAATTAACTCAAAGTGGATCAAACACCTAAATATAAAAAATAATACTATAAAGCTCCTGTTCTAGTTTGCTAGCTGCCAGAATGTAATATACCAGAAACAGAATGGCTTTTTAAAAGGGGAATTTAATGAGTTGCTATTTTACAGTTCTAAGGCCGAGAAAATGCCCCAATTAAAACAAGTCTATAGAAATGTCCAATAAAAGGCATCCAGGGAAAGATACCTAGGTTCAAGAAGGCCGATGAAGTTCAGGGTCTCTCTCTCTAGTGAGAAGGCACATGGCAAACACAGTCAGGGCTTCTCTCTAGGCTGGAAGGGCACATGGTGAATATGGCATCATCTGCTAGCTTTCTCTCCTAGCTTCCAGTTTCATGAAGCTCCCCAGGAGGCATTTTCCTTCTTCATCTCCAAAGGTCACTGGCTGGTAGACTCTCTGCTTTGTGGTGCTGCAGCATTCCCTGCTCTCTCTGAATCTTTCATTCTCCAAAATATTTCCTCTTTTATAGGACTCCAATAAACCAATCAAGACCCACCCAAATGGGTGGAGACATATCGTCCCTTAATCCAGTTTAACAACCACTCTTGACTAAATCACAACATCCAAGGAGATGATCTCATTACAGTTTCAAACATACAGCATTGAATAGAGACTATTCTATCTTTATGAAATGGGATTTATATTAAAACATGGCTTTTCTTAGGGGGCATACTTCTATTCAAACCAGCACAGCTCCTAAAAGAAAATGTAGGGAAACACCTTCAAGACCTAGTAATAAGAGTTAGCTCCCTAAACTTTATACCCAAAGTACAAGCAAAAAAAAGAAAAAATGGATAAATGGGAACTCCTGAAAATCAAATGCTTTTGTGCCTCAAAAACTTTGTCAAAAAGAGGAAGAGGCAGTCAACTCAAAGGGAGAAAACATTTGGAAATCATATATAGGAGGAAGGTTTGATATCCAGTATACATAAAGAAATCAAACAATTCAACAATAAAAGAACAAACAACCCAATTATAAAATGGGTTAAAGACATGAATAGGCATTTTTCGGAAGGGCAAACACAGACGGCTAAAGAGCACATAAAAAGATGCTCATTTTCATTAACTATAAGGGAAATGCAGATCAAGACTACAATGAGATATCACCTCACACCTATAATAATGGCTGCTATTAAACAAACAGGAAACTACAAATATTGGAGAGGATATGGAGAAACGGGGACACTTATACAGCACTGCTTGTGGGAATGTATAACGGTACAGCTGCTTTGGAAGACAGCTCGGCAGTTCTTTAGGAAACTAAATACCAAGTTGTCCTATGACCCAGCAATACCACTACTCAGTATATGCCCAGAAGAGCTGAAAGCAATGACACAAACAGACATGTGTACACCGATGTTCATAGCAGCATTATTCACAATCACCAAACGATGGAAACAATCCAAATGCCCATCAACAGAAAAGTGGATTAACAAAATGTGGTATATACACATGGTGTAATATTATGCAGCAGGTAAGATGAAATGATGTCCTGAAGCACATGACAAGGAAGTTGAGCCTTCAGGACATAATGCTGAGTGAAACAAGCCAGACACAAAAGGATAGATACTGTATGATTTCACTTTTATGACTATGGTAAAGGTAAAATCAGAGGTTTATAACACAGAATGTAGGGGACCTAGAGATACTTGGAAGCTAGAGGCAGGTGAATGGTAAGCTAATTGAGGTTGGACCTAAATGTAATGGAATAGATTGACATGAAGGCAGTTCACCACTGAGTGTATAAGTAATATTACCATTTTGAAGGCAAACATGATTGAAAGGAGTTGTACAGACCCGTGTGTCCCACTGATTAACAACTACACATATAAAGAAGTTCTTGCATGAACTACTGCAAACGTGAATTTTGTAGAAAGAGTGTATAAATTTGGGTATGAGCGAAAAATAATATTGCATGCTATGGGCCATGTCTAATAGGAAAACATCAACAGTACGACAGCAACACTAGGGGTAAATAATGGGGGGGAGGGAAAAGAGTTAAGAGGAGCTTTAGATTTTCTATTTGGCGAGGGTGTGTTCATTGGTTATCCTTCTCTTGGGAACAATGAAATTATCTAAAATTGAGAGTGCTGATGGACTGTTGACTTTGGACATTATGCATCATGCCCAATGAATGGAGGTGGCTGAATGATGATGTATTGACTGAGAAGCAAGTTGCTAACAATGGTGTACACATATGACTGAATATTATACTGTCACAAAAGGGATGAAGTTGTGAGGCAAAAAGCATTGTGAATGAACCAATGGGACATTTGGTGAGGCAAAATAAGCCAGAAACAAAAGGGCAAATATTGTATGGTCTCATTTTGAAAATATTTATAAGAAAACAGGGCCTTAGATTGTAAGCTCTTATAACAGTCACGTTTAGCCCAGAGTAGTAATTGTTATTTCTGGATTTTGAGAGGTTGTCTAATATATGTATAACCTAGTATTTAGAGACAAGAACAAAGCTGATCAGGTTGGGATTAAGGTAATTCAGAATATAGGGACAAGGAAGACATTATCTATATGGGATTAGGGTAATTCAGAATATAGGGATAAGGAAGACATTATATCTTTAAGACCAAAGGAAGAAAGATTTATTTTGTCCAGAACCTAAATTCTCTGTAGCACATAATCTAAGTCAGTCTGTCTGGATAGTCATTTAAACAATCTAAACACAGGGAGCCCAGAATGAGAATGAGGACCTGTAATCCTGTATAGTTTAATGTAATGCCTGAATACATCCCAGAGTATATTAAGCAGATAATCAAAAAGTACTGGCAAAGTCCCTTGAGGGATGGGAGAAAAATCATGGAACTATTAAACTTTACTAGCAGGGAAACCCTTCACACTGTATCAAACATAAAGACACCCAAATCAATGGGCCAAACCCTTTACACTGAGGCTTGCTCTGGTGACGCTTACACACGTAGTGGAGAAGCTTAGCCTACCTATAAGGATGCCTAAGAGTTACTTCCAGAGAACCTCTGTAAGTTTTTTTGTAGTCACTTTTAACTGAATGGATATGGAAAGTTGAAGAAAACTTAAGAAAGTGAATTTTGTAGTCAATTTCTAAGTACAAGCCCTAGATGCATGTGGAAGGTTGTGGAAAGTTTTTTAAAAGTAAGTTTTGTTATAGTCACTGCTCACTAAAAAAAAGTTATAAAGAGTTTATAAAAATGAATTCTGTCTTAGTCAATGCTGCTCTCTGTTAACCTGCTCCTAACGAAAGTTACATTAAAAAAAGTTTTTCTTAGCTATCTATGTACTCTAGATAGAAAATAAATTTTATATCATATCAAAATAATATCCTTGTTAATGTCTATGTTAAGCTTATCATCCTTTATTTCAGAAGACAAGATTTCTCACTCTTAAAGGAACTGTTACAAAGGATTCATTCTCTCACCTTGTAAAAGTAAGGTACAAAAATATGTCAGCATATTACACTTAAAAAATGTTTAAATGCCAGAGACCCAGGTTTGATTACCGGTGCCGGCCCATGCCAAAAAAAAAAAGTGTTTAGGAAGTATTATGATAATTAAAAGAAATTTTCTATCATGTTAGTTAAATTTTGCCTAGATAAAATGTTATTCATATATTTAGAAACTGTTTAAAATTTCTACAAATTTAATGTTCTATCCTAATATAATCTGTATAATGTTAAAATTACAAATCATAGAAACAACAAAATTTACTTGTCAGTTACACTATTTTGAAGTTTCCCTAAAAAAGACATGTGGCCAGCTATAAGTCAAAACTTCAACTACAATAATAAGGACTTGAAAGAACCAATAAGGCAAGCATGTAAGTTATATTCTACCTGTTAATAACTCTAGTAAATATGCTAAGATAAAACAGGACAAAACTTCAGCTATGTTTGTGGTTAACAGCCCCAATATAAAATAGCTAACAAATGCTTTTACTTTGATAGCTTCATTGAAAATGCTTAGAAATAATTAAGACAATCTTATAGCAGTCACATTTCTTCCTGAACTTTAGCTGTTATTTCTAAATTCTGAAATGCTTCATTCTTTGTATAACCTAGTAATTCCCTAAAACTTTAAATATCTGTGTGACACCTAAAACTCAAAATTAGTTTTCCAGCATTACTTCATACAGCAACCATTAGAAAGCTGTAAATTTTCTATATCACCCTATCTAATTTAACCTGTCTAGTATTTGCAAAGTCCCATGAAGGACTAAAGAAAATGTTAAACTATTAAACTTCCCCAGCTGGGGAATTCTTGCTATCTTCTTAAGCAATAGGGACTTCCAATTGAACAAGACAAACTAGAGTGAAGCCAAAACCGTGCCCCCAGGGTCTTAAGCTCAGAAAGCAAATTGCTCTTACCTGGGCTCTAGAACTAAGAAAAGGAGAAAAGCTATGCCTTTCTAGTCCTGCAGGCTCATGCAGCAGTGTAAAAAAAAAAGCAACGCTTTCTCTCAATTAAACACCACAAAGAAATACTCAATTTCTTAAATGCTGTGTTTTTACCAATAGAGAAATAACTGAAATTTATTGCCCTGGCCATCAAAAAGTAATACTAACATCTCTCAAGGAAATAAATGGGCTGACACGGCAGCCAAAGCCACAGCCTGATCAATCAAGTCCCTCTGAAATCTCATTTCTGCATCCTTAACTTGCCACATGCACCCTCTTATTTCCAATTAAGCAGGAATGAGCCGCCCAGTTAGAATTCATTCTAGGACCTGAAAGATGGTCATTTCCTTCCCTCTTCTACAGTCTCAACTTGGCTAATAACCTCTCCTAGGCCTGCTCACTTCTATTCTCTTGCTATTGATCAGCTCTTGCATTTTTAACCTTCTCAACAAGTTTATTTCTTCCAGATTAGAAGCCTTCAACACCAAACCAATGCTGATATAAAGTTGTTCAGTTGTTCCAATGGTCCCTGCAGACTCTTCCACTCACAAGTTAAATGAGATAGCCAGAAAGTTCTATACCCTGTCAGAAAGGAACTACACCCACTCACAAACCAGCAGCAGCTACAAAAGAAAGACCCTCATCCCTCAGCACTCCTTAAGATTAAGGGGCAAGAACTCTCTGAAGAGGAAGTTGAGGAAGGCTAGAGCCAGGGACCTAAGAGGAGAGAGAAGCCCTTGAACAAGGGCAGTTAATCAAGGACAAGAAGGCCTCTGTCCCCATACACACTCTGCCCAAGGGCTACCCACTTAAGGTCAACACCTGGCAGCAGCCAATGCATCTGGAGCCAAACAACCCCATTCACAGAGAAGGGTGCAACCAACCAATCCACCCAAATGCGGTATCTACCACAAGGCACTGTGCTGGAGAGAAGGAAGGGGGACAGAAATCCCCAAACAAGGAAGGGGGAGGGGGAAAGCTAATCTATAAAAGCAAATGGCCCCACATTGCCCACTGCCTCTGCCTTCCTCACCCGTGTCTTGCAAGAGTGCCCACACATCCTCTTATGTATTCTCAATAAATTTACTATCTGCTTACAAAAAAAAAAAGAGAGAGAGAGAGAGAGAGGAACAAACCTTTCAACCAAGAAAATCCCAGGAACTAATGGCTTCACAGGTGAATTCTACCAGTCATTACAAGAAGAATTAACAACAATTCTGCTCAAATATTCCAAAAAGTTGAGGAGGCATGAATACCATGTAACCCATTCTATGGGGCCACCATCATCTTAATACCAAAGCCAGATAAAAATGCTACAAGAAAAAAATTACAGACCAATTTCCTCTTATGAATATTGATGCAAAGTCTGTTAAGAAGTCAATTCTACCCAAAATTATTTACAGATTCAACACATTACAAGCCAAATTCCAACAGCC
Source organism: Tamandua tetradactyla (assembly GCF_023851605.1). Lineage (NCBI taxonomy): Eukaryota > Metazoa > Chordata > Mammalia > Pilosa > Myrmecophagidae > Tamandua > Tamandua tetradactyla. The sequence goes on along the minus strand of NC_135347.1, from coordinate 37,763,552 downwards.
TACTTTGGAAAAATGGAAAGGTCAATTATTAAATTTATTCAGAAGGGTAAGGAGCCCTGAAAAACAAAACATCTTGAAAAGGAAGAATGAAATTGGAAGACTCTTACTTCCTGACTTTAAAGCATATTACAAAGCTACAGTGGTCAAAACAGCATGGTACTGGCAGAAAAAAAGATTTACTGACCAACAGACTAGTTGAGAATTCAGAAATAGATCTTCACATCTATGGCCAATTAAATTTTTGACAAGGCTGCCAAGCCCACTCAATTGGTAAAAATAGTCTCTCCAACAAATAGCGCTGGGAAAACTGAATCTCCATATGCAAAAGAATAAAACAGGACCCTTTCTCACACCATATACAAAAATTAACTCAAAATGGATCAAAGACCTAAATATAAGAACCAGGACTATAAAATTCCTAGAAGAAAATGTAGGCAAGCATCTTCAGGATCCTGTGTTAGGCAATGGTTTTTTTAAACTTTAAAAGCAAAGCACAAGCAATGAAAGTAAAACAGATAAGTGGAAAAGTTTTAAATTTCAAAATTTAAACTTTCAAACACCAAAAAACTTTGCCATGAAAGTGAAAAGACAACCTATTCAGTGGGAGAAGTATCTGGAAACCACATATTCAATAAGGGTTTAATATCAAGAATATATAAAGAAGTTCTACAATTCAATAACTAAAAGACAACCCATTACAAAATGGGAAAAAAACTTGAATAGACATTTCTCCAAAGAAGATATACAAATGGCTAAAAAGGCTCTTGAAAAGATGTTCAACATCACTAGCTATTTGAGAAATGCAAATCAAAAACACAATGAGAAATAATTTCACATCTACTAGAACAGTCACTATTAAAATAAAACAAAACTATAAGTGTTGGATAGGATATGAAAATACAGAAACACTCATATACTGCTAGTGGGCATGTAAAATGGTGTAGCCACATGGAAGACACTTTGGCAGTTACTCAGGAAGTTAAATACAGAATTACTACATGACCCAGCAATACTGCTAATAGTCATATAAACAAAAGAAATTAAAACAGGGACTCAGACAAATATTTGCACACTCGTGTTCATGTTCATAGCGGCATTATTCACAATTGCCAAAAAATGGAAGCAACCCAAGTATCCATCAACTGACAAACAGATAAACAAAATGTGGTATATACACACAATGGAATATTATTCAGCCTTAAAAAGGAATGAAGTCTTGATATATGTGACAAGATAGATGAACCTTGAGAACATTATTTTGAGTGAAATAAGTCAGATACAAAAGGACAAATATTTAATGATATCAATGATATGAGCTAATCAGAATAAGCAAACTCATAGAATTAGAATCTGGAATAGAGGTTGCCAGGCGAAATTCTGGGGTTAGAGAATGGGGAGAGGATGCTTAATCCATGCAGAATTTCTATTTAGGTTGAAAGTAAAGTTTGGAAATGGATGGTGGTGATGGTAGCACATTAATGTGAGTGTAATTAGCAGCACTGATTTAGGTGAATGCAGTTAAAAGGGGAAACGTATACGTTGCTAGAATAAAAACTAAAAAATAAAACAGGACTGTGTAAAACAGTTAAGCCTACTGTTTCGATGTAACAATGTAACAATGGACTATAGTTAATAGTACAAGTAAAAGAATGTTCTTTCATGAATTATAACAAATGTACAGCACTAATGCAAGGTGTTAATTCAAGAGTCATATAGGGATAAAAATATATCAAATGTAATATACAATATTTAGTTGTATCACTTTAATAATCTTTCTTCAATTGTAACAAAGATAAACACTTTTAAAAAAAATTGTACAATTACAAAAAGTGCTATCATCAACGGTAACAAATGTTCCACACCAACACAAAGTGCTGATGGCCAGGTATGGTAAAGGTATGAGTAAAAACAAAAATAATTTTTTCTCATTTTTTAGTCTCCTTAAAATATATCTGATTGTGTAAGGCAAAACAAATACAATGTAGTATAGGGTTGGTTAATTTGAAAAAGCAAATAAATACCTGTATTTTATGCATGATTGCTTTGTAATTCACAACATTTCTGATAAAATTTTTTATAAAATGATATAATTTGGGACATGATTAAGCATGCTTGAGGGCAGTGAGCTCTCTACTTTGCCTCTGGCTAAGACTTCTGAAGGGAAGGACTTCAGTGACATATATTTACATAATTGTAAAGGAATTCTACTATGACCCAAAATCATATAAAGCATTACAAAGATCACTGCGAATTAACTCAGAATTACCTAAAGTTTTATATAACACATACCAATTCTTGTCTTAAATTATAAAAATAAGAGAGAACTGTCTCTATGAAGAAATGTGCTCTTTTTAAAACAATAAATTATACAATATATGTGGGTAGGCCCAAGTTAGATATGTTTTTAATGTTAACCTGCATTCCTGTGGGTATGAAGCCATTATAAATAGGACCTTTTGAAAATATTATATTAAGTTTAATTGCGGTGAACTGAACTGATCGAGGTTATAACCTGGATTACTGGAGACTTTATAAAGAGAACCTGGAAGTCATAGAAGCAAGAAAAGACAGGCCATCACTAGCTGAGAGGAGGCAGGACTAGAAGGACTTCACTGACGTAATTTTGCCGGCACCTAGCACCAGAATGTGCAGATTCTCAGAGAAAACAAGTCTTGTCAATATCTTGATTTTGGACTTTCTAGTCTCGAAACTGTGAGCAATAAATTGTTATGTAAGCCAACACACTGTAAGGTTTTGTGACAGCACTCCAGCAAACAAAGACAGTATAATATATAATGTAATTTCATTAAAATTCGTAAGTATTTCTAGCAAAGGCACAGGCAAAAAATAACAGCTACTCTTAAAAAGAATATTAACGGGCGGGCCGCGGTGGCTCAGCGGGCAAAGTGCTTGCCTGCTATGCCGGAGGACCTCGGTTCGATTCCCGGCCCCAGCCCATGTAACAAAAAACGGAGAAACAGAATACAATAAAAAACAAGAAAATGTTTAAAAAAATGTTTCCCTTTCTTCCTTCCTTCCTTCCTTCTATCCTTCATTCCTTCTCTCTGTCTTTCCTTTAAAAAAAAAAAAAAGAATATTAACAAAACTCTTTAAAAAATCTGACAAGGATTTCCACTTCCACCCCTGAAGGATTAACTGATATATGAATTGACCTCTTGCTGTAAACCTAGAAAACTAGAGAAAAGCACGCTGGAAATCAGTCATCACAGAACTCTGATTACTGAAGAACAGAAACAAACCAGGTAAGTCCTCCGATTGTCAAAGCTTACTGCCTGGAAGCAGTCTGAAGGCCTCAGGGCAGGGTTGGGGAATCCAGACTCCAGCAGGGCAGAGTTAAAGAGGAAGAGATCAGCATTTAGGTAAACTACAACAGCTAGAATTTGTAGGACAGATTATCAGACAGGAGGGAGCTGAACAGAAAGGGAGCTTCAAAGACCTGCAGGAGGTCCCCTCAAATCTTCGGCTGAAGATTGATCTCCATATCCATGAAGTGCAATTTCTAGAGGCTGAGGAAAGAAAAGCCCAAAAAGCAATTCACCAAACAATTCCCATAGTTCACACAAGGTTAAAAATAGTTCAAGTTCCCACTTTTCAGCATGCAGGGACTGTATGATTTATGAGATATAGGTAGAGTTTACAGTGAGGTTAACAACTCTAATCTAAAGATTGTTCCAGACCCCTATCAAATCTTAAAAGCAAACCATGAATAAATGAAACTGATTCCAAGTAACCTAACTGCATGTCAAAACTAATTCCAACAATCTTTAAAGGAAAATAACAAAGCCCAAAAGCAAAAAATATATAAAATGCCTAATGATCACCACCTAATAAAAAATTACCAGCATGGAAAGAAGCAGAAATATAAGACCCATAACCTAGAAGAAACGTGATCCATAGAAATTTGTAGAAAAAGGAATCAAGAATGACAGGGATGGAATTCATAAAAGGAGATGCTGAAACAACTATTATAAATATGTTCCATTAGTCCCAGAATGTATAGTAAAACAAGAACATATTGCCGAAAGAAAAGGAAGATATCTTTTTAAAAGACCCAAATTTTAGAGATTAAAATTTGAAATGAAAAATACTGGATGGTAAAACAACAGAACAAAGATGACAGAAGAAAAGAGTAGTTACCTTGAAAACACAGCAATAGAAAATATAGAAGATGAAGTACAAATAGTAAAAAGGTCAAAAAAAATGTAAACAGCTTCAGTTACCTATGGGAAAATCAATATCATGCAGCCTAGCATATATGTAATTGAAGTGCCATAAGGAAAGGAAAGAAGACAGAAAAACTATTTGAAAATACAATGATCAAAACTTTCCCAAATTTGATGAAAAATATAAATAACGATACTAGAAGTTTAAGGAATCCAGAGCAAAATATACCTAAAGAAAATCATACATGATCAATTGACAAAAACTATAAATAAATATAAAATCTTTAAAATATCCAGAAAGAAAAAAAAAAACATTTTGTGCAGAATAAGGATAAGAATAACAGAGGACTTATCAAAAAAACCAGGCAAACTGGATGACAATGCAGCAACATCTTTGAAGTACAGAAAGAAAATAAACCAAAAAAAGCACTCTATATCCAAATAATAATCTTTAAAAATTACAGCAAAATGAAGATCTTTCCCAGACAAGAAATACTGAGAGAAATCAGTACTAGCAGAATGGCACTACAAGAAATGTTAAAGATCTTCATGCAGAAAGAGAAAAATGATACCAGAGGTAAAAGTAAATCTCTATCAATGAGTGAAAGGGAGCCAGGTATGGTAAATGTATGAATAAAAATAAAAACCATTTTTCTCACTTTTTCAACTCCTTAAAATATACCTTGAGTGTGTAAGGCAAAACAAATACAATGTACTACAGGGTTAATAAAACATGAAAAAGCAAAATGTATGACAATAATTGCACACACAAAATGGAAATTTACTGTTGTAAGGTTCTTTCTCTCTACATGTGTATTGTAAACCCCAGAGCACTCACTAGAAAACTAAAGCAAAGAGGTATGTAGCTAATAAGCCAAGAAAAGAGATAAAATGGAATAAAATGTATTTAAATACTCAACTAATCCAAAAAGACTCCAAAATAAGAAAGCAATATAAAAAAGAAAATAGATGGAAAAATAGGGGAAAAAGCAAGATGACAGGTTTAATCATAATGATAATAAGTATATTAAATGTAAATTACTTCAATAATCCAATTTAAAAATAGGCTTACCAAATTGAATATGAAGAAAAACCCACTTTAGATATAAAGACACAGATATGTTAAAAGTAAAAGATTGCAAAAAGATATTCCATACAAACACATAAATCAAAAGAATGTTGGACTGTCTATATTAATATTAGACATACACTCCAGATCAAGGGATATTACCTGAGAAAATGAGGGACATTCATAATAATAAAGGAGCTGCTGCATCAAATACACAAAACAATCTTAAATGTGTATGCACCTAATAAAATAGCTTCTAAATACAGGAAGTAAAATTAAAAGAAATGAAAGAAGAAATAGGCAAGTAGGAAATTACAGCTAGAGATTTCAATGTTCCTCTCTCAGTAATTGGATAAAATACACAAAAAATCAGTACAGTTATCAACACTGTGACTCAACTTGATCTAATGATATTTATTGTGTAAAACTCTATAACCAACAACAGCAAGATATTCTTTCCAAGTGCACATGAACACAGACCATACACTGGCCCATAAAAGTCGCAATAAATGTAGATGGACTAATATACTATTAGTCCAAGAAACTTGGACTAGTCCAAGAAAGTTCTCTCACTACAATGGAATTAAAACTAGAAATCAGTAACAAAAAAATTTCTGGAACTCCCAAATATTTGGAAATTAAACAACAAACCTCTAAATAACTTCTCATTCAAAAGATATTAAGAAATATTTTTAATGGAATGAGAATGAAAACATATATCAGTATTGGTGGGACACAGCAAATGCAGTTTTAGAGGAAAATTTATGGTTTTAAGTGCTTATATTAGAAAACATTCCACCGTAAGAAACAAGGAAAAAAAGAGTCAATTAAATCTAAAATTAGTAGAAGGAAAGAAATAGAACAGTGAAATAGAAAAGGACTATCTATAGAGAAAAATCAATAAAATAGAGAGTTGACTCTTGGAAAAGACTCATAAAATTGTTGAAAAAAAAGAGGAAACAAATTACCTGTAATAAGAATGAAAGAAGACAGTAATAGGAGGTAGTTTCCTAAACTTTACACCCAAAGTACAAGCAACAAAACAGAAAACACACAAATGGGAACTCCTTAAAATCAAATGCTTCCATGCCTCAAAAGACTTTGTCAAAAAGGTGAAGAGGCAGCCAACTCAATGGGAGAAAATATTTGGAAATCAACATCGGATAAAGGTTTGAAATCCTGCATACGTAAAGAAACCATACAACTCAACAATAAAAGAACAAACAACCCAATTATAAAATGGACTAAAGATATGAACAGACATTTTTCTGAAGAGCAGACACATGGATAAAAAGTACATGAAGAGATGCTCATTTTCATTAGCTGTAAGGGAAATGCATATCAAGACTACAATGACAGATCACCTCACACCTATAAGAACAGCTGCTATTAAACACACAGGAAACTATAAACGTTGGAGAGGATGTGGAGAAGTTGGAACACTATGCACTAAGACAATTTGTGGTTACTTAGAAAACTAAATATCAAGTTGTCCTATGACCCAGCAATAACACTACTTGGTATTTACCCAGAACAGCTGAACGCAGTGACATAAACAGACATTTGCACACTGATGTTCACAGTAGCATTATTCTAAATTGCCAAAAGATGGAAACAATCCAATTGCCCATCAGTAGATGAGTGGATTAACAAAATATGATATATACATACGAAGGAATATAACAGAGCAGTAAGACGAATGAGGTCCTGAAGCATGTAACATGGATGAACCTTGAGGACATAATGCTGAGTGAAATTAGCCAGATACAGGCTTAACTACTGTATTACACAGGATACTAAATGTTGACACAGAATAGATATTATATGATTTCGCTATTATGACCTTGGTAAAGGTAAACCGACAGGTTTATAATATAGAACATAGGGGACCTAGAGATATATAGACGCTAGAGATGGATGAACAGTAACCTAACGAGGTTGAACCTGAATATAAGGGAATAGATAGAAGTGAAGGCAGTTCATTAGTGGGTTTATAAGAAATATTGTCATATTGAAGGTGAACATGATTGAAAGGATTTGTATAGAGCCATGTATCCTACCAATTAACATTACAAATATAAATAAGTTCTTGCCCAAAATATTCCACAGGTATGAATCTTGTACAGAGTCAATAATAGAGGAATATGGGGGAAAACTACTATTGTACGCTATGGTCTATATTTAACAAGGAGAAATCAACAATACCATAGCAATACCAGGGGCAAATAATTGGGAGGGAGAGGAAAGAGTTAAGGGGAGGCTTGGATTTTCTATTTGGTGAGGGTGTGTTTATCAGTCATTTTTCTTTTTGGAGCAATGAAAATTGCCTAAAATCGAGAGTGATGATAATTGTACAACTAAGTAACAATAATGTGAGACATGGATTGTTGACTTTGGGCATTATACCTGATGCCCAGTGGACAGAGATGGCTGAAGAATATACTGACTAATAAGTAGAATGGTGAACTGTGGTGTATACATAGAATATTGTGTGACTACAGAAAGGAACGAAGCCGTGAGGCATGCAATGAGACGAATGAACCATGGGAACATTATGTTGTGCAAATAAGCCAGAAACAAAAGGACAAACATTATATGTTAAATTAAATTAAATATGTTAATATTATATATTAAATACTTATAAGAAAATTGGCCTAGACTGTAAGTTCTAATAGCAGTCATACTGAGTCTGGAGCTATAAACGTTATTTCTAGATTTTAAGATGCTGTGCTACATATGTTTAACCTGATATCTCCCTGGAACTGTGGGTACCTGTGTCACACCTAAGACTCACATTTGAAATCCTGCAGCTCTGAGATTCAGCACTGATACAAACAACAATTGTTAAAGAAACCGAAAAAGAGATCAGGTTTCAATTAGAGGTAAGAACAAAGCCAGGGGTTGCAAGGGTAGTTCAGTGGTAGAATTCTTGCTTGCCATGCGGGAGACCTGGGTTCGACTCCTGGTCCGTGAACTTCCCAAAACAAGCAAACGAACAAACAAGCAAAACAAAAGACAAAAATTCAACAAACGGTGCTGCAATAATGGGATACTCACATGGAAAAATAATGAGATGTGACACAGCCATAACTATACAAAAAGGAAAAAATGTTTAAAAAAAAAGAACAAAGCATATCAGGTCAGAACTAAAGTAAATCAGCATACAAGGATAAAGATAACATTGTCTGTAGTTTTAGAAACTCACATACTGTGTGAGACCAAAGGGGAGAGAGGTTTATTTCGTTCAAAACCTAAATCTGTTGTAGCATATAATCTAACTTAATCTCTCTGGACAGCTCATTTAAACAACCCAAACACATGGAACCCAGAATGGGAAAGAGGGCTTTTATTTGGTACAGCTTAATGTAATACCTGGATACATTCCAGAGCATGCTGAGTAGATAATTTATAAGTATTAGCAAAGTCCCTAGAGGGACAGGAGGAAAAAATACAGAACTATTAAGCTTTACCACCTGGAAAATCCCTAATATTGTCTCAGACATTAACAACTCCCAAGTCAATAGGCCAAACCCTTAATCTTGAGGCTTGCTCTCATGAAACTTAATTCCATCGTGGAAAAGCTAAACCTACCTATAACTACGCATAAGAGTTACTTCTAGAAAACCTCTTTTGTTGCTCAGATGTGGCTCTCTATCTAAGCCTAACCCTATAAGTAAAACCATTATCCTCCCCTCCAACAGGGAACATGGTATCCAGGGGTGAAAGTCTCTAGCAATGTGGGATGTGACTCAGAGACATGGGCCTGGCCCTGTGGGATCAATAATGCATTCCTAACCAAAAAGGGGAAAAGAAATATAACCAAATAAGGTATTAGGAGATAAGAGAGTTCAAATAGAATTGAGAGGCTATTCTGGAGGCTACTGTTATGCAAGCTTCAGCTACATATTACTAATTACCACAGTTTGCCAAACCCCAACCAACATCATTCCTGCCAACCCTAAAGAACACCTAGAGCTCTGTCTGAGATTCTACAAAAGTTTCACACACCAAGATTACTTTCCAGAAACCTGCAATCTCTAGATAGGTTCCTAGGCCAGAAAAGTTCTGAAACCCAGAGGGGCCAGCCTCTCTGTGAACATCAACTAGTTCCATTCTCTACCCCAAATTACTGACACCCCTTTCCAGAATGGGCATAACCCAAATAACCCTAAAGATTGGGAGAAAATCAAAGGAGGAGGAGTTATAACAGAGAAGACAGAATTTAACAAATGAGTTTGACTGCTGAATCATTTATATTGGCATTTCTTTTAGTCTCCAGTGTCTTGGAGTAGCTAGAAGGAAAAACCTAAAATTGTGGAACTGTGACCCATACCAAACTCTGAAATCTGTTCTGTAACTACTTTTATGACATACTTTGAAATCTATTGCTTTTTTTATGTTATCAATTTAAAAGTATATAAAAAATGAAAGAGGAGACATTACAATAGATACTCTAGAAATTAAAAGTATAACAAGAAAAAAATTATGAATTAGTTTATGCTAGTAGGTTCAACAACTTAGATGAAATGGGTCTTCTGAAAGATAAAAATTAATAAAGCTCAGTAGCAAAATTCCAGGTCCAGTTGGGTTCACTGATGAATTCTACCAAACATTTAAGGAAGAATTATTTCTATACAAACTCTTCCAGAAAATGGACATGGAGGAAACACTTCCCAACTCATTCTAAAAGGGTGACATTACCCCAATACTAAAATGAAGACCATAATAACAGAAGAAAGGAAATTACAAACCAATATCCATAATGAATACAGATACAAAATAAATCCTTAATAGAATTTTAGAAAATCAAAACAACATTAAAAAAAAAGGGTAATACATCATGATCAAGGGGAGTTTTATCACAGAAATGTAAGGTTGGTTTAAAATTCAAAAACCAAGCAATGTAACTCACCATCTGTGTTAGCCAGGGTTCTCTAGAGAAACAGAACCAACAGGAGAGATCTGCAAATATAAGATCTATAAATGTGCCTCACACAACCGTGGGAATAAAACAGTCCAAAATCCATAGGGCAGGCTGTGAAGCTGGCGGCTCCGATCAAGGGTCTGGACAAACTCCACAGGAGAGGCTTGATGCATGAAGAAGCAGTGAGATTCTCTTCTTCCTTAAAAGTTCCCAAATGACTGGATTATCTAACTGTGGGAGACACGACCTAGTTTATCGCAGATGTAATAAGCTACAGATGCCATCAATTGACTGAGGACTTAATACACCAGCCTTCTAGTTTATCAACCTACCACAAAATGTCTTTGCAGCAATGGTCAGCCCAGTGCTTGCCTGACCAGACAACTGGGCATAAGCATTTGATCAAGTTAACACCAGAACCTAACCATCACACCATCTTAACAAGAAAACATACACACAATTTTTTAAAAAAGGTCACTTCAAAAGATGCAGAAAACATCTTTCCCAGAAATAAAAAATTTGTTTAGTTTTTGAAAAAGCAGTCAATACAGTTCACCATGTTAATATACACATCAAAAGATGCAGAAAAGGCATTGGACAAAATTCAATACCATTCATAATAGAATATACATTAAAACTAAAAAGAAACCTCCTCAACCTGAAAAATGACATTTACGAAAGACCTATAACTAATGTTAATACTTATGGGAAAAAGATTAAATACTTTCTCCCTAAAATGGGAACAAAGTACAGACATACATCCTAACCACTTCTCCCCAACATTGTCCTGGAGGCCCTAGCCAGTGCAACAAGGGAAAAAAATATTAGCAGGCATACAGATTGAAAAGAAAGGAGTAAAACTGTCTTTTTTTGACAGCATGACTATTTACACAGAAAATCCCAAAGAATCTACCAAAAAAAGCCCTACCAGAAGTAATGAATGAATTTAGCAAGGTCATAGGATTCAAGGTTAATTTTAAAAAGTCAATTGAAATGTTAAAATAAATTTAGTTTGAAATGCTAGCAACCAATGAAAGTGAGGGGTAAGGGGTATGGTATATACAATCTTTTTTTTTTCTGTTTTTGTTTTATTTCTTTTTCTGTTGTCTTTTTATTTCTTTTTCTGAATTGATGCAAATATTCCAAGAAATGATGAATATACAACTATGTGATGATATTGTGAATTACTGATTATATATGTAGAACAGAATGATATGTTAATGTTTTTGTTCATTTGTTGTTAAATAGTTTTAAATTAATAAATAAATAAATTTTTTTTAAAAGTCAATTGTATTTCTATGCACAAGCAACAAACAACCGGAAATTGAAGTTCAAAAACCAAACACATTTAAATAGCTTCAAAAAGGTAGAAATGCTGGGAAATAAATGTAACAAAATGCATGCAAGAGCTATACAATGAAAACTGCCAAATTGCTAATAAATGACATATATATATATATATATAAGAGATACACCATGTCTATGGATCAGAAAATTAAATACCGTTTAAGATGTCAATCCTCCCTATGTTAATCTACAGAGTCAATGTAAACCCAATCAAATTCTTAGCAGGAATTTTAAAAATTGACATACTTACTCTAAAATTTATATTAAAATATAAAACACCTAATACAACCAAAACAACTCTGAAACACAATTTTTGAAAATTTCAAAAACATTTTGAGTGAAACAAAGATAGAAGACTTATGCTATTCAATTTCAAAACTTACTAACCAATATAATGTGATACTGGCTTAAAGAAGTACAGATATAGATCCGTGGTAGAGAATAGAGTCCAGAATATACCCACAGATACAAGATCAACTGCTTTTCAACAAATGTGCCTACCAAGTCAATGCATTAGTCTCTTCAACAAAGAGAACTGGAACAACTGGATATTCACGCGTAAAAAAAGAAACTCAAAACTTACCTCATACTTTACATAAAGATGAACTCAAAATGGACAGATCAACGTGTAAAAGCAAAAGGTACAAAATTTCTAGAGTCAGAATATAAAATACTGATTATTAGGGGACAATGTGGAGATAGAGACCAGGACGCTAAGGCTTAGAACATACGGAGTTCCTCAGAGTCTTACAGTATGGACTATAGGGGACCTAGAGATACACAGAAGCTGGAGATGGGTGACCGGTTATCTAATGAGGTTGAACTTAAATGTATGGGAATGGAGAGAAATGATGGTAGTTCATTATTGGGTTTATAAGTAATGTATTAATTTGTTAAGTTGCCAGAATGCAATATATCAGAAATGGAACGGCTTTTAAAAAGGAGATTCAATAGTTACAACTTTACACTTCTAAGGTTATGAAAATGTCCAAATTAAAGCACCAACAAGAGGTTACCTTCACTCAAGAAAGGCTGATGCCATCTGGAACACCTATATTAGCTAAGAAGGCATGTGGTTGCTGTCTGCTAGTCCTTGTTCCTGATTCTGATGCTTCTAGCTTCTGATGACAGTGGTTTCCTCTTTAAGCACCTATGGGCCTTAACTTAGCACCTCCGGGCACAACTCTGGGTTCTGGCTTGCATCTCATAGGAAGGCATATGGTGACATCTGCTGGGCTCTGCCCATGTCTAGGCATCTGCTCTCTCAATTGGCACTCCAAGCATCTCCAAAACTCAGTGTCCCTATCAGCTCTGAAGCAACTGTTCTCCAAGTGTCTGCATTTATGGTTTCTTCAGGCAAACTGTGGTGAATACATATGACAAAATATGTCGAAACTACAGAAAGGAACGAAGATGTGAGGCACGCAAAGAGGTGAATGAACCTTGAAGACATGATGTTGTGCAAAATAAGCCAGAAATAAAAGGACAAATACTGTATGGTCTCTTTTAGAAAATATTTATAAGCAGTAACTTTGGAGCTTGTGGTAGATAGGTTCAGATGTCAACTTGGCCAGGTAAAGGTGCCTAGTTCTATTGCTGTGGACATGAGTTAATGGCATGTGAACCTCATCTGTCACCGATTACATCTGTAGTCAGCTAGGAGGTGTGCCTGCTACAATGAATGATGTTGGATTTAATTGGCTGGATGCTTAAATGAGAGAGATCAACGTAGCACAGCCCAAGCAGCTCAGCGTACCTCATCTCAGCACTTGCAGTTCAGCCCAGGCCTTTGGAGATGCAGAAAGGAATCACCCCAGGGAAAGTTGTTGGAACCCAGAGGCCTGGAGAAAAGGCCAGCAGAGATCACCCTGTGCCTTTCCATGTAAGAAAGAACCTCAGCTGAAAGTTAGCTGCCTTTCCTCTGAAGAACTGTAACTAAATAAATCCCCTTTTATTAAAAGCCAATTCATCTCTGGTGTCTTGCATTCTGGAAGCTAGCAAACTAGAATAGAGCTGTAAATGATATTTCTAGATTTTGAGATGCTGTGTGTTTGAAATATTGGGTATTCCAGAAAAGCCATGTTTTAATCCTGATTCAATTGCGTAGGAGTAGTCATTTCTTTTAATCCTGATTCAATACTGTAGGTTGGAAACTTTTGATTAGATGATCTCCACAGGGATGTGACACACCCAATTGTAGGTATGACCTTTTGATTAGATGGAGATGTGACTCTGCCCATTCTAGGTGGGTCTTGATTAGTTTACCAGAGTCTTTAAGAGGGGAAACATTTTGGAGAAACCTCAGAAATGACAGGGCTGATAGAAACTTCAGAGCAGAGCTGACACAGATGCTGACATCTGGAAACAGAAACACAGATGTCTGGAGGTGCTTGAAGCCCAGCAGACATCACCACGAGATGTTATGCAAGTCAGAACTGGGGAGAGCCAAGGGAAGCCGAGAGATGACAGTCAGCTCCAGGGAAGCAAAGTGATGAGACCCCACAGGAAAGAGGCTGAAAGTAACGGAGCCCAGGAGCAAAGGAGCAGCAGATGCTAGCCACATGACTTCCTAGCTGGCAGAAGTGTTCCAGACTCATCAGCCTTTCTTGAGGTAAGGTATCTTCCTTGGATGCCTTAGTTTGGACATTTTATAGGCTTAGAACTGTAAACTAGTAATTGAGTAAATTCCCCTTTTTAAAAGCCATTTCATTTCTGGTATATTGCATTCCAGCAGCCTACAAACTAATACACTGTGCTATATATGTATAATCTAGTATCTCCGTGGAACTTTGGATACCAGTGTGACAACTAAGACTCAGATTTGGAGTTTTGCAGCTCTGAAAGTCAGCATTGATACATACAACTGGTTAAAAAAAAAAACAAAAAAAAAACAAGAGAGAGAGAGATCAGGCTTCAATGAGAGATAAGAACAAAGTCAATTGGGTCAGGACTAAAGTAAATCAGAATACAGGAATAAGGATGACATTGTCCATATTTTTAGAGTTTCACCTATTGTGTGAGACCAAAGGAAGAAAGGTTTATCTTGTCCAAAACCTAAATTTGCTGTAGCACATAATCTAATCAACCAATCTGGACAGTTCATTTAAACAAACACATGGAACCCAGAATGGGAAAGAGGGCTTATAATTCTATATAGCTTAATGTAATACGCAGATACATCCCAGAGTACACTGGGAAGGAAATTAAAAACTATTGGCAAAATCCCTTGAGGGATGGGAGAAAAAAATATGGGTCTATTATACTTTCCCACCTGGGAAATCTCAAACACTAGGGACTCCCAGGTTTACAGGCCAAGTGCTTGATCTTGAGGCTTGCTCTTATGAAACTTATTTCTGTAGCAAAGAAGCTAAGCCTTCCTGTAATGATCCCTAAGAGTTACTTCCAGAGAACCTCTTTTGTTGCTCAGATGTGACCTCTCTCTCTGTAACCCCAACTCTGTAAGTGAAATCATTACCCTCCCCCCTACATGGGACATGACATCCAGGAGTGAAAGTCTCCCTGGCAATGTAGGCTATGAATCCCAGGCATGAACCTGGCCCTAGCATCATGGGATTGACAATGTCTTCCTGACCAAAAGGTAGGAAAGAAAGGTAACCAAATAAGGTATCAAGGGCTAAAAAAGGTCAAATACAGTCAAGGGCTATTATGGAGGCTTCTCTTATGCAAGCTTTACCTAGATATTGCTAATTGCCACAGTTTGTCAAATCCCAACCAGCATCATTCCTGCTAATCCTAAAGAACACCCAGAGCTCTATCTGAGATCCTACAAAAGTTTCACGTGCTAAGATTATTTTTCAGAAACCTAAAAACTTCAGATGGGGAGACGTTCATGGAAGCGGCGGCCCAGGTGGGGCTTCTCGCAGTGGAAACGACTGAGGAACCCAAGGATCTGACTGGGCCAGGAGATATTGCCCGGGGCCTGGAGAATTTGCCTGTGAGCATGTGGCCCCCGAGATCAGAGCCAGCATCTTTTCAGGTGGGAGACCAGGCTGGGCAACAGAGAGCTGCGTACAACTCCAGGGCAGGCTGTACTACACCATTCAGTACACTCCTGGTCATGTCATTGGACCTGAAGCAGACATGGATCCCGTACAAATAACCTTTCCCAGATGCATTTATCTTAAAACTTCCTGTCTGCCTGGTACTTACTTGCACCTGTCTCCATCATGAAGAAAACTATAATAATTTACATCTCAGAGATATAGGATTGGAAGTCAAATATACCCAGTTTTTTAATGCAACACCATGTGCCAGTGCAGTGACCAGTGCAAACACAGAGTGGTCCAGAGGGGTCTGCAGTTTCACTTCCAGGTGTTAAATATGGGTTAAAAAAAAAAGGCTAGGACTTTGTACCTTGGAATTTATACCTAGAAGAGGGTTTTCTGTGAATATGCTGGTGAGGTTTTAGGATGCAGTACAGCTCCCAAACTACCACAGACAGGAACTATCTAAAACAATTATTTGGAAACTCCAGAAGAATGATGTACAGCAACCAAGGAAAAGAGGAAAGAAGAGACTAATAAATTAAAACTAAATTAGTCTCTCCGCACAGCAGCTACCAGTGCCTATCCCCAACTTTAGTAGTTGGGCACCATGGGGTCCAGTTCCTGGCTGGCTACTGCTGACAGAAAGGGACCTAAAAATCCTCTTCCCCAAGAACAAGGATAGGCATAGCCAATCACTTATGGCTTTTGATTAGCAAATTTGGACCACTGGGTCCCAGCTCTGACGACAGCTATTATTTCAACCTGCCCTAGGAAAAGGCAGCAGCAGCCATGGTTTCAATCCTCCATGGACAGGGGCAAAGGCAGTGGAGAATTAAAGATACAGAGTCTCTTCAGGGCTGCAGGGGACAGTTAGCTGAAGGGCTGCATTAGCTGGGCAGGCCAGGAAAACCCAGCTTCGGGGAATTATGGGAAAAGATTGTGGCACCCTTCCTTAGCCTCTCCCCAGGGCACTGTGGAACCAATCTGTGCCCCCTTCATGGGTACCTGACCCTGTTTTGGCTGAGGAAGACTGACTTGGAAAAATCCTCCCCATGGTGACACTCCTCCTACAATTTTCCCAACAGGTAAAAGCAGCATGAGACAGAGAAAGGAGGGTAAAAATTTGTAGAGGCAGGCATTCTGGGACAAAGACCATACAGTTTCAAATGACTGAGAGAGGGAGATCAGTCTACTGGGAAGTAGAGGGATAACCAAACTCTTATAAACAGGGGAACTCCAAAACAACTAACAAGCAAAAGCCCAGGAAAAGACAAGACGCCTAGAAAGACAGGGAAAACCCTACCACTTCATTCACCTTGGGCAGACCTTCCTGACAGGGAGGTTGAAGTTCAAGGAAATCTGTCTTCAATAAGCTTATTACAAATCAAGAAACAGACATTCCAGCAAGTAAATCCCAGAGTTAATGATTTAAAACACTAAAATGTATGGTGTACAACAAAAGAGTAAAAGACAAACAAAGAAATAGGAAATGATGGCCCATTCAAAGGAAGAGGATAAAAATACAGTGAACACCAACAAAGAAGACAAGAGTGTGGACATATTAAACAAAGCCTTTAAAAAAAAGATCTTAAAAACGCTCAAGGAGATGAAGGAAAGTACAGAGAAAAAACTAAAGGATATCAGGAAAACAATAAATGAACAATATGAGAATCCAAGTAAAAAGATAGAAATTGTAGAAAGAAACCTAGCAAAACTGCTTGAGCTGAAGATCACAATAACAGAAATAAAAAAGCCCAGGAGGGTTTCAAGAGCAGACTGGCACTGTCAGAAGAAAGAATCAGTGAACTTGAAGACAAGACACTTGAAATGAATCAGAATGAGGAGCAGAAAGAAATATCAAAAGTGAAGATAGGATGGGCAATGGTGGCTCAATGGAAGAGTTCTCGCCTGTCATGCTAGAGACCCATTCCTGGTGCCTGCCCAAGTAGAAAAAAAAAAAAAGTGTAAATAGCCTCAGAGCTATGGGACACCATCAAGCACACAAATATACACATTATGGGAATTACAGAAGGAAAGAAAGGAAGAAAGGGACAGAAGAAACAGTCAAAGAAATAATGACAGAGAAGTTCCCCAATGTAGCAAAACACATAAATATGCACATCCAAAATGCGCAGAGAACACCAAACAGGAGAAACATGAAGAAAAATAAGCCCCATCACATACTGATTACATTATCAAATGTAAACAACAAGGAGAGAGTTGTGAAAGCTGCAAGAGAAAAGCAATGTGTTACATACAAGGGAAACTCAATTAGATTGAATGCAAATTTCCCATTAGAAACCACAGAAGCAAACAAACAGTGGGTTGAAATACTTAAAGTACTAAAGGAAAATAATCACCAGTCAAGAATTTTATATCCAGTGAGACTCTCTTTCAAACATAAGGGAGAGATTAAGACGTTCTCAGATAAACAAAAGCTGAGGGCATTCATCACCACTAGATCTGTCCTATAAGCTATGGTAGCAGAAGTTGTTCATACTGAAAGGAAAGGACTCTAGATAATGGCTCAAAGCAGCATAAAGAAAGAAAGATCTGTGGTAAAGATAACCATTCAGGTAATTACAAATGCCAGGATTAATGTATTGTATTGTTTGGTATGTAATGCCACCTCTTACTTCCTACAGGTACCAAAATGAAAATGCATAAAGTAACGATAAATCTAGATTTTTTGGACATACAATGCATGAAGATATAAGTGGTAACAAGTACCAAAAAATGGTGGTGTGGGGGTTAGGAGATAAGAAAAGTATACGTGCACACTACAGAAGTTAAGCTGTATCAAACCAAATATGATTGTTATGTATTTAGGATGTTAAATTTTAACTCCATGGTAACCACAAGGAAAAAGATGAAAAATATACCCAGAGAGAGAGAAAAAGGTATTCAAAATAGTACATATACATACATGAATATTTATCCTATATATATATAGGATTTAACAGAAATGAGG
Source organism: Tamandua tetradactyla (assembly GCF_023851605.1). NCBI lineage: Eukaryota > Metazoa > Chordata > Mammalia > Pilosa > Myrmecophagidae > Tamandua > Tamandua tetradactyla. Next base: position 37,745,050 of record NC_135347.1, on the reverse strand, counting down.
GACAAAAAAAGGTGTAAAACTTACAAAGGCTAAAGAGTAAAAAGGTAGAAGAAAGACCTATATTAGTAGCAGCGATTTTAAATGTAAATGGATTAAACTCTCCAGTCAAAAGGTAGAGACTGGCAGAATGGATAAAAAATGCAAATTTCAACTATATGCTGTTTATCTGCAAGAGATTCACCTTAAGGTCAAAGCTATAAGTAGGTTGAGGGTTAAAAAATACACACCTTGTAAATACTAACGAAAAGGGAGCTGGGGTGGCTATACTAATATCAGATTAAACAGACTTTAAGCCAAAAACAGTTACAAGGGACAAAGATGGTTATTACACACTGATAAAGGGGTGTGGTAGTTAGGTTCAGATGCCATCTTGACCAGGTGATGATACTCAGGTGTTCTGTTTCTGTGGACTTAAGTCATTAGTATGTGAAAGTCATCTATGGCTGACTTCATTTGCAGTCAGCTACAGGGATGCCTTCCACAATGAGGGAAGTTTAATTAGCTGGTGGCTTAAAAGAGAAAGCTCAGAAGAGAGCTCAGCAGCTCAGTATAACTCATCTCAGCATTCACAGCTCAGCCCAGACAGTGGGAGATGCAGAAAGGAATAGTCCTGGGGAAACCCAATGGGACCCAGAAGCTGGGACAGAAGGCCAGCAGACGTCACTGTGTGCCTTCCATGTAACAGAGAGCCTCAGATGAAAGCAGCTACCTTTCCTCTGAAGAACTACATATTTTTAACTAAATAAATCCCCTCACTAAAAGCTGATCCATCTCTGGTGTGTTGCATTCTGGCAGCTTTAGCAAACTAAAACAAGAGGGAAATTCAGCAGAAAGATATAAAAATTACAAATATATATGCACCTAACAGCAGAGCTCCAAAATATATTAAGCAAATAAGCAAATACTGACAGATTTGAAGGGAGAAATTAATGGTACTACATTAATAGTAGGAGACTTCAAAGCATCACTCTCAGTAACGGATAAAACATCTAGTAAGAAGAGCAATAAGGAAATACAGGACTTGAATGATACACAAAACCAACTAACAGACATATATATATAGAACACTGAACCCAAACAAAACAGAACACACATTCTTTTCAAGTGCACATGGATTATTCTCCAGGACAGGCCCTATGTTGGGTCACAAAATAAATCTCAATAAATTAAAAAATACTGAAACTACATGATGTATATTCTCCAACCACAACAGAACAAAGCTAAAAATCAGTAACAGAGGGAGAAATGAAAAATTCACAAACATAGGGAAATTAAACAACATACTCTTAAACAACCAATGAGTTAAAGAAGAAATCAGAGGCAAAATTAGGAAATATCTTGAGGAAAATGAAAATACAACATACCAAAAAGTATGGGATGCAGTGAAAGTAGCACTGAGAGGAAATTTGTAGCTCTAAATGCTTACATTTAAAAAGAAGAAAAACTTCAAATCAGAGACCTAACCTCAAAACAGGAAGAACTGGAAAAAGAAGATCAAACTTAACCAAGTGAGCATAAGGAAGGTAACAAAGATTTTAGCAGAGATAAAATAGAAAACAATAAAACAATAGAGAGAATTGATAAAATGAAAAATTGGTTCTTTGAAAAGATCAATAAAACCAATAAACCTTTAGACTGGCAAAGAAAAAAAGAGAGAATACAAATAATGAAAATCTCCATTACTACCACCCTGCTGAAATAAAAAGGACTGTAAGAAGATACTATGAACAACTACATATGGATAAACTAGATGAAATGGACAAATTCTTAGCAGAAACTCAAGAGTTCTCAACAAAACCAACTACTAGTAAAGAGATTGAATCAGTCATCAAAAACTCCCAACAAAGAAAATCACAGACCAGATGTCTTTATAGAGGGATTCTACAAAACATTCAAAGAAAACATAACTCCAAGTCTGCTCAAATTCTTCCAAAAAACTGAAGAGGAGGGAACACTAACATTCCTCAAGGTTAACATCACCTTCAAATCAAAGCCAGATAAAGATACCAGAAGAAAAGAAAATACTGCCTTATGAATACAGACGCAAAAATCTTCAACAAAATACTAGCAAACTGAATCCAACAGCATATTAAAAGAATTATAAACCATGATCAACTGAGATTTATCCCGGTATGCAAGGTTTGTTCAACATAAGAAAATCAAGTAATGAAATACACATTAACAGAATGAAGGGGGAAAAATGGCATGATCATCTCAATTGATGTACTAAAGGCATGTGACAAAATATAGAATCCTTCCTGAATTAAAAAAAAAAAAAAACAGAAAGTTAGGAATAGAAGGAAACGTCCTCAATCTATTAAAGGGCATATATAAAAATCCCACAGCTGTTGGGTTAATTTCTTTTTTTCCGTTAATTAATTAAAAAAATAAATAAATAAATAAAAAATCCCACAGCTAACGTTCTACTTAATGGTGAAAGACTGCTGAAGATATAAGTGGTACCTTTTCCTCTAAGATCAGGAACAAGATAAGGAAGCCCACTGTCACCACTGTCATTCATCATTGTACTGTAAGTCCTTGATAGAGCAATTAGGCAAGAAAAAGAAATAAAAGGCATCCAAATTGGAAAGGAAGATGTAAAACTTTCACTATTTGCAGATGACATAATCCTATATACAGAAAACCCTGAAAAATCCTCAACAAAGTGTCATGAATATCAACTGACAGGGTACAAGACTGACACTCAGGCAGTGCGACGGTGGCTCAGTGGCAGAATTTTTGCCTACCATGCTGGAGACCCAGGTTCGATTCCCAGTGCCTGCCCATGCACAGAAAAAAGCAAAAAGAAAAAAAAAAAGATTGACACTCAAAAACAGCAGGGTTTCTATACACAATGAACAATCAGTAGAAGAATTTGAGAAAAAGTTCCATTCACAATAGTAACTAAAATAATTAAATATCTAGGAATAAATCTAACCAATGATGTAAAGGATGCAAAATGAAGAGAATGCAAACAAAGAAAACTGCAAAGCACTAAATACTTCCTAAAAGAAATTAGGGATGACTTAAATAAAAGGACAGATATGTTCTTGGATTAGAAGACTAAATATCATTAAGATGTCAATACAACTCAAAACAATTTATAGATTCAATGGAATCCCAATCAAAATTCCAACAGTGAGGGGGTATAAGGGTAGTTCAGTGGTAGAATTCTCATCTGCCATGTGGGAGACCTAGGTTCGATTCTCAGCCCGTGTACTCTCCCCCCACTAAAAAAAATTAAACAAATGGTGCTGCAATAATGGGATAGTCACATGGAAAGAAGAATGAAATGTGACCTCCACCATACACCATACATTAAAAAAAAAAAAGAAGTAAAAAAATTCCAACAACCTTCTTTGCAGAAATGGAAAAGTCAATCATGAAATTTATATGGAATATAATTGAGAGCTTAGAAATCAACCCTCATATTTACAGCCATCTGATTTTGGACAAGGTGGCAAAGACCACTCAATCGGAAAAGAATAGCCTCCAACAAATGATGCTGGGAAAAACTGAATCTCCATTTGCAAAAAAAAAAAAAGTGAGGAGGACCCCTACCCCACACCATATACAAAATTCAACTTAAAATGGATCAAAGACCTTAATATAAGAGTTAGAACTATCAAAACTCCTAAAAGAAAACTTAGGGAGGCATCTTCAGGATCTTGTGTTAGACAATGGTTTATGAGTCTTTACACCCAAAGCACAAGCAACAAAAGAAAAATCAGATAAATGGGACCACCTCAATACTAGAAACTTCTATCCCACAAAGGAATCATGAATCATGATTTTACATCATGAATATAAAATGACTACCTACACAACAGGCGAAAAATTTTAGAAGCCATATATCTGATAAAGGATTAATATCCAGAATATATAAAGAAATCCTTCAACTTAACAAAAAGACAGACAACTCAATTTAAAAATGGGCAAAAGGCTTTAACAGGTATATCTCCAAAGAAGCTAAATAAATGGCTTCTTTGTAAGTACATGAAAAGATGTTCAATATCATTAGCCATCAAGGAAATGTATATCAAAATCACAATGAGATACCATTTCACACCCACTAGAATGGATGCTATTAAAAAAAAAAAGGAAAGTAAGTGGGGAGAAATAGAAACATTCATTAATTGCTGGTAGCAATGTAAAATGGTGCAGCTACTGTGGAAAACAGTTTAGCAGTTCCTCCAAAAGCTAAGTATAGAACTACCATATGATGCAGCAATCCCATTACTAGGTATATTATACCCAAAAGAACTGAAAGCAGGGTCTTGAACAGATATTTGCACTCCAATGTTCATAGCAGCATTATTCACTACAGCAAAAAGATGGGAGCAACCCAATTGGCCATCAACCAATGAATGGATTAATAAAATACAGTAAATACATACAAGGGAATATTTTTCAGTCATAAAAAGGAATGAAGTCCTGATACATGTAACACCATGGATGAACCCTGAAGACATCATGTTGAGTGAAATAAGGCAGACACAAAAGAACAAATATATGATTTCTATGATTTGAAACAATGTGAATAAATAAACTCATAGAGTCAAAATCTACAATATAGGTTACAGGGGGATGGGGTGAGGATAGGGAAAGTGAAGTTAAGGCTTAAAATGTACAGGGTTCCTGGGTGCATGGGTGGTTCAGTGGCAGAATGCTTGCCTTTTATGAGGAGACACAGGTTCAATTCCCAGACCACGCACCCAAAAAAAAAGAAGAAATGTACAGAATTCCTATTTGGAATGATGGAAATGTCTTGGTAAAGGATGATGGTGATGGTAACACAATACTGTGAACACAATTAAAGCACTGAAATATGTATCTGAATATGATTCAAAAGAGTAAATGTTAGATTGCATATATGGAGACAATATACAAAATTTTTAAAAATCCACAGAATACACTATACAAACAGTAAACTCTAAGTTAAACCATGGACTTTAATCCATTCAATTATAAAAATGTGCTATCATGAACTGTAACAAATGTTCCACAACAATACAAGGTGTTCGTGAATCCTGTCTATAATCCATGATCGTTCTGTAAATCCACAACTTGTCTAATAAAGAAAACAACCCTTACCATTGCATATAAAAAAAAAGGGAAAAAAAAGTAATCTGCAAATCAGCCTTCATCAAAAGTAAAAAATATTTGCTTTTCAAAAGACACTATTACTCCGGCATGGGCAGATCTACGCAAGTGAGACCTTTAAAATAAAAAAATAAAAAAAAAAGACACTATTAGGAAAATGAAAAAGCAAGCTAAAGAGTGGGAGAAAATATTTAGAAAAGACATATCTAATAAAGGACTTATATCCACAATATAAAGGAGCACTCACAATTCAAAAGAAAGAAAACAACCAACCAAATTTTTAAAAATAGACAAAAGATTTTAACAGACACCTCTCAAAAGTAAACAAACCAGATTGGTAAATTAAGCTCATGAAAAAAGTTGCTTAACATCGTAAGTCCTTATGCAAAGACAAACTTAAACCACGGAGATACAACTACATAACCAGAGTGACTAAAATTAAAATATTAATAACACCAAACAAAAACAGCAGGGATGTGGTACAACTGAACTTCCATACATTGCTGGTGGGAACGCAAAACAATGCAATCACTTGGAAAACAGTTTGAACTGTATATTTGAAATTGGCAAAATTTATCTTATGTAATTTATATCTCAATAAAGCTGATTTTTTTTTTAAAAATGGCAAAATTCTTTAAATTAGTAAAATGAAATTCTGTTGCCATCTTCTGCTGGTTTAATATTTTTGAAATGCTATCGAATATTTTACTTCTTTTTGTCTTAGACTCTTCATTCAAGCATAGCTAGGCTCACCTTGCCTCAGGGAAAATGATGAGCAGGAAGCAAAAAATAAGGAGTCTTTTCCTGACCTATGAATTTCAAAATCCTAGGCCTTGAGAATGGAAAAGACTCAGAATAAATGCTTACCAGAGTCACACAAGCAACCAAGATAAATTGAAAAGGAATGGGTGGATTAGAGTAAATCCTATAAGGAACCACTCAGCAGTAAAAGTGATTTCTGCCACAGAGATAAGTTAGTACAGTATTATCAGATCATTTTTCTTCCAAAAAGAATCTGGGAAGTCAGATTTTTACATGAATTTTCCCAATTTTAAAAAATACTGTCCAAACAAAGAGCATTTTGTGCGTCAAATTCTGTCCATGATTTGCAATATCTGTATTTCGTATACCTGGTAGAGAAAAGATTTAAGAGAACACACACGAAAAAACAAGACTTTCTCATCCCCCCAGCTAGAATAAAATTCCTTGGAATGGAGAAAAGAAGATTCAAGAGGGAATAATGAATATGTTCTTATAAGAGAACAGTGACAATCATGTTCTATTTCCTGTGTACAGACTCAGGAAGGCAGGAAGATCTCACAAAAGAATTGGATGGATAATGTGTGGGATAAACAAGGTACTATTCTCCTAGAATTTCCCAGCATCCACCCAAATCCTAGAGAGGCTTAGATAACTAAGCCCGCTCAGGGAATTCCCTACACCTTAGCAGAGTTTGGGAACCACAGAAGACTACAACATAATCAATAGCATGGAAATTGCAGAAAAGTGCTTTAAGAGATAAAATGTATGGTTGGGAATGAGAGATGAATCAGTATCACTGTGCCCTATGACGACCAACTACCTAATCACAATGAAGGATGATCATTTCTACAAATGCCACCTTGAGGAAAGATAAAATGACTAGTAGGTCTCACTCATCCCCAAGAATTAGCAAAGCCACAGGAAAAGGTAAGGGATCTTTATTCAACAAAAAAAAATTGGGCCACCTAGGCAGAAAAGGGGCTCAGCACAGAAATTACATTGAGTTTTTATAAAAAAAGAAAGTATACTTCTTTAGCATCTGACATTGTAGACTGAGATGTACCTCTAATGTCTGTTCTATTACCCTCAAAGCAAGGAAGCCATCAGAGATGGGGGGCACTATATTTTCTTTGGACGAAGTATTACAAGTAATATTGGATTTTGTAATATGCCCTAGATAAAGATAGTCCTCCAGAGTATAAGACTTTGAATTACTTTACTACTGGAAAGGTCTGCAGAATGAGGCTTTTCAGATGACCACTGTAACAATTTTACTAGACAAACTGAGATATCAAACACATTAAGTTTCCCAAACGCATCTGCAAGTAATAAATTACTTTATGACAAGTCTAGATAATTAGCAACACTAGACAAAGTGAGAAAAACTCATTCTGCAATGATTTAAGTTGGTCTGAGGTGTTAACTAGCAGGAAGCAAAAGGGTGGTCACAACACATGTGTACATATATACCTTTAATTGCTAGATAATAATTAGAAAGTATGTTTTAAGATAGAAGACAAATCTTTTAATTACCTCTTTAATATATTTTTTGAAATTTAACAGCATTGTCTGATTAAACATGATTACTACCCAGATCTACACTCTTGCAATTACCTATGTAATTCAACCAAAGAGCCTATTTTAGTGTGAATTTTCAAAAATTAACAAAAACTAACCAAGTACTCATGGGAGCCGTGGCACAATAGAACTTTGGTGATAGATATCAGCTTCTATTGGCCTTGTGAAAGATTTAATAAACAAGATCTTTCTAGGAAAAGAAACAGCCATTCCATCATAGTACTGTAGTATTCTCTCAAAGGTAAAATAGACCTTGGGCAGTAACATTCATTGCAAGCTGTTCCTAAACAACACACTCCCATTTCTACCACAATGTATCTATTAATTAATAAATGCACCTGAGTAATTGCTTAAACATTCTTCTAAGCTGCTTCACTCTCAAATGCAGTTTTGCTCCTACAGTGAAATGAGATCACTTTGCCTCCCTGCTCTCAATCCTTTAAGTAGAATGATTTGTTGTCACCCTTTAAATAAAACCTAAGGTCTTTACTGTGGTCTGTCAGGCACCACATGATCTGGCCCCTATCTAATTCTTAACCTCATTTCCTACCACTCTACCTCTTTATCCACTGTTATTCAAGCAAAACCTTTGCACTTGACTCATCCTGCTGTCGGGTACACACTGCCCTGATACTCATATGGCTTGTGCCCTCACTTCAGGCAGATTTCTGTTTAAACATCACCTCCACAGAGAAAACTTCCTTGACTACGCTTTCTAAAATAGCATAGTGTTACTCTCTATCCCCTGACTCCACTTTAATTTTCTTCATAGTAAATCAAAAATATATATTTATTAATCTGTTGAAAACAAATTCCATGAGGACAAAGACTATCTCATTCACTAGATCCTAGAACTCTGCCTGGTAAAAATGGGCATCCAGTAAACATATGTTGATTTAACTAAGTGTGAGGATTTGATTATTCAAGGGAAGCTTTCAGCAAATGCTAATAACATTGGAATGAGGAATAAGACGACTGGTAATGGTTATAGTGACCATGTGAACCTAGAATACCTGGGGATGGAAAAGGTAAAAGGCTAGAGGAACTGAATTAGCATGACAATTACAGTGAAATTTTCACTAACTGGAGGACAGAAGAAGGGATGAAAGCAAAAGGAAGAATAGCAAAGACTCAGATGGTAGAGGCCTGGGCATCAGAATGGAGAAAAAGTCTTTTCTGCTCCCATCCACTTTCCCACCTCATCCTTCTTCCTCTCATGTAGCCTCCCCCAGTTTCTACCCATATTTTTGCCATCTCTTTTCCTCCTCTTTTGTTTACTGTCATAAATTGTTTTTCACTTGTGTATTTCCCTCAAAATATATTTTTTCCTGTGAATTAGTAGCCTCAGCAGAAGATAAGTTCTCTCCTGAGAAACTGTCAAAAGTATATTTGAAGAAATGTAGAACTGATGATTAAGCATTACAGAATGTTCAAATAAGGTTCATTGTAAAAGCTCCTAGATTGTAAACTCTTACAGTAGTCACATCTATTCCTGAATTTTCAGTGTTATTTCTAAATTCTGGGATGTTGTCTTTTGGTGTATAACCTGGTAGTTCCCTAGAATACGGGGTATCTGTGACACCTGAGAATCAAAATTAGGGTTTTGCATCTCTGAAAGTCAGCATTACTCCATACAGTAACTGTTAAAGAAGCTGAAAAAGAGAATAGAGTCCAATTAAGAGATATGAATGAAATGAACTTGATTAGGACTAAGGTAAATCAGAATACAGGGTAAAAGATTAAATTTTCTGTAGCATACTATCTCTAATTTAATCTATCTGGTTGGTTTATTTAAACAATTTAATTGCATGGAATGTAGAATACGGAATGAGATCTTATTATTCTGTATAGGTTATAGGTTAACATAATACCCAAATACATTCCAGACTATTTTGGACAGAAAATAAAAACACATTTGCAAAATCACCTTGAGGGACTGGGACAAAAATTGGAATTATTAAACCTCCTCACGCAAAGAATTCCTGATATTCTCTCAGGCATTAGGGACTCCCGATTTAGTAAGCCATGCCCTCGATCTTGAGGCTTGTCCTTATTAAACTTATTTCTGTAATGGTGAAGCTAGGCCTGCATGTAATTATGCCTAAGAGTCACCTCCAAGGAGGTGACACCTCTTTTGTTGCTCAGATGTGGCCACTCTCTTTAAGCCAACTCTGCAAATAAGCTCACTACTCTCCCCACTATGTGAGACATGACTTTCAGGGTATAAACATCCCTGGCACTGTGGGATATGAATCCCTGGGATGAGTCTGGCCTGGCACTGTGGGATTGAAAATGACCAAAAGAGGGAAAAGAAATAGAACAAAATAAGGTTTCATTTTTTTACTGTTATTATTATTTTTATTTTTTTCTCTATATTAACATTCTATATCTTTTTCTGTTGTTTTGCTAGTTCCTTTCCTAAATCGATGCAAATGTACTAAGAAATGATGATCATGCATCTATGTGATGATGTTAAGAATTACTGATTGCATATGTAGAATGGAATGATTTCTAAATGTTGTGTTAATTTCTTTTTATTCTTTAATTAATAAAAAAACAAAAAAAAATTAAAAAATAAGGTTTCAGTGGCTAAGAGATTTCAAATAGAGTTGAGAAGTCATTCTGGAGGTTACTCTTATGCAAGCTGAAGCCAGATATTTCAAACTACCACAGTATCCCATGCTCCAACCAACAGTCCTCCTGAAAACCCTTGGACATGCCCTAAGCTCTATCTAAGTCTCTATAAAAATTTTTCTTAGAAAGTTTATTTTTTCAGAAACTGAAGGCCTCCAGATTGATCCTAGGCCAGATAAGTCCTGAAATCCAGAGGCATCAGTCTCTTCAAGAATTAAAAACCAGGTTCATTCCACTACCCCAGAAGGTCAACACCCCTTTCCAGCATGAAGAAGTTAAAACGGTAATTGCCCAGATATCACTGAAGATTGAAGGAAAAGATCAAATCAGAGGAAGGAGGTGTAAATGAGAAATGAGGATTGAATAAATGACTGTGACTGCTGACTCATTATATAGATATTTCTTTTTAGAGTCTGGAGTTCTGAAGTGGCCAGAAGGAAATACTTGAAGTTGCTAAACTGTAATCAGTAGCCCTGATCTTTTATAATGATTGTATAATTATACTGAGAAAAAAAAAGTCAGTTGCCCATGACGTATGGATCTACTTCTAGATGTTTTGTTTTGTTCCACTGATATCTACATATATAGAATCTGTCAATACTACATTGTCTTAGCTAACCTACCTCAATTGTTTAAGTCTTAAAATTGGGTTGACTGCAATACTACTGGTAATAAGAGGGAGGTGTGAGGGGTATACAATGTATGGGGTTTATCTTTTTTCTCTTTATTTCTTTTTCTGGTGTAATGCAAATGTTCTAAAAAATGATAATGGTGATGAATACACAACTATGTGATGACATTGTGAACCAGTGATTATATACTTTTAATGGATTGTATGGTGTGTGAAGATATCTCAATAAAAATACATTTCAAAAAATAAGGGAGACAAGCTTAAAGAATTCATGATATTAATGAAATAAATGCATATCAACTGCTCATCAAAAAAGAGGATATCTGATATTCATTTATACGCCAAAGAGAACACCAACATCATCATCAGTCTCAACTACGCATCATGAATGCAGTATTCTGAAAGAATCATGAAGCCATTCTTTTTCACCTCAGGAATTTCGAATGTTTGAGGACTTCGTGTGTTAGTTTTCTTCTCTTCCTTCTCCATAACTGTGATGGTTAATTTTGCATGTCAACCTAGCCAGGTTATGCTGTCCAGATGTCTGGTTAAATACTTGCCTAGTTATTAGTGTGGAGGCCTTTTGTACATGGGATTAGCATCTACAATCAGACACAGGTCTTAACAGCCAAGAACTAAGTGTTTCAAAGATCAAAAAGGCTTCTGCCTCAAAACTACACCCTCCACTCCTTCCTGAGTCATTCCAGCCTAAGGAATATTGGATTCAAGAATTCAACATCATTCTCACCAGTTCTCCAGCCTCTGGTCTGCTCTACGAATTCAGATTTGCCAGCTCCCACAATCACATGAGCAAATTCCTTATTATAAATCTCTTAATATATGTGTGTGTGTGTGTGTGTGTGTGTCTCCTGTAGGTCCATTTCTCTGGAGAACACTGACTGATATGAATATAACTTGAAAACACAATCAATATCTTTGACTTCTATCTTCACATTCCATTTTTTAAAAATCATAACACATCCACTAAAATACATTTGCTAAAATCCTAAATCTGATGCTAAATTTTTATTAAGTCGATCTCAGTCCTTATTAAAATTAAAATAAATGAAAACTGGAAGCAGTTCCTCAGGCTTAAAAAATTATTGTTTGTGTGTATATATATCTCCTCCCACCTCACCATCCCTCACCAAATGGCACTGCACTTGGCATTCAACTGGCCCTTTGAAAAATAATGTTAGCAGCAGCCAACATAACAACAGCTATTAATTTCAGTCAAGTACCTCCCAAAATATCACACCCTGAGAGGTCAAATTACTCATTTTGAAATCCATTCATAAAAGGTTACAGGTAGAACACGGTCCCTGTAAATTAAAATGAGTTCTTAGAAGATAACTGCAGATCAAAACTTAAGGAGAAAAGTGAAGTTCTCATTATTGTTCATTAGTCTTAGAGAAAAAAAAAGCAAAGCAAGGAGAAATGGGTTTGTTTTTTAAAATATCTTCAGGCATATTTATAAGTGACAAGGCATTGAGATTTTTAAACTACATGATGACCTACATAGAGCTAATCAATGTACTCAATAACAGACTAGATGCACAGTATCAAATGGTTTATTCAGTTACTCTGGTTAACTAAGCTTAAACTAGTTCCAGTTACAACCATCAGTTAAGAGAAAAATAAGTTAATTCTATAAATTAAAACTCAAAAGCCCATAGCAGATGATCAAATAGAACTTGTGCTGGTTTGAAAGGATGTATGTCCCCTAGAAAAGCCATGTTTTAATCAAAATCCCATTTCATAAAGGCAGAATAATCCCTATTCAACACTGTATGTTTGGATCTGTAGTTAGATCATCTCCCTGGAGATGCAACCCAATCAAGAGTGGTTGTTAAGCTGGATTAAGTGACGACATGTCTCCACCCATTTAGGTGGGTCTTGATAAATTTCTGGAGTCCTATAAAAGAGGAAATATTTTGGAGAATGAAGGAATTCAAAAAGAGCAGAGCAGAATGACATAGCCACAAAAAGCAGAATCCACCAGCCAGCGACCTTTGGAGATGAAGAAAGAAAATGCCTTCCGGGGAGCTTCATGAAACAGGAAGCCAGGAGGAGCAGCTAGCAGATGGCACCATGCTTACCGTGTGCCCTTCCAGATGAGAGAGGAACTCTGACTGTGTTTACCATGTGACTTTCCAGCTGAGAGAGAAACTGTGACTGTGTTCACCATGCGCCCTTCCACTTGAGAGAGAAACCCTAAACTTTATCAGCCTTCTTGAACCAAGGTATCTTTCCCTGGATGCCTTAGATTGGACATTTCTATAGACTTGTTTAATTGGTACATTTTCTCAGTCTTAGAACTGTAAACTAGCAACTTATTAATTCTATTTTAAAAAGCCATTCCGTTTCTGGTATACTGCATTCTGGCAGCTAGCAAACTAGAACTGAGCCCCTCATTTGGACCATTCAGCTCATGTAACTCAAGGGCTTTTCCCATCACTTCAGTTTTTAGAAGTTTGGTTGGGTTAATAATAGCATGCCCCTCTCCCTAAGGGTAAATCTCTCAGAAATACAGTGGGGTAAGCAATGAGTATTTTTAATCCATTATGTTTATGTTCCTTTCATTTTAACTAGGTTTGTCGCAGATGTTTGGCACATCCAAGCCCAGCCCAGAGAATACTTGTAAAGTCAAACTATGCCATCCCATTTCCCTTTTCCAAGGCATTCTCTCCTCTTTTTATTTTAACTCCCCTTCCCCAGGGCCCTCATGCTTCTGCTTAGCTTCCCAGGGACCATCCCCCTCCTAAATTCATCTTTCCAAGGCTTGCCCTCATTAGGCCTGTACTCCATCCAGTTGACTTGTCTCTAAGCCCCATCATCAAAATCTTATTTATTTCATGTTCTAATCTTTCAGTTTCCTCATATGAAACTATTTCGATAAACTAATCCAATATTCTGGTGGAATTCTTTGTCATACCTTCTAAATCATAATTTATATTAACAAGGTCAACTTGTAAATAATTCTTTACTCCAAGAGAATGATTAGCAGGGATACTTTTGGCTCACTAATAGAGATTATTTTTTAAATAGTCCCTAAATTATTTCACAAAATTAAACTATGCATATACCTAGAATCCAGCTGTAAGAAAAACCAACTGGATCTCAATAAAAATCACAGTATTACAGAATTTAACTGAAGAAAAAGTCTTAGAGTTGACCCAGTTTGTAAGCTTTCTAAAGCCAAAAACTGGATCTTGTTAATCCTCCACAGTACATAACACAATGCCTTGTACATAGTAAATATTCAGTAAACACATGTTAAATTCATGAATACTCAAACCTCTGATGCATTAATATCTTATCTCTTTCCTTATTTCATCTTTCTAATTTACCACACCCTATCTCTGTTGTTGTACCCTATCTCTGTTGCCGTCATTGAAGTCTAGAGTACAAGCTGATAGAGCTAATGTAAAAAATGTACAGCTAAAAACGGGACTTTATTATTTACATTTTCTTAGTTCCAAGGCTGCTTAGTAAGGTGAGAATGCTCTGCCTTCACTGACATATAATTCCCTAGAAAACAGGCACTGCTTGATTACTGTTTGAGCCCCATGGCCTTAAAGATTTGTCTGTATCAGTACAACAACTAATGCATCAATAGTGAAGGGATAGGTCCAAATTTAGGTTAGTAGCCTGATCTGGCTTAAAACAGAACATGGCTCCCTAAAACGGAGCACAGCTCTGAAACAGGACAAATCAATAGAAATAGCAGCAAAATATTCTGCTTTTTTTTTTTACTAACTTGTTAAGTTAATGAAATGTGACATCACTATCAGCATAGTGCAATAAAAATGAAATGGTGCCCAATGTTCAAAGAAAATATGAAATTCCAAATGACAACGGCGGAAACAAAAATTATGCCTTCACTTTTCCATTCTTATACCCTTTGCATTAGTTAAGTATATGACTTTGTTATCTACATACTATAAAAAAATAAAATTGGTTTCCATTGTGCCTAGATGGAGGCTTCAAAACTAACTAAATAAAATTACATTTCTCTGCACCCCATAAAGATCTATTATATAGGACCCAATTCTCATTTCCGTATGCTAGAAACTATAATAAATGCAGCTAAACAATAGGAAAATATCTAAATAACTCTCAGAAGTAGATACATAGATATTATTATATCTTTGTTGAAATCTCAAATCTTACCCGAACACTTAAATCACATTTAAAGACAGAATTTATTAAAATTCTACACTCATATTGTGTTTATCTTTTCTGTAAGTGGATGTATTCCTAGCAACATATTTGTGTCTGATGTTACTCATATAAATGAAAGCGTACAGTTATTTTAGGGGATTAATGGAAAAACAGACATCTGCATGGAACATTTCCCTCATTAGATATTATCATGTTAGCATGTTTCTCCTATTCCTGATTTTACTACAAAATAAAATGAGTTGATTTTCACCCCTAAGTTTTCCTATAATGTGCATTGCCAATAGTGCAAATACTTTAATGCACATTAGAAGAATCTCATTTTCCTCTAAAAATTGCAATAGAAATTAGCCCTGAAGAGCCCTCCAAACACATATAAAAATTAATATATGACTAAGTCAAACTGACATACAAGTTACCATTTATACCAAATATTACTTTAAACATAATTTTTTAAATTAAACTTATTCTTTTCAAAATCCCAGATAAGATCACATGAGTTATTAGAACGTTATTTGGCCTCTTTCTAAATTAGTACCAAGCTGAAGCAAATAGACAAGGATCAATTAGCAAAAAGATGTACACTAATCACTTGATTTAACTACTTACCAAACTACATATTCATAAAGCAATTCACTCTTTTCTCAATTGGGACTGCTTAGAGTATAAGTTGGTATAACTCCTCTGGAAGGCAATTTGGTAATATATATAAGTGTTAATCTACATTTTCTTCAACCAATAATTCCATTCTTAAGAATTATCCTAAGGAAATAACGATAAATGCACACAAAGTTTTTATGTACAAAAGATGTTCATCCCAATATTATTTATTGGAGCAGAAGAAAACAATTAAACAGCCCAAATATCAAAAAAGTATGAATACTATGAAGTCATTTAAATCACAATTGGAATAAAATATAATGACCTAATAAAATTTTTAGCACATATATAAAATATACCAAAACATTCAGTGATTATATTTGATTGGTATAACTAAAGGTAATTTTTTTTCATATTTCTAAGAGCAAATACTGCTGGTTCAAGAACATCTGAATTTTCTACATTGAATTTTTTGGGGGGTGTGGGGCATGGCCAGGCTCCAGGAATCAAACTCAGGTCTCCGGCATGGCAGGCGAGAATTCTGCCACTGAGCCACCACTGCACTTGCCTTACATTGAATTTTTATAAACACAAATAAGCTTTTATAGAAGCCATTTCATTGAGTGATAGTCATAAAATATATCACACGCATAGTGAAAACAGGGCTTCATGTTGTAAACAGATAATTGGGATCAACTGGCTCCTTCTGAACCAAGGACATGATACAGTTCTCTTGTTAGTATCTATCAACCATTAAATTAGTAAATCACTGATATTAACAATTTTTATTTCCATCTAAGGGTGGATTAATTTAACAAATGACTGTATTTCTCAATAGGGACAATTAGAACAACAAAACTATTTGAAAAGTGATAGGAACTAATATTTGTTTAGCATGTAACAGGCTTAATGCTAACCAAACCTTTTGCATATTTCATTTAATCCTCACAACATGGACATTATTATCATTCCCATCTTTCAGAGGAGGGGACTGATGCTCACAGAAGTCATGCAACTTATCTAAGTTCACAAACTAGTAAGGAAGCTAGAATTTGAACCCAGTTTTCCCATGTGTAAAATCCCTAATGATATCAGTGAAGGACATTAAACTAGTAACTGCATTGTTATTCAGCTTGCATAAAATAATTGACTTGAAAATATTTTAACTGTAAAGCACTAAATAAATATTTAAAAGACATGCAGGGGCAGGTGTGGGGGTGGGGAATAGGGAGTTAAGGTTTAATTAGTACAGATTTTTGGTTTGGGGTAATGAAAAGTTTTTGTAATAGATCTCGGTGGTGGTAGCGCAACACTGTGAATCTAATTAACACCACTGAATTGTATACTTGAAAAATGGTTAAAATGGGAAATTTGACATTGTAGCTATATTACCACAATAAAAAAAAACTTTTAACCCATAAATCTGTTTTTAAAAAAAGACAATAGCTAATTTATTGATCCTCAACTATTTTTAATAGCTTCTACCTAATATACTCAAGAGAAAAGCCGATAAATGTTTTAACTAATGTTCAACTAAAGTTCGCCTGCCTGGAAAAGGCACATGTTAAGTAAATACTTGTGGAATTGAGCCAAATTAACCTGTGGCTAGTTGAGGAAAATAAAAACACAGGCAAATATTTCCTGTCACTGTCCAAAACCTACATAAACACACCTTCACTCAAAATATAAAAAATAAAATTTACTAAATATTAATGAAATACATAATCAACATATTATACCATTGTTGATGATTAGAAAATAAATGTATCGGAGTACAGTCACATAAACTTACAGTAAACAGAAATCCCATACACAGTGGTGTATTCATCTCTAATAAAATCAACACCACATTAATTAAAAATCTAGAAGTAGATGAAATAATTAAAATTTCTATTTTAATTCTTAAAATTGAACAACTGGAAATTTAAATCTGAAAGCTACTTGCCTTTCAACAAAGCCCTCCAGAAATTTCTACATTTATCATATCTGGGTAGAACTATTTGAAATCATGGCACCTATAACTTAAATAATGTTAAAGTGCTGCTAACAAAGTCAGAGTTGAATTGCTATGGTTTTCATTCACAAACATGAGCAGAATAATTTTTGCTAATTTTTATCAATACATAAAACCTACACCAAATATACACTAAGATTATTAAAATAAGTTAAGGTCCTGTCAGTATCTTGTAAATTTCCAAAGTGAAAAATTTTTGTTGCCAGCAAGTGCAACAAAGGGTCAACTTTTCATAATCTAAAATAGACAAGGGAGCTGTTACAGACAATCATGGAGCAAATTAGGACCAAAAGCCATACATGACTGACCCACCAACCAAAATGCAGATATTGGTATTTTCAGAGACATGCTCTAAAATCTGCCTTGTATAAAGAAAACCAGAGTTTCTTTCTCAGTAATGAAGATATGAATTACTCTTTTCTTCCACAGAAAACATACCCAGTTGATTTTTTACTGTTATAGAAGGAGTAAATTAATTACATCTCTTTAGTCACACGCCTCCAACCACTTTCTCTTGCTCCAAGTCGTAAATCTGATCAATTACCAATAGTTAAATTAACTGAAGTTAATATCCCTTTTCCCTTTCTCCAAAGTTATGTTAAGTTTTATAGTATACCCTTAAATACATATACTAAGTATATAAGCTTGTTTAAATATATACTTAACAATACTATAGTATACTCTTAAAGACAAAAAAAAAAACTTTTAGGATACAAAGGAATTGAAACTATCTGGTAAAGTAACAGATTTTGGGTGTGCTGTTATTTCTAGAAAATAGACCTTGCTCAGCCACTGTTCAAATGTAAACCCTGGCACAGCATGGATACTCTACTCATAGATAATTAGCACCCCGCCCCCAAGATCATCTGCACAGTTTACTGTGAAATAAGACTAGTGCATAAAAATTATAACACAATATTTCCTATGTCTTCTTCACAAATAACTATCAATTATAGAATGTAAATGAACAGAGCTAAAAAATGGATCAAAATTGTTATATTCATTAATATTACTTGACACTATTAATCAAAACAGAATTATAAATAAGATGGAAAGAAATTAATAAAAAATGTTGAGCTAAGATTGAACAAAACTTATCTCCTGCAATGTTTCAAAATTTATACTTCTCAATTTTTATGCAAAATTACAGGCCATTTACAACTTATACAAGATTTATTGATACAGATAAAATTTTAAACCAGTTCTGCAGGTGGGTGAGGTTTAAAATTTAAAAAATAATAATCACACAGTAATTTCTAAAACATGGCTATAACTGGTCTTGGTTACTCAGATACTAAAGTCTCTCATCTTATTCATCATTATACTCCTAGAACCAAGGACCATATGGAACACTACAAGTACTCATAATGATCTAACTGAGGTTACATCCTTCAGCAGGCTGTGCCAAAACTACTTTCTAAGAAATTAAAATTTCCCATCCTGCAAATTTTCATGCATGTATGCATACATGAAAGGAAGAGGATTAATATCTTTCATCACAATTTCAAAGGACTATATGACACCAAAATGCTAAAAGCCACAGATACAGACAAATTATTGAATGTACTAAATAAACATAGGCTATGTCTCTCATGGTGTAGGGATTGCTAGAAAAGAGTTCAGAAGTCAATCCTAAAAGGAAAAGAAAGAAATTTTTTCTTGGGTTTTATCATCATTTTGTTTGTTGCCCTTGTTTTGCCTATGTTAAGTAAAATTATTAGGTTAATGAAATTCTTCATTTCATTTGGCTGGCAAAAATTTAGACACTGATACAGTTAAGTGCAACACATTTTTAAAAGGAACACTTACTGCTATCATTAAATCAAATATACCTACAGAAAGATAAATGAAAACGAAGATACATAAAACACTTTCCCAGATAATTCTTTGTAATTCAGAGTTTAGTTTATTAAATATTTCTTTTATTAATCTCTGTAATCCTTGCTTGTTATAACCCTGTAAAACAGTGGCTGAACACCTTGTGATAAGCAAGCTAGATTTCACATTAATTTTCCCTTTTCAGTAGGACTTAAACAATACTATAGTATAATATATATTATAATATATATATTCTATAGTATAATATATACTATAATATATATATTCTATAGTATAATATAAATATTCTCTTCTTTTAATTTTGAACACATCTATATTATAGGGAGGGTCATAAAGCTCTGCCCTATCAAGCTCACTGTATAGGTAAACTTCAGAGTAATTCCTTCTTGCCAACTATAACTAAAAAGGTACAATGCCACATCATAACATTAAGCAAGAGCCAAGTTTCAGATTTTACACTGTCTGATTACTGAGATCACATTAGCTCACTACTAGTGGTTTAGTCACTGTATCAACTATTGGTATTAAATCTTTGGATGCAATGAAAATTAATGCTATTTTTATGTTCTGCAAAAGAGTCATTCAGTAGTCTGTTTTCCCTTTTTAATAACAGTCCACTTAAGGGAAAAATGCTGCTGTATGATTTGACAATATTTTGTGTGTCTTCAGCTGACAGAACACGTAAAACCTTTGAATAGGTCCATTTATTTGTGCAGATATATTAAATAATACTTTAAATGTGAATATGCATGTCATAAATTTTGTAGTCCCTTTAAGGTAGGATAAATCTGATATTTGAAATAGTCTTTGTTCAAAGCCCCTTTTTTTTCTCAAACAGTCATAAAGGGACTCTGGTTTGTGCTGAATGAACAACGTCAGCATCATCATTTTAATGTTATCCATATGGACTTCTAATAATAGATAAGAGCCTACATTGGTATTGTATGTCTTAGACACATTTAAAATCTAGATAAGGAAAGGCTGATTTCATTGGCCCCATAGTTAAAGGAAAGCAGACCCTAATTAAAAGAATTCTGTTCTGAGTTAACTAGTTTGACATGTGCTAATTGACAGTTCCTGTGAAATGGCTCTAATTAAAGTCAATATGTCTTTTTCAATTAAAAGGAAATTAAGAATATACTAATATACATTAACAATTTAATCTGCCTTCAATATCCCATACATCAACTGCTTTTTCCCCCTAACATTATTGGAGAACAATCTGACATCAATCTTCTACCGTTTGCTTCTGTTATCTCATTATTCACACAAGCATAAGCAATAGTAGTACAAGTCCCACTGAGGAAGAAGATAACCTGCACAAGTTTTAATTTTCAGAACCTCTAAATTTTTAGCTCATTAAATAAAAACCCATTTTTGGGTTTTAAAAAAAGACATTTCTTAATAAAATTCTTTTCTAGCAAAACAAAGACAAGTGTTCTCAGTTAGTTTTTTCTTTTTTTTTTTTTTTTTTAACTATATGCCTTTGAGGTAATCGCATTCTGCTGGAAAGAAGTCTGGACTGTGTTTTCATCCTTTAATTTTATTCAAAGGAAAGCTGTTTTGAGCAATATACAACAGAAAACATCTTTCATATCATGTTCTGCATTCCAAGTGAAATTTTGGAGAAATCTCAGACAGGTATATTTTGCACTAAAATAAAACAGAAAAATAGAATATAAGATTACTTAAAATGCCAGCACTAAAAGAAGGCCCATCAATAAAAATGTAGCTTTAGAGAAGCTATTAATAGCAACATAAATAAATATTCAAATGTACATTACTAAAGCTATGGTGTTAGCAATTCTAAGACTAGAAAAAGTAATACTAAACTCAAGCATCAATACTAATTTACACAGCATTAACATCATATGGAGAACTATGGAAATTAATACTTTCTTAGTGGAGGATTATAATTCAGACAGTTTAATTGTAACAAATAAATTTTTAAAGAAACTTTTTGTACTATTAAGATGCTATTTTTTCTTTTTTTCTTTTTATTTATTTTTCTGGAGTGATGCAATGTTCTAAAAAATGATCATGTGATGAATACACAACTAGGTGATGATATTGTGAGCCACTGACTGTACAATATGTCTGGAATGTATGTATGTTAAGATTTATCAATGAAAATATTTCAAAAAAAGATACTACATCCAGCCTTTTCATATGATATAACTAATATTTTGATAAGTTCCATCATAAACCTCTTTTTCAAGAATTTAAAATTCAACCAAAAATGTGGCTATTTATATAAAGAGGAAATTATTTTAGTTAATGTGCTGGTTTGAAAGGATGTATGTCCCCTAGAAAAGCCATGTGTTAATCTAAATTCCATTTCATAAACGCAGAATAATCCCTACTCAATACTGTATGTTTGAAACTGTAATCAGATAGTCTCCCTGGAGATGTGATTTAATCAAAAGTGGTTGTTAAACTGGATTAGGTGACGACATGTCTCCACCCATTTGGGTGGGTCTTGATTAGTTTCTGGAGTCCTATAAAAGAGGAAACATTTTGGAGAAAGAAAGAGATTCAGAGAGAACAGAGAAGAACTACATAGCCATGAGAAGCAGAGAGCCCACAAGCCAGCAACTTTGGAGATGAAGAAGGAAAACACCTCCCGGGGAGCTTCATGAAACCGGAAGCCAGGAGAGAAAGCTAGCAGGTGACGCCTTGTTCACCATGTGCAGCCAAGAGAAAAACTGACTGCATCTGCCATGTGCCTTTCCAGAATGAGAGAAAAACTCTGAACACATTGGCCTTCTTGAACCAAAGTATCTTTCCCTGGATGGATACCTTTGATTGGACATTTTTATAGACTTGTTTTAATTGGGACATTTTCTCAGCCTTAGAACTGTAAACTAGCAACTATTAAATTTCCCTTTTTAAAAGCCATTCTGTTTCTGGAATTTTGCATGTTGGCAGCTAGCAAACTAGAACAGCCAATTTCACCAAAACTATCTTATTAATTTTTAATACAAATCAAGAAAAAAGGTAAAGAAGTCATTTTCCCTTTTCTACTTCTACTCACTTACATTTTTAAAAGATGAAATTTGCTATCACCTGTGGCATTCTGCATATGTGTAGGAAAGACAGAGAGCCAGCCAACCAGCCAACCCAAGATCTCATTGAAAGCATTTTCCCCAAATGTACTCCATTATTCTTTTCTGAGTAGTTATCTAAAACTTTAATGAAAATTAGCTTAAGTGGTACTCTAAATAGCAGCTGAAATAAAATGAATTTCCAAGATGAGTAAATGCATATTTACTCTCAAAAGCTGCCTTCTCACAATTACAAATATGATCAGACTCAACATGGCTCCACCATGTGAAGCTTCTAGTTTGATTTTCAATCCTAGGATCTTGCTCCTCAGGATGACACACACTGGAAATGCTGCAGTAACAGCATTTCTCAGCTTTCTGAAATGGGAGAGAAGTCAATGCAGCAACTTTTGTGGTCAATTAAAGAGCACTGTCTAGTAGGCCTACACAACATGAGGCTGCAGACCACAAACAGCCCTGAAACAATTGTTCATGACCCACCCACAGATTTGGGAAGGGGAGCAAGCGGAAAGACAAACAACAAGGCACCTATGTCGGTAATAAGAGATAAAGCTGTTCCACAGATGCTGCTTCTGAAGTCATGTTACAAAGACAATACCCCATATTTAAACTTGGATGCAAATCAACATGATCTGTCAGTCCTTCTAAAGGGCCTCACTGGACCAGTTTCTGCACTAGTACAAAGACTTCCAAAAAAGCAGAAACTATATAAATCCAAAATCAGGGCAATCCCATAGCATTCACCTGATGCCTGATACTCTGAACATTCACTAAATATTTGCTGATGATACTCATGGTTTATATTTTCTTATAAGAAATTTTCATCTCATTCTCTTGCCCCTTTGATTCAGTTACCAATAGGTAACCATACAACTTACTGTCCGAACTGGACACTTTTAAGAATAAACAGGGCAAGAGAAAGAAAGAGCCATAAACCAAGACGGCCTTGAGCAAATAGGGATATATGATCACTCTACTAATAGACCACATCAGGATGCAGAAGTCCTGTCCTTTAACTTTAGATCAGACTCCCATTTAAAAAGGAGAAATACTAAGAATCTAGAACTTGTAGCTTTTACTTTTCGTTGAAGAGTTTAGTTATTTCCAAATTCTAACCTGATACTAGCAAGGAAAAGAATCAAGGATAAAACGTCTAAATGTAACATCATTTTCTTTTCATCATTTTCTAGTAAATCTGATCGAAGTTAAAATAGAATTTTTGAATATCTCAATGACTACCAATTCGACTTCCTACCTTGTCTAACTTTTAAATCTCTCTAGAGTAGTTATATAAGCATGACCTATGTAGTATAATGTATATTCATCACTGTGAAGATACCCAAAAAAGCAAAAAATGAGCAGATGAACTTTATTCAACTACCACTTTTTTAAAACCTGGACCCTCCCATTTCATTTGTCACCTAACTTCCCCAACTGTGTTTTGAGTAAATCACCAAAACACTGGCACTTTCAATTCTTATTTTTCATATTTTCTTGTGCCTGTATTATTCACTTTGGACTTGTCTTTTTTATGCATATTCCAAGATATTTCCCAAATTACCTCAAAAAATACAGTAAAGTATATAACATGGTTATTTAAAACATGTTATAGTTTAACTGATGAGACAAGAGAATTCTATCCAGCCTACAGAATTAGGAAACAGGGAAGGTGTATACTTTTCAACATGTCTCCTTGACCCAAGAGTATATAATATTACACAGGATGTTGTAAGATCACCATTCTGTTGTGATACACTATCATTTCTTTCTTCCAAACAACAAAAATTCCAAGAAAGAATCAACATTATATAATAAATATAATGTATTATATATCTATTTAAATAACTATAAGGTTTGGTGCAGTTTTGATTTTTTCAAGCATTATGCAGTTTATAAACAGTGATAATGTACTTACATGGATTTGAGCTACTGCTCCATTGGTTTGCCTATATATGGCTTTTCTTTTACAGTACTTTAGTCTCTTCTATTTTAGTCTCTTCTTTGGTGCTTGATTTTTGAACTGTCTCATTAACAAAAAGTAAAAGCATAATTATATGCCCAAATCTAGCATCAAACTACAACTATTTTAAAGTGAGAAATTAAGACCAAGCACATGGGAAGAGTGACAATAAAGAGAGAAACTCACTAAAATTCCAAGTAATCTGCAACCATAAAATCACACAATTTCTATACTGAAATGTAAATGTTTACAGACTTTTCACCAATACACAAGAAAATCTAAATGTTTTAGTGTGCTAAGGCTGCTGGAATGTAATACACTCAAGATGGATAAAGGGGATTTATTTAGTTACAAATTTACTAATTTGGGAAGGCACATGGAGACGTTCTTTGGGCTTCTCTCCTGGCTTCTGGGTTCAAAGGCTTTCCCGGGAGCAGCTCCGTCCTGCATCTTCAAATGTCTGGGTCCGAGCCAGCTCTGAACTGCATGGTGCTCAGCCACTTGGAGCTTTGCTGAGCTGTATCTCTCTCTTCTGACTTCTCCTTTAAAGAGTGCGGAAGCCACTCCCTTGGCCAACCACAGATGTAATTAGCCATAGATAAAATCCACATGCTGATGATTAAGTCCACAGCAACTGAACAACTAGGTCACATCACGTGACCAAGTCAAAACCAGAACCTAGCTACCATACTAGGTTTAGCCAAGGCCATGTAATGGAAGTGTCTTATGGCTATTATAACAAAGTACCAAGGCTGGCTGGCTTAAACAACAGGAATTTACTCTCTCACAGTTTGGGAGACTTGAAGTCCAAAATTAAGATGTCATCAGGACCATGCTTTCTCCAAAGTCTGAAGCATTCTGGCAGTGGGTAGGCAGCAGTTCATGGCTTGATCTCTGCCTCTGTTATATGGCTGTCTCCCTTCCTTCGCCTTCTATTTCCTATAGCTGTGTCCAAATTCTTCTGCTCATGAGGACCCTAGTCATACTGGATTAAGACCCACACTGAATCAGGATGGCCTCACCTTAACTTATAATATCTTCAAAAACCCTTTATACAAACTGGTTCACATATACAAAGCTAGGTGTTAGGACTTGAACATGTTCCTATTTGGAAAAAAATAATTTTTATGTTTAATATCTAAATATGCATTGCACAAAATTTTGTAATAAGGTATTATTTATATATACAAATGGCTATTAGTGAACAACTAATTTATAAGAAAGAAATACATTATTTCAAAAGACTACTCAACTGACATCACGAGTTACGACTTATTTGGGAAACGCTCTCAAACAAATTTTCCGAGTTTATTTTACAACTTTAAATCATGGGAAAGAAGGTTTTGTGAATACTATAAACTAAGTACAGTGTATATTTCTCAAATATACTGTAGAAGAGAGAAAGCATTATTGCCATACATTATGACTATGATCTGAGATTAAGAAGAAACTCAGTATCACTATGCTGAAAGATTAGAAGAAAAAACGAATGAATAAATTACCTCTCCAGGACTAGGTATCCAACTGTTTTCAAAACATTATTATTAGGTACTCCTGAAAATTAACAAAATAAAAGTGGAACAAACAAAAAGAAACTCTCAATTCCTTTATTCATTCATAGACCAGGCATTAATATGAAATAAACACAAAACCCACTTGCATTTATCTTTGTCGTATGTAAATAATTAACATAACTTTCTGTTTATGTTCTGCTTTGCTCAATCAGGCTGGTCTGTGAGGGAAAAGAAACTGCTGTGTTGTTAATGCTAGCTAAGCATATCCTATAAATTCTACAGTCCAGAGAAAATAGATCTTGTCAAGAAGACTATTCAAAGAATCAGCATGTGGGACATGGCAAGGCTTGGCCCTTCTAAGAGGACCCCCATTTGTCACAATTGCTTTTATTCAAGGACTTCTACTAACACCACCTTTCTCTTTACCATGTCTCCCTATCTAGAGTACTGCGACACAGTTAGGCATCATCTTTTTTTCCATATATGTTTTATGGAAATTGTTTTCACTATTAAACAGATCAACATGTCCCGATATTTGTTTATGATTTGTAAACAAAGAAACAGAAAGCAATTTTAATGTCTTTCTGTCTTTGTCACGTAAAGAAATTGCTCTCAGGCATTCTTAACTCACACACCATCACTTTTGTGACTTTTTTCTCTTGTCGTTCTTGTCAATTGAATACGCATATTTGGTATATCAAAGCACAACAAACTTTTCTCCTAATTCCGATTCTTGTATAGATTCACAGTCCCTGGGTGCATAATAAAGAGACAGTCACTTTAATGCTAGCAAAAGAAAGACATACTGTATGCAGCTACATAGGTTATTATTCTAAGTGTCTCTTTAGTTAGCCTTCTCTTTGTGAATACAGCCATCTGCATTAAATGGTGCCAATTATCATTAAGGCAGCCTACACACAGAAAAAACTGGATGAAAAGAAACGCAATGCTCTGAAATATTCTGTCTAAATGAATGGATTTCTAAAATGTAGTACTTTCTTAAACTTTTGTAATACATTCAACAGAGGCTTTTTAAAGATAAAATTCTTCCATGTGCTTCAGTGGTTAATAGCAGCTTTATCTTGTCATGCCCACAGACTGTGACAGATACAAAACAATGCAAAGTCTAGCTTTCTGGTGGGGTTTTCATTAACGCAATGTGTAGTATGTACATGAAGAATAGTGAAGCAGGAAATGACCTGTATAGCAGTGGAGATATTATGCTGTGTTTAAGTTGCTGTGTGAAAAGCAAGCATTTCTACTCACCTCATCACTAGAGCTATGATTAAAACTCTGGATACCTGAAACCAAATCTAAGGTTGTGTTCTCTTCACCCAGCTGTCAATCTTTCAACTACTTGGTTTGCGTTTTCTGGAAAAAGATATACTCCTGTTTTCAATATACAGATGAAAGATCATGCTTCAGAAATTTCACTTAGATGAAAAATTGCACTGTCTCTCCTTATTTCACATTACTGTAGAATAGGACCTGGGATTGTCATATACTTCAGTCTTGTGTTTACTTATTAATTGATGTGTATTTATTGTCTTCACCTACAAAAAAATCATACATTGGTGTACAGGCTACAGCCAAGAGTACACAGTTAGTGTATTATCCATGTTGATGTAATTTTGATAGTAATGACATAAAGAATGTGTGAAGAAAAAATGATGGCAAATGTCATAGCCTGAAAAATAAGGAAAACTCAGTTAAAGTTCTCATTAGCTTTCTCACATACCAAGTTTTCATTAAACATGTCAGGAAATGCCTTCACTCTGTATAAGGTGAATTAAGGGCGAATTAGAAAACCTCTGCCTTTCATGTTTAATGATGAATGTGTTTTAATGCACAGCTTTAAACAGCAGGTATATCATGTTTGCATTGGATTTTCTAAGCGCTCTTTAAAAAAAAAAACTAAAGTGTTATGCTTCAAAGCGTCTTTTTAAAAAACATAAAACATCTTTTGGGAGACCCTGAAAATTAACTTTACCTGGAACCACTTAAATTAGGCTAAAGTTTAAACAAATGGTTTTTTCTGGCTAAATGAAATATATATTTCATTTATATAATGTATATAAAACATTATATAAATGAAAAGCTAACAAAAACAAGTAGGAATGAAATTACTAAAAGAGACCGGCTGAAACTATTTTTCTCATACATTTGCAAAACGTTTCTCTCTGCTAAAAGTTCCAAGTAAATGTGTGATCCCCAAAGAATTTTTCTGAAAGCTACAGATCTCTTTGAGGGAGCTGAAGATTTAACTTTAACTTGTACACTTTTAAGCTATTTACTGCATATCAATATTGCATCTATATTTAAACTCGCAAAAATGCACAGAACAAAATATCTAGTTGACATTTATGAAATACAAAGTTCCTCTGTGTCTCATGCCAATACCAGATGCAGTTTTAATGAAACACCTGCACTGCAAACAGGAGCAGCATAAAAGAAAGCAACAAAGAGACAAGTTATAGGAAAGAGCAAAGATATAAAATCAAATAGGAATGAATGCAACTGGGTAAACTCTTTAAAGACTCTAAAAATACACTGGACTAGGAATTTGTACTAATGTCCACAAATTATACTTAGGTAATTTTTTCTACTTTATTAAAAATAATTTATAATCACCATAACATTGCTGCCTAAAAGCCTTCTGACTTTATTTACTGTTTTCATGGGCAGGCACCAGGAATCAAGCCTGGGTCTTCGCATGGCAGGCAAGAATTCTACCACTGAGTCGCCGTGGTACTGCCCTACTGTGTTTTTGAAAGTGCACTGAAATTAGTTGACCTGGATTTCTTACATAAATTTTTCTTGATTTAATGAAGAAAATAAGCAAAGCAAAGAGGAGGAAAAGGAAAAACATAAACTGAAAAAATATCTTAAAAGAACTACTACCGAAGATCAAGAATCTTCTCAAGTAAAAGAAAGGGGAGGTTTGTTAGAAGTCATAATTTTAGTTAAAAGATACAACTTATTTATAAAATTGGTTACTATCTGTGAGAGTATATTTTTTCTACAGCCAGTTAAAGAAAAAAAAATGATGGACTAAATCTTATACATAGTTCCAATATATTTATGGTTCATTTCATTAAAATATTGAAAATCTTAAGAAGAAAGACAAATACATCCAATTACATGCCTGACATTAGCCAGAGATCTTGATTCACTCAACTCCCTGTGTTATCATACATTCAAAGCATGTGGAGAAATTGGGTCTCCCCGTGCTATTCATCTGATACACCATTATCAGTTAAATCACTCCATGTGCAAGAGAAATGGCCAGATCAGTGGAGAGAAGTTTGGTGGTTTATGATCTCTTCTGAACTTTTTCATAATGACTGACCTGCATGACTGTTATCAAATGATGAGGTTTGGGGGTTATTTGGGATAGGATAGTGGTACAAATGGCAGGAAATGAGAGTAATTATCTATCTCCTTTTAATTTACTTTGTGGCAAAACTGAGACATCCCTGACCTCTAACACTTTTTATAAAATATACAGAACTAAGTTAACAAATGTTTCCTGTGTTTAATTAACTTGCCATCTTTAACCAGAGAGGGTAGCGTAATTCTTCTTACTGAACATAAGTTGTTTATAAAATAGGGGAAAATCCTAGCTTGTAAAGTATAAGGATTGAGAACTAGGGAATAAAATGCCCCTTACCCAAAAGGGGAAAAAGCATTTTATGCTCCATTAATTCTAATTACTGCAGTTGACCCTCATGAAGACCATCTAAACCAGGAATTGATAGATAGAATTACAATGTATTTGATTATATAATTACAATGCAGTTTGAAACACTCAACTTTTTTTTTCATGTTTTATTATATAATCAAAGCCAGCATAACACTGCTGGATGTCAAAAGCAGGGCTACGTCCGCAAAATGGGAGGGAACAGAAAAAAAATATTTTCAGTTTGGTATTTCTGGTAACACCTAGTACTGAACAATCTACACCAAATACTAACATGAAATAAATTGTTACTCTTCTTTGATAAATATAAATTTTAAACAGTCAAACAAAACCAGGAAAAAAATGAGTGTAAGCTATAGTATTCCCCTGAATAAAATATATGGCCCAAAAGCATATATTTTTCTTACCCCTGCTTCCAACTCACTAAAAAATCTTTAACTTCAGCACCCATTAAAAAAATGAAATTCATTCAGGGAGCTCTGCAAGCGATAATGTGAGAAGGGCCATCATGAAATGTGACCAGTTTCCTCTGCATACTGAGGAAAGGCTGACAGTATACAAAATTTGCTATCATTTATAAACTACTTACAGTTTCAGCAATTAATAAGAACTTAAATATTATTAAAATATCTCTTTCATTCCACTTAAACAAGAGAAATTACTTTAGTTAGGGCAATTCTTGTTAGCACATCAAATTAAATACTTGGTGCTTTAGTTTGTTAATGCTGCCAGAAATGCAATATACCAGAAATGGGTTGGCTTTTATAAAGGGAATTTATTAAGTTATAAGTTTACAGTTCTAAGGTCATAAAAATGTTCAACTAAGGCATCCAGAGAAAGATACCTTGACTCAAGAAAGGCTGATCTGGGAAAGTAAGTGGCTGGCATGCTCTGGCTTCTGGTTTCAAACAGCTTGCCCAGAGGTGTTTTCTTTTTGCCTTTCCAAATGTCTCTGTCAGCTCTGTAGCTTTTACTAAATTGTTCCCTCTTAAAGAACTCCAGTATGTGACCTACCTTGAATGGGTGGAGACACATCTCCATGAAAACCAGCTTATCTAAAGGTCCCACCCACAACTGGATGGGTCACATCTCCATGGAAACAATCTAATCAAAAGGTTCCACCCTAAACAATATTGAATCAGGATTAAAGAACATGGCTTTTCCAGGGTACACAACAGTTTCAAACTAGCACACTTGGGGAAACAGATCTAGTATTATATGACAGATAACCAGTAAGCAAATACATTAAACAATAAAGTTAAAGGAACTTGAAGCTTAGATTTAGACTTTACGTATAAAAAAATGAAGGAGAAAATATATTTTATACAAGTAAAAATCTTTATGAAGTTCTTTAAAAATTTATTATAAGCATTGCAATTCAAAGAACAGCACAAATAGTTCATGTTAAAATAAAAAGCAAAATTGACTAAGGAAAAAACTAATGGTTTTAAAAGTTCAATTTCAACAAAAGTAAAAACATCAATGAAAAAATAATATAAATACTGTCTCCTTTAATTTCTTAGGAAAAGAATTTTATTTTGTTTAGCCTCATAGTTTCTGTTCTGGTTTGCAAGCTGCCAGAATGCAATATACCAGAAACAGAACGGCTTTAAAAAGGGGGAATTTATTAAGTTATAAGTTTACAGCTCTAAAGCCATGAAAATGTCAAAATTAAAGCAAGGACATAGAAATGTCCAATCTAAGGCATCCAGGGAAAGATACCTTGGTTCAAGAAGGCTGATGATGTTCAGCGTTTCTCTCTACTGGAAAGGCACATGGCAACATCCTCTAGCTTTCTCTCCAAGCTTCTCGTTTCATGAAGCTCCCCCAAGGGCGTTTTCTTTCTTCATCTCCAAAAGTGTCTGGCTGTGTGGGCTCTCATGGTTCTAATGGCTCTGAAGCTTTTTCCAAAACGTTCCGTCTTTTAAAGGATTCCAGTAAACTAATCAAGACCCACCTGGAATGGTGGTGTCATATCTCCCTCGAATCAAAGGTTAATGCCCACAACTAGGTGCGGCACATCTCTGTGGAGATAATATAATTAAGTTTCCTACCTACAATTCTAAACAGGGATTAAAAGAAATGGCTGCCTCCACAAGATGGATCAGGATTAAAGTATGGCTTTTCTAGGGCACATACTCCTTTCAAACACAGCACAGTTCCTAAGGTCATATTTCCCTATTTTTCAAGGACAGAATACACAGAACATGAGAAAGTAAGTACTGCAAAGGGATAATAATTTAGTGTATGGACTTATTCTACTTATTCCAAGCATATAAAATAAAATTGTGAGTTTTTCTCTAATGTTCCAAGTTTTTTATATTTAACATTATTTCCATAATCTTGTGGCACAAACTTCTTTATTATATCAAAACTGTTTATGTTCACCTAACCAATGGAAAATTATTCCACCCATAATTTTACTATAATCTTCTTTAAAAAATTCATAACAACGAACTCTGTGATATACAAGATACACATACTGATGTTATTATTGACTATTAAGGGTAGTTTCTCACTTCTTTTTGTCATTCAAACATGTATTTATTACTTTCTCTATTCTCCCAAGTGAGGCATGTTCTCATAAAACCACATACCTTTTTTTAATGTTTATGACTTTCAATTTTAAATTATTTGATTAATGTCTATTACCTCCATTAAACTATAAGTTCCACAAGGGCAGAACACATGTCTCTTTTCACTCCTATTTTATCTTCAGCATCTAGCATAGTGTCTGGCTTAGAGTAGATGATCAATTAAAACGCGTTAATCAGCAAATGATATTAACAAAAATATACATTTGTTGTCATTTCCTCTACTTCTAAAAAATTTCACCTGTCTGCTATATTTAAATTGGGCCTCACTACACAGGCAATTGAGTAATATCAGAACACCTTCCTCAAAGAAAGAGAAGACATTCATGCATACCATTCTTTATGGTTAAATATAAGGCAATAAACTGGAAACAGTGCATCCCTATCAATAGCTACATCAAGTGAAGATTTCAAAGATCTATTGTAAAGGCATCTAATAAGAACAAAAACCAATAATCATGTTTGCTGGGGTACATTATGTACCCCAGAAAATCCATGTCCTTTATCTTGATTCAATATTGTAGGATGGAAACTTCTGAGCAGATTGTTTCCATGGAGATTGACCCACTCAAATGTGGGTGTGGTCTTTTGATTAGATGATGTAATTCTGCCTATTAAAGGTCTTGATTGGTTTACTGGAGTCCTTTAAAAGGGGAGGCATTTTGGAGAAGACACAGTTGCTTCCGAGGTGACAGAGATGCAGACATTTGGAGTGCAAACACAGGGAGCAGATGTTGAGACAAGGGTGTTTGGAGATGCAGAGACCAGTAGACCTCACCACGTGCCTTCTTATGAGATGCCTAAGCAAGCCAGAACCCAGAATTGTGTCCTGAAGGACTTAAGTAAAAGTCCACAGATGCTCAGAGAGGAAACTACTGGCATCAGAAGCGAGAAGCAATACTAGCCACATGCCCATGTGACAGACAAGAAAGAGCCTTTCTTGATTCAAGGTATCTTTATCTGGTTGCCTTAGTTTGGACATTTTTATGGACTCAGAACTGTAAACATGTAACTTAATAAATTCCCTTTTTAATACCATTCTATCCCATGCAACGGTATATTGCATTCCAGCAGCATTTACAAACTAAAATAACATATAAACAACAAACTGAGGGGCTGTTTTCATACTTAAAGTGGTCAAGTACTGGAGCCAAATCAATAAACTTGTGCCTGGCATAAAGAACTTAGGAAGAAGGAAAGAAGCAAGCAAGCAAGCTAGTTTTCTCCTGAAAAATATCTTATTCTGAAAAATTCAGTATGCCTACTGAATTATTTTTCTATACCCAGACACAACATACATATGCACGACACATATACACACAACACATACAAACACACACACACACTCAGGTATTTTCAAATGTGGTATAGAGGTAAACAGCAAGGTCACAAAGTAACCTCTATTTCTAGAATTGAAATAATTTTTAGGTGTAAGAGCACACATGATCTAAAATCTGAGCCCTATGTTTAACTTCTCCCTAATCCTCTACTGACAAGAGACAGAGCATTCCCACCCTAATTAATAAAGATTATGATTGGTGTCTGTGATCATTAAATTCAGGTTTCAACTTGGCTAAGTTATACCATGCAGTTGTTTGGTAAAGCAAGCACTGGACTGATTGCTACAGCAAGGGCATTTTGTGGATTTGGTCAGCTGATTGAATCTACAGCTGATTGCATCTACAATCAACAAAGAAGAATGCCTTCAGCAATAAGAGAAGTTTCATCCAATCAGTTGAAGGCCTTAAAGGGAGAACTGATGATTCTAGCAATTAGAAAGGAGGAATTTTGTCTCTAGTTTAGCCAGCCAGCTTTTTCTGGGGAATTCGTCAAAAAGCATTCGAGTACCCAACGCGCATCCTGCTCTATGGAATTCAGACTTGCCAATCCCCATGGCCACATGGGCCAATTCCTATAATAAATCTTTTAATATTTATAAACATACAGACAGACAGACAGATAGATACAGATATATGGATATATATATCCTGTCAGTTCTGTTTCTCTGTAGAACCCTGACTAATAGAGTACCTTTCATATTAAAAGAGAAATAATTACAATTGTACCTTTTAAATATTCCTTCTCATTTCAAAGATAATATCTTGGGTAATATATTTAACCGCACTTTATAATTTACTAGGCACTTTCAAATAAATTCGCATTTAAACTACCCAGCAATCCTGTGAGTTATAGAAGTAACTACTATTAGTCCTATTTTACAAATAAAGACACTAAGAGCAAGAGAAGTTATGTAAACTATCAAAGACACAAAGCCAGAAGTAGAAAAGCCAGGACTGTAACTCAAATGTTCTGACTCTTCTTTACATTGCACCACAAACAGCAATATAAAGTCAGATTTATGTGAATTGTATAACATCAATACAAGTATTAAACCAGGAGAACACCTCTGTGAAGTTAGGAACTAGGGCAAAAAAGTCTGAGTCCTTCATATCATAAAAAAAGAGGTCTCATTATTTAATTTGAAATTCTTAACATTTCTTTCACTGTGCAATGCACTAGTCCACAACAGAGTCACTAGAATGGCACCTACTTATCTAAATATCAAAAAGAAACCTTATAGTAGATTCACTCAATTATACAGTTAATACAAACCATTAAATAGTTTTGTGTTTTTTAAATGGGGACATCTTCCTAAATTCCTCTACTGATAGAATGCAATCTTTTCAATTAACCTACACTACCATTTTATATGTACTTTTCACGGTATATTTACTCTATCTTATTCTTCTTCCTTCCTAAAACTAAAGAAGTTTTTAAAAAGTCATGGTTAGGGTTCTAAAATGGAATAATTAATTGCTTGATACCTTGTTGCTAACTGTTTAAAGCGCGGTGCAGCTGCTGATGTATGTTTGTGCTGGCATTGCAGAGTGGAGCTTTGGGAATACAAAATGTGATTTCACAGAAACCAGAGCTTAGTTCAAAGAAAAGTACAACTTTCTCCAGCTGATAAGACTTTTTCTGAAAGAAAACAACCAACAAGTAAAATGCTCTGGTGATTTTTCCTGTTACTCCTCTACAATCCTTCTCAAAGTTGTTTTCCATTTATTTGACTGCATAATTCAATTTCATATTTTCTCCTGTGATGGCTTACTTTTTCTGTTAGTTTATTTATTTGTCGTAGGTTTCAGATTATTTTCCAATTATTACAAAGTTCAGTGTACTGGGTATTTAAGAAAAAAAATTAACTATGTAATGGCAGAGTATCTAAAAAGATCTCATCAGAAAGGAAAACATTTCAGAATTATGAAGCAGGAGGTACTTTCTTTTTTACAGATTTTAGAAGGTTACTGGCAATAAAAACTAGGCAGCATTATCTGTCATAATTTACTAATTCATATTCTTCCTTTCAGATGAAAAGATGAAATTTAAAAATTGATTACCAAATAAATTGGGTAGATGGAAATATCAGTGGTCAATGAGAGGGAGGGGTAAAGGGTATGTATGCATGTATGAATGAGGGGGGTTTTTTTCCCTTTTTATTTCTTTTTCTGGAGTGATACCAATGTTCTAAAAAATGATCATGGTGATGAATACACAACTATGTGATAATATTGTGAGCCACTAAGTGTACAACCATGTATGGAATGTATGTGTGTGTATTTATTTCTAAATAAAAATATTTTTTTAAAAAATTGGTTACCGGTGGGCCACAGTGGCTCACTGGCAGAGTTCTCGCCTGCCATACTGGGGACTCAGGTACAATTCCTGGTGCCTGCCAAGCCAAAAAAAAAAAAATTTGGTTACTTCCCAGATACTGCCTCAAATATTAGGGACTCCTCAAGTCAGTAGGCCAAGCCCTTGATCTCAAGGCTTGCTCTTGTGAAGCTTATTTATGTAGTGGAGAAGCTAAGCCTACCTATAGTTATGCACAAGCATTACTTCCAGAGGACCTCTCTTGTTGTTCAGATATGGCCCCTCTCTCTCTCTAAGCCCAACTCTGTAAAATCATTACCCTCCCCACTACATAGGACATGACATATGGAGGTGAAGGTCTCCCTGGAAACATGGGATATGACCCTCAGGAATGAGCCTGGCCCTGGCACCATAGGATTAGTGGTGCCTTCCTGACCAAAAGGGGGAAAAGAATTGTAACAAAATAAGGTATCAGTGGCTGAGTTCAAATGGAGTCAAGAGGCTATTTAGGAGGCTACTCTTATCCAAGCTTCAGCTAGATGTTGCTATTTACCATGGCTTGCCAAACCCCAGCCAAAGCCAACCCTAAAGAATACCTGGGGCTCTGAGATCCTACAAAGGTTCCATGTACTATGATTACTTTCCAGAAACCTACAACCTCCAGATGGGTTCTTAAACCAGATAAGCCCTAAAACCCAGAGGAGCCAGCCTCTCCAGAATATCAACCAGTTTCCTATCCCATATTATCAACAGTCCTTTCCAACATGAAAAATTTAGAATGGGCATACCCCAAATACCTTTAAAGTGGGAAAAAGATCAAAGGAGGTGGAGTTATAACAGAGAAGATAGGATTAAAAATGAGCAAGATTGATGAATCATTATATTGATATTTCTTTAGTCTCCAGTATCTTGGAGCAGGTGGAAGGGAAAATCTAAACTTTCGAGCTACCAAACTCTGAAATTTGTTCTATAACTAACTGTTGTGGTGTGCTTTGAGATTCATTGCTTTTTGTATATATGTTATTTTTAACTATAAAAAATACAAAATAAATTTTTAAAAGAGTAAACAGGGAAAATAAAGCTATCAGACCATTTTTAAAAATTGGTTACCAAGAATTCTATCCCTTAGTGTGGGAAGGACCAGGTTAAAACAGGAAGAATGAGACTGTGTGGTGACCTAAGACACACCTCTTTTTGTGGTTTACAAACTAGAATAAGTTTCAACTAGGGTAGAAAAAAAAAACAACAGAAACATTCATGATCTGAAATTTTTGCATTTTCGTGTAGAAGATTTCATTCAATCCTCCCTATAACCGTCTGAGGGGATAACATCCCCATTTTAAATATGAGAAAACAGAGATTCAAGAAAACTAATAGATTTTCCAAAGATCATATAATTTCAGAAGCGGGATATGAGCCAAGATTTTCTACTTACAAGACAATGTATTTGTCTTCATTTGAATTTCAGTTTCTAATCTTTAAAATGGGGATAACAATACCAATATGACATGCTTATTCATTATTCCTCAAATATTTAATGAGTGTCAAATACATGACAGGCAAGATTAACTTATACGCATGATCAAAGTACTTTAGACACTGTATTAAAAAAAACATACACAAATGTAAGGTGGGAGCAGTAAAGAAACTGGTCTGGGCTTAAAGGGACACTTATCAAGGTTGATCACTGTCCCCAGAGCATCATGCTTCTTGAGGTTCCTACAATATGTATCTGAGAGAAAATGGGTCATAATCATTCAGGCTGGCACAAAAATCTAACAGAATATTAATTTTTTTTAATTAAACATAAAAGCACAACAGGTTAGTAGCCTGTCTCTCAGAGATCAGGATCTAAATCAGTACCTAAGGAAAAACTGCATATGGTCAAAATCTCTTAGTACGGCACACTGAAGACATACTTTCTCTCACAGCCAATTATCTTTTTCTTTGATTGAATACTAGATTAATTAGTTGGCTTGCACTTCATATTGTATGAAAACTGTGAATACCTTTAAACTCTAAATCCACACTCAGCCTGACACACATAAAGGAACTGAGGCTGATCAAGGAAGCAAGCTCCACAGCTCACATTCACTGCAAGGCACATACGCATTAAGTGAAATATCTTAATTTCTCTCCCTTTCTTTTTGGCCAAACTTGTATACAGGTTTTTAAGTAAGGTAAATGTATGATATGGTTCTACTGTGTAAGTCATTAAAATAGAAAACATGAAGATAAAAAACCCACATTAATTTTTACACATGTAGAAATAAAGATGTACTCAAAAAACTGGGTCCACAATTACATGAGGTTGGGAAAACCCTTAATTTTTTTCTACACTACATATTTTTGGGTATAAGCCATTTGTTAGTCTATATATCATCCTCATTAAAGATAACAAAAATATACCGAGTGTACGTTCTGGGTTTGTTATTGCTGTCAGGATACACTATACCAGAAATGGAATAGCTTTTATAAAGGGGATTTATTAAGTTACAAGTTTACAGTTCCAAGGTCTTAAAAATGTCCCAACTAAGGCACCCAGAGAAAGATATCTTGACTCTGAAGGAAAACCAAACGGTGTTCGGGATTTCTCTGTCAGTTGGGAAGGCACATAGCTGGCATCTGAGGTCCATGATCCTGTTTCACTGCTTTGTGCTTCTGATTTCAGCAGCCTCCTCTCTAAGTGTCTACGGGCTCACACTTAGCTTCTCCAGGGCAAAGCTCTGGGATCTGGCTTGCTTCACATCTCATGGGAAGGAACTTGGAAATGTGTGCTGGACCCCTCTCCAGGCTTCTGGTTTGAAAAGGCTCTCACAGATCCTATGGGTCCTCTGGCATTTTCATCTGCATCTCCAAATGTCTGTGTCTGAGCTGTCTCCCTTCTGAGCTCTCTTAAAGACTAATTAAAGCCCACCTTGAATGGAAGGAGTCACATCTCATCTAAACAAAAGGTCACATCCACAACTGGATGTGTCACATCTACATGAAAACAACTTCATCAAAAGGTCACACCCACAACTGGGTGTGTCACATCTCCATGGAAACAACCTAATCAAGAGTCCCCTCCTTACAATATTAGATCAGGATTAAAAGAACATGGCCGCCCCAACAAAATTGGATTAGGATTAAAAGACATGGCGTTTCCTGGGGGTGTAACAGTTTCAAAACAGCACAGTCTACATTCAAGTCTCCAAAACAAAAAATTTTCAAACAACTCTTTATTTTCACATACATTATTAGAGCCCCACACATATTTCTATTGCCCAGTAATTCTTAACACTTAACATAGAGGAAAATACTCAACTTGATCCCAAGAAGTATGTGACCTTTTATAGGAAAAGATTCTTCAACAACTGTTACTACATATACTGTTAAATATAACACTTAAAATACAATACACTGTTTGAAGAATTAGACTAAAGTAACATTTAAGAAGTCTAAATTAAGAAAAAGATTTTCTAGTATATTACTCATCTATAATAACTAAGTACAAACTCACATTTCTCCTAAAATAGGTTTTCAAAGATCCTCTCTATTTATGGAAAAACAAAGTGGGTATTACTATGTGTAATATTTCAGTGTTAAGAATTAGGAATCTTAAGAGACAAATTCACATTACCATTATCTTAAAGTAATGTATAGAGCCTATTAAATTACATGTAAGTCACATAATTCAAAAAGAAAAATGTGGCCCTACTTATTTAAAAACAGAACCTCATACATACATATTATTATAGTGTCCATGTGCTCAAAACTAAAAATTGTTTAAAATTTTAGTTTTTAATCAAATTTTAATATTCAAATGTTTACTTTATCTTTCAATCTTGGAAATAGATACGTTTAGTCATTCCCCACTTTTTTGTTAATGAGGACTTCCATGTTTTGCTTTTTCTGAAGAGTACCAAATTCACTTGGAAAGGCTGTCAACTCCCACAGTCCCATTTTCACATATTGATAAAAACTGATTATCTAAAGGAAAATCATTTGACAAGTAGACCAATAACCAACATTTTAATAAAATAAAACAAAATATTAATTTATGGTATTAATATTCTCCCTTTTTATTCCATGGGAAGAAATATACAGGTTCTCAATGAATGAAGAGAGTTTTGAGCTAAATTAGAAGGTATTTTATACAGGACCAGA
The DNA here is from genome assembly GCF_023851605.1 of Tamandua tetradactyla. Lineage (NCBI taxonomy): Eukaryota > Metazoa > Chordata > Mammalia > Pilosa > Myrmecophagidae > Tamandua > Tamandua tetradactyla. Next base: position 37,705,071 of record NC_135347.1, on the reverse strand, counting down.
TTTTCATCCTATAAATTCCAAGAAAATTCTCAACAGTAGCACAGCCAGTTCTTAAGTGGATTTGCACCAATTGTGACAGAGATTCCAAAAGTTCCCAAAAAAGTCCCTATCTTCAATCAAAAAACAAACGAAATTGTTTAAGTGACCAAAAGGTAGATGACAGAGACAGCTAAAACACCAAAATAACATAGCACTTCCCTTTCATGACAATATAAAAACAAAGCTTCTATATATTCCTAGTAGAAAAATAAAGCTATGGTTTTTATATTTCTTTAACTAAATTAAGAATGTAAAATATAAAATTGAGCATTTGGTAATGTCACAATATTTCATCAATAAACAAATGAAATGATACTGATGTTTTATATTTTGCATCCTTTAAACAGTAATTCAAAAATAATTAAGTCAATAGTATAAATTTACAATGTTCTATACTTCATTTCTGAATTTAAAGAGTGAGGAATAACTATTCATTCTCTAAATAATGCAACCTAATAATAAAATTAACAGCATGGACAACTTTTATTTTTGGCTTAGTACAATCCAAAATAAAATCTGAGTAATGAACAAGAAATACATAAATAAAGATATAGTATATAGTCAGTGTAGTTTTCTTAGACTGAATCGCCCTGGATTAGTGATGTTAAATATTATTCATTTCTCACATAATGTAAAAGACAATTGATAAACCCTCTGTTATTGCTGCTAGAGAAATAAGAAGGAAATAAAATTTCCTGAAGCAGTCCTATATTAATGGTATGGGGGGGCCACCAAAATTAATGATACATATACTGATGCTAAAAGGAGCCAAATGCAAACTATATGTGCTAGAAGAAAGATAAAGGAGTTCAGAAGCTTCAAATCTATTAGGACTTTACCACTGAGGTAATAAGACTTGCATTACAGAAATCTGAAAAATTTGACAATTATTTTAAATGAACCAAAGATGGACCAAAAATATTGTGTCCTCTTTCTTTTCCATAATAGTTTATTCATTTGCAATTATTTACTTCTCTTTTCCTGGGGAGTCAAGGCTAAGGTGAGTATAGGTGAATTATTTAATCACATAATGCCTCATTTTCAATAACACAAATGAATTTTTATCATGGGGATGTTGTAGATCAAGGTCTCCTAGTTCCCAATTCAGAGCTGATATTACATTAAAACTGTAACCTCACTCTTATTCATGTTAATCTGTTAATATAAAATATAAAAAATAAATTGCTATGTTGTAGGGAAAAGTTATTTTAACTGTTTTGTACAAATATTCACAACTTTTCACATTTAGCAGGTAACTATTATAATAAGCTTTACAGTTTACAAAATGTTTTCACATAAATTGACTTATTGTATCTTCACATCAGCCTTATACCCAATTTTACAATTTAAACTATGGTTCCAACAAGTTAAATGATTAGCCCAAAATGAAATCACGCAAGTCATAACTGAGAGATTCAAATTCAGATTTTAATATTTGTGCTTTTAATTTAGATGAGAGGGCCTCCCTCTCTCTCACCTGCAATCTGGAAGTTTTAAAATGGTCTTTTCAACTGTGACTCTTAAGTAGGGATTCCTGCACTCGAGAGGATGAATCTCTTATTCTGCATTGGATCAGCTGACTCCTTTCCTTTAGGCTCTAGAGAAAGAGGGTTCACTTCCCAGCCTCATGGCTAGTCTTAGCCTCTCAATAAAGGTGGCAGCAGCAGCAGGCACAACGGTAATAACTTCAGTAGTACAAGATTGGCAAAGGGAAATGGGCAAACAAAGAGTCCCAATTGCCCTCTCTTAAAATGGTTTCAGGTTACATTTTATACTTTCAGGTCCCGATTACTTTCTTCCTTTCATTCACTCAGAAAAATGACAGAAATGCCAAATTTGACAGCAAGTCAGATAGTCTGCAATTCTAGAAACAATTTGGTCAAATGCATGATTGCTTGGAGCTGAGAGAAACCGTCAAGACTGAGTTCAAGCTTTCATTTTATATATAAGAAAATAGATTCAGAGAGATTCAGTGATTTGTCCAAAGTCACATTTCTTAAGTTTAAACAAACAAATAAATAAATAAAGAGTAAACAGTTTTCAAGTTTTTCTTCGATAACTTTGCATGGGAAAAAGAAGTAAAGACCTGCACAAATGTTTGTTAAATACATTATTTTAAAAGTTTCCATTTTCTAATTCATCCAATATGGTATCTTTGGAAGTCAATAAAATAAGAAAAAAAAACTTGGCATTATGTTTAATAAAAATCAAACAAAAGAGAAATCTGTTTCTCAACATGTAAAATACCTCACATTACAGTTTTCATGTTCACAAGAAATTCATGTAAAGGAAAAATAATGGCAAATGACTTCTCAAAATGTGGGGACATTTTTTTCTTTTAAGGTTTCTTAAAGAAAGTAAAGGCAACAGCATCTTTGAACTAAGATATTCTCAGAACACTTTGTTTGAAAGACAAAATGGATTTGTTTCATTGTTCTGCAAAGAAAAAAGAGATTAGATGCTATGAAACACATTGCAAAGTCCCATTCTTCCCCGGTCTATCCTCAAATAAAATAATGAAAGTCAAGGTCTCAATGATTATGATTCAAACTGCATCTTTGGTTTCTACTAGGAAGTATATAAATTTCCTAATGAAACTTTTTTTTTCCATTTAACTAAATAATTTCTTAGTTATTGTTACCATCCCAAAGAAGTGTACTTAGCATTAAAGTGGCCTATAATTTACACTTCATGTTTTGAGACGGCTCTTTTGCCCTCTTTCCACTGTCCCTCTTTTAATCCTTTTAAGCCCTAAGGGTTTCCAAGTGTCTGAAATCTTTATTAACAAAATATTTCAAATCCAGGAATGAAAATATATCAAAATTGACCAAGGTAAAAGTTGTAATACTGTAGAAGAGTTCAAACAGGATAGAGAAAACAAACTAAAATATGATAACCAAGGAATTGGTTAGGAGCTGAAGGAGGCTCTTTAAAGTCAAGCTCTTGTGTCAAAGAAACTAAATCTAACATCTACTTTGACTTTTTTATTCTCCTAGAATTAATTCCTACGCTAAGCAAGAATAACAGCAATAAATCTAAAGGAAGACAAGAAATTTTGAGGAAGCCTAATTATACCTTTTTCTTCTTGAAACACACCAAATCTTAACCCTCAACATTACAACATACAATAGCAGATGAGCCAGTAATTACAATATCTCACTGAACTGTTTAAAGACTGCCTCTGTTGGCTTAAGTAGAACAGTGATAGACTGCCTCTTAAAAAGGCTGCAATTGCCCCAAGTTTGTCTGCCAATATTTTTAATCTTTATTTATTTTAAGACATTTACTCTTTTTCTAAAACGTATTTTGTAATCAATTTCATAGGTATCTATCATATAAATTCAATTTTTGACCTCTGTTCCTAAAAAAGAAAAGGCATTCTATATTTATTTTATGTAAAACATGAAATTATCTGGTTGCTTAATTTACATCCTTCCTTTTTATAAAAGTCTTTGCATGTTTATAAGTTTCAGACACCAGGACATAGGAAAAAGAAAAAAAGAGAGAGGATTTTTGTAATAGAACCCTGCCTGAGCCAACTCTCAGTAGTCTGCTGGCAGAAGGCCTGTGTGTGAACTATCTCCAAGACCTCCTTCTGAAAGGCAACCAAAAGCTCCACAAAAGAACAGGCCAAAATGCTTATCACCTCTCACCTCTGACCCTTCCTCCACCTGCCTCATGCTTTGTGAACTTGAAATCCTGAGTGAGAATGCTAAGCCATCCTATTTACAAACAGCTTATTTATTCCACAGGACAATCCAGGTCACCTGACCTTGGGTACTCACAGAAACCATAAACTGCAGACTCTTCTTATAGTTAAACCAAAACTGCAACACTCTGACTTGTTGAAATCAGTACTGGATTGTGTACCCATCATTAATCATTTATTTAATTCACTTTTATGTCACGCACTTTACCTAAGTCTTAACACATAAAATGTGAAAGCAATCATACTTGAACTGTGAGTGGTATGTTATGCTTTGCATGGAAGAGAAAGAAAAAGCATAAATTTTTAACCCGAATATTAGAAGTTAATCTCAACTATTAAACTGCCCTAAAGCTTGCTAAATTTATCAGTTCACAACAAAAACACAAAATCTTTTAGTCAGCTATTCATTGTTTTCAAAACTCCAGTCTTGGTTTTAGCCAGACCTTACCTTATACTGGGCACTTACTGAAGAAATTACTTGATTGAACCCATTCTCTCCAGCATTTTATTAACTAACTCTTCAAGGCTGCTGCTATAATTTTGGTGATTTTTCTTAATCAATTCCCACAAATCATTAGGGGGTATAAATGAAGATAGATTTTTTTAAATAAGAAAATTGATTTTAAGAATGAACTGGTATGCCTTAAACTTATGAGTAAGAATGAACTGGTGAGTAATCACATTTCAAAGGAGACTTTATTTTTCAATGATTTTATTTTTAGGATTTATCTTCTGAATTCCCTTACTGTACTCAAAATTACCCACACATCTATGGCCAATTGATTTTTTCAAGGGTTTCCACTCAATGGGGAAAGAACAGTCTCTAACAAATGATGCTTGGAAAACTGGATATCCACATGTAAAAGAAAGTGTGCCCATACCTCACATGATATATAGAAATTAACTCAAAATAAATCAACGACCAACCTTTAAGAGATAAAACTATTAAACTCCTAGAGGGAAACAGGGAAATATCTTCAGGACCTTATATTAGGCAACAGATTCTCAGACTTTACACCAAAAACATGAGCAACAAAAAATATATAGATAAATGGGACTTAATCAAAATTAAAACCTTTTGTGCAACTAATGATATTATCAGAAAAGTAAAAAAAAAAAAAAACCAACAGAATGAGAAAATATTTGGAAGCCATATATCTGAAAACGGTTTAATGTCCAGGAGTCCAGAATATATACAGAGCTATGCCAACTCAACAACCAAAGGACAAACAACCCAATTTAAAAATGAGCAAAGGATTTGATTAGACATTTCTCCAAAGATGATATACTAATGGCCAATAAGCACATGAAAAGATGTTCAACATTCTTGGCCACTAGGAAAATGCAAATCAAGTCCACAATGAGACACCACCTCACAATCACAAGAATGGCTATTATTTTAAAAACTGAAAATAATAAGACTGGTGGGGTACAAAGAAACAAAAACTCTCATACGTTCTTGGTGGGAATGTAAAATGGTACAGTCACTGGGGAAAACAGTTTGCTGGTTCCTCAAAAAGTTAAAGAGAACTACCATAAAACCCATCAATCTCACTTCTAGGTATATGCCCAAAAGAAATGAAAGCCAGGGTCTGAACAGATATTTGTACACCAACGCTCACAGCAGCATGTTTCACAATAGTCAAAAGGGTGAAGCAACCCAAATGTCAATCAATGGATGAACGGATACACAAACTATGGTATATACACACAATGGAATATTACTCAACCTTAAAAAAGAATGAAGTTCTGATATATGCCACAACACAGATGCACACTGAAGACATCATGTTGATAGAAATACAGCTGTTTTAGTTCCCTGGCTCCTAATACTATAAAATGGGTTAGCTTAATAACAGGAATTATCAGCTCTTGGTTTCTGATGCCAGAAAATTTGATTCCTCTTAGAGTCCATATCTTCTGACTGGGAGGTAATATCTACAATTCCTAAACTTTCTCCTTTATCTTCCATGTTCTGTTGACTTCCAGCTTCTTTTCTCCCTTGCCTTCTCCCTTTTGGGCCCTCTCTATCAGGCCTCCAGTAATAGAAATAAGACCCAAAAGCTGATTTAGTTGGGCCACACCTTAAATGAAGTAACCTTTCAAAAAGTCCTATTTATAGTATGTTCACACCCAGCGGAATGGATTAAGATTAAGCACATGTTTTTTTGGAGTAGGTTAACTCCAAGCCACAGCAAGGCCAGACACAGAGGGACAGATATTGTATGATCCTACTTACATTAAATAGCTAGAATAAGCAAACAGAGAGACAGAAAGTAGGTAACAAGATACCAGGAACAGGGAAGGAGAGGAAATGGGGAGTTAACGCATAATGGGTCTAGGATTTCTGTTTGGGGTGATGGGAAAGTTCTAGTAAAGGATGGTGGTGAGGTTAGCACAAAACTGTGAATATGATTAATCCCACTGAATAGTATGCTTGGCAGTAATTGAGATGGGAAATTTATGTTGCATATAGTTTCCACAATTAAAAACAAAAAGAGTAACTAAAGAAATAATGACAATTAAATGCTCAGAAGGACACTACTGGAACATATGAAAATACTGGAATATAGACTGTTAGCTTTAAATATCAAAATTCAATTTCTCATCCTTGATAACCATACTTAAGGTAGTTACATAAGTGAATATTCTTGGTCTTAGGAAATATACAGGGAAATATTACGTGTTTAAGGAGTTTGATGTATGAAACCTACTCTCAGATGCTTAGAAAACAGACATCACAGGATGGAACTGAAAAAAAAAGGAAAGGAGAGGAAATGGAAAAGAGAAAGAAAAAAGATAGATATGGCAAATGTGGCAAAATGTCAAAATTGGTGGATCTGTGTATCTAGGGAAGGAGGTAGTTGGAGTTCTTTGTACAGATTTTGTATTACTTATGCAACTGTCCTATAGGTGTTAAATTATTTCAGAATAAAAAGTTTAAGGGAAAAATGTGATATATCTGTATAATAGAATACTATTCCACAATAAAATGGAACAAACTACTAATATATGCTACAACATAGAAGAATCTCAAAAACATTATGCTAAGTGAAAGAAGTCCAACCCAAGAGACCACACATATTGTGTGATTTTGTTTATACAAATACCCAGGAAAATCTACCATGACAGAAAACAGACAGACAGTTGTCTGGAGTGGAGGAAGTTGAGATAAGGATTAACAGTTAATTGACATGAGAGATCTTACTGGGGTGATGGGTATGTTCTAAAACTGACTAATGGTGAATGAAGCACAAGCTGCTAAATTAACCAAAAAGAAAAAAAAAAGCCACTGAATTTTATGCTTGAAATGAGAACAATATATGATATGTAAAATATGCCTCAATGAAGTTTTATATATCTATATATAAAGGTCTGATGACAACTGACATCACAAAAATAGTGGAAAAACCAGAAGACATAGAATGAGATCTTAAATATGATGATCTTTAAGAATGAGATCTTAAATATGATGATAAAAAAAACTGCTAGCCCTGAGTTTTATACCCAGTTAAAATATCTTTCAAGAATGACAAAATAAATACTTTTTCAGAACACTAAAAATAGAGTTTGTCACTAGCGGAACTCACTAGAAGAAATGCTAAAGAATAAATTACATACAGCAGGAATGAGTTTCAAGGTATAAAATTTAAGATGCAAGAAAGAATCAACTACAGATAAAGAGACAAATATGTGGTTATATGTACATAAATATCAACTATAAAAACAGTAATATGAAGTTTCATGGGGTTAAAAAAATATACATGACACAATGACAGTAAGTCGAGAGGGGATAAATAGTAATATAAAGTTTCATGGGGTTAAAAATTAAATACATGACACGATAGTAAGTCAAGAGAGGATATATGGGAATAAAGTGCTCTAAAGTCTTATATTACCCAGAAGGATTTTAAAGGTATTGGTTTAACTTTAGACTTTGATAATTATATTTGTCATAATTTCCAAAGTAAGCACTAAATGAATAAAAGCAGAATATAACCTCTAAACTATTACAGGGAAAATGGAGTATAAAAAATTATGAATCCAAAGAGAGCAAGAAGGGAGAAAAAAATAAAAAAGGATGTCAAACAGAAGGCATAAAATAAGGTGGAAAATTTAAAGCCAATCACATCAGTAATTACAATAAATATAAATAAATTTAAACTCTAACAGTCAACTATATGTCTGACAGAAGGTATATTAATTCAGTCCATTCATTCACTAATACCAACGATGGAGAATGCACCGTTTTAGGTGCTTGGACACATCAATGAACAAAACAAAATGATGAGACTGCAGATTAGTATTAAATAAATGTTTCGTATTTTTTTCTATCTATAAGTCATATCTCGCTTCTTTAAAAGACTGTGACTTATAATTTAAAATATATTTATAGAACAGGTTAATTAAAAAATAAAGATAACAGAGCTCAGTAATTAAATAAACAAATTCAAGAAATGATTACAGTAGGAACAAGAAATCAAGCAATGACAAAAAAGTGAGTGTTAACTTTAACCATGAGCTTAGAGGCAGTCAAGGAAAAAAGGGAAATGACACATATAGGTAACTTGATAAAAGTTGCATATTCATCAGATGACACTGAAACTAATTTATTAGTCCTAAACAAATAAAAACTGACATGGGTCTTTATATGTCAGGAAATAAATAATTACATAGGTTGTGGCATTGTATAATTTAATCTTGGGGAAGAAACATATCTCAAAACAAACAAAAAAAGCCACAGTGGCCCATTAGAGTCCTCAGGAACAGAGGTTCTGTCATTTTGTGGCCACACCACATAGTACAGATGGCTTCCTGAGTCTCTGCAGAAGAGAAAAAAGAAACTAGACTCTTAAATACTTTGGCCAGGAAGTGATACATACCATTTCCTCTTACAGTCCATCAACAAAAATTAGTGACATGATTCCCCACACCCCAATACGAAGTGCTTTCAAATGTGGAGGAATACATGGTTATCTGGTGAACTGAACAGCAAGTATCTCTGTAACCGTTCTCACCTATTTCGGTTTCTGTCACAGAAAGTGATAATATTTTGGAAGAGTCATAAAATAGAAACATCCACTATCATTAGGATCAATTCATTTTAATATATGCTAAAGTTCTATAAATAAATAAAAGGGTGTAGGTAGACACAAATCCATACTTTTGCCTATTCTGCTCTTTCGCGTCTCCCTTTCTCCCATTTTTGCCCCAACTCTTTTCTTTAAAGAGCATTAACCATTTGTGGCCCAAGCCTAAATAAACTATACCGCTCTTTCCTAGCACATACAAAAGAACTCATGTTGTGGTTACAACTTGGGAGACAAAGTCAATCAAGCAGGCTCACCTGTAGTTGCCAAAGGAGAAACACCATCCACAGAAATCTGGAAATCTGTGTTCACCACACATGAGGCTGTTTGAAGAGCTCAATTAGCCTAGCCAAGAAATTTACTCAAGGAAAAGCTGGATGGAGTAGGAAAAAAAAAAAAACATATACTTCAGATTCAGACAGGACTGAGTCAGAATTCCAGTTCTATTGCCTACTGATTGTTTAACCATGGGCAAATTTTGAATCTCAGTTTTCTCACTGCTAAAATGAAATTATGATTGAAAAAATTAGAGAGAAGTTTGCTAAAGTACCCGATATATGATAAGTTTAAAAAGGTATTTCTATTTTTACTATGACAATAGAAAGATAAGCATAAGGGCAACATAAACTGATACAGGAAGAGGGGTGTTTCCACTTATAGATTAAGGGCATGGTGTTGTAAGAATAGTAAGTTCCACAGAATCAGTGAACTCAAATATGAAAATTTTCCAAAACTGTTCTCAGACATCTCTAAAGAACAACATAAAAATAATAATTTATTTAATTAAGGAGAAAGTTGACAATTTTTTACATTGAGAATATCATAGGGTTTATATAAAAAAAGTAATATAAAGCAAATCCAAGGGATAGTAGGCTTTTGCTGATGGGTTTGTCTTTGAATTAATCACTTTTCACCTTCTTCTTAAGCATTAACACTACTTAGTGAATGACATGAGAGTGGGGTCCATAAGTGGTTTCCATGCCATTCTTTTCTAGTCCTGGCACTCAACAATTGTTAGTGAAAAAATTAATATTGATTATTTTTTCTAGGACTGATAGTTTTCATTTTCAAGGAAATTACTTACTGTGTTCCATGGTGATAATGTGATATTTTGACCCTAGGTATTTCTGTGATTTGTGACAAAGCTTTTTTTAAATATGACCAACCAAACTGAGTGATGTTATTTGAAGTTTTAAAGTACAAAGTAGACATGCAAAGCAAAAAAACACCCAATTCTATTATATATTGCTTTAGACTCTTTAGTTACTCTCAGGTAACTAAAATGATATGCCTTTTTCTTTTCCTTCTTGGGCAAGCACCAGGAATCGAACCTGGGTCTCTGGCATGGCAGGCAAGAACTCTTTCTGCTAAGCCACAGTGGCCCACCTGATATGTCTTTTTATGTTCTTCTTTGATAACAATCCCAAATTACTGATTCCAAACAATACCAATCACTTTAAACATCCATATCTCTTGAATCTTTTTGCATAATAATGTAGATTTCTCAGAATTGAAACCAAATATTGAATCCAATTAACAGTGTTCTAAAAGAAAGAATTATTTTAAAGATTGTCAATAGCAAAGATGTTTAAATGCAATTATTTTAGTGTCCATGTAATAAAAAATAAAATACCAAAAATGTGCATTCTATATCTATGAATCTGTAGTTCCAACTTTTAGCATATGCCTAAACAAAAAGAATAAAGAACTCATCAGATCCAGGCCAAGGAAGGATTTAACCAGAAATATTCAAAAGAAATATAAATATTAATTGAATACACCAGGTTCTATTTTAAAACCCACTCTACATCATCAATATAGAAAATGTCAGTTTTAACCTACAAAACTAGAATAGGAATACCAATGTAATGCTGACATTAAGAGATGCAATAAATATTTATGTAATATGAGACATTTGGACCACGTAACAAAATTCAAAGTATATGGTCTTGTACATTTAATGGGGAAAGGGAGAGAGAATACATGGCAAGGGTTATAGTGTAAATTGTGGAAGCACGAGTCTTTGGCAGATTTTATTTATACTGGACAGCCTGATCCCTTTACCCACTTATCTAGAAAGGCCAATACCAGAAATTTTTCTTGAATATTTTTCTTCAGATTTCCCATAACTTCTAGGTACTTTTTTCCCCTCTCACATTAGATTGTTCTAATGCTGAATTGTTCAGTGGAAGCAATTAAGCATCAGGCTGTACTTCCCAAAATGGAGACAATTTTGTATTCCATTTTATTTAATCAACCTAAACCACTATTCAGAATAATTCAGTCAATTTCTGTGGCCTAAAAAATACATTTTGTCTGTTTTTTCCAGGCCTCTTTTATTCCAAAAATAAAATAAAAGGCCAGGACACAGCAACATAAGCCCATTTCTGCTTACCTCCATATGCCTAAAGTACAATACTTCTAGATCTCAAATGTACAGCTACGACACAGGGGTAAGAAGCACCAAGCCAAGCTTGAAAACAACAGTGTTTTATGGCCCTAGTTTAGTTTGTGGTCATTTCACAGAACCTACCAAAGTTATATGCTTTTTTCTATAATCCATAAATTGATCCTTCAGCTCTCCATTTCTATTTCCTAAATTTCAATTCTACGAGGTGGCTTATATTGTTACAAACATCTTTAGAGGATTGATCTTTTAGTCAAAATCTGTAAATGAATGCATTAATTGATTTTATATATATATATATATATATATATATATATATATATATATATATATATATATGATTCACAGCCTAATCAAGAATAAAATTTAACCCCATAAAAGGTTTTTACTAACAACTGAACTACTAAGCACATAATCAATTGTGTTAGAGGATTAAAATTAAATTCCAAGATGGCCAAAGTATGAATTCTATTTACCATGTACTATTCTACAAAGTAACATAAATCAATAAAGGGGGGATTTGGAAGAATTTGTAAAATATATCTTTTTAAAGACAATGAAACAACAATAAGACAATTTTGAGTTCTAATATAAATAAATCGTATTTCATAAAGGAAAACAAAGCAAATGAAGAACTCTGGAATTCTGAGGTACTAATTGCTTTGCTTTTATATAGGGGAAAGTATGGCACTCCAATTCTATGGTCCTTACATACATGAAGCTTCCATTAACGTTGATAGATTTTGCCTCCATAGGAATATCAGAATTGCCTTCTCATATGTAATGGTAACACTACATATTACATATCCTACATTACATAAATACACTTCCATGCATGAAAATTTTCAACAAAGGGGCTTCACTTTTATTGAGGCAATGACTGAATTTTATGCAGGATTCTCAAATTTTTAACATATATTAAAGAGCACCCATTTTATTTTCAATTGCCCAGGTGGATGCTATCAAAGAAAACATTGTTGTACTAAGGGACTGTTCTGCCACTCAATTGCAAGTGTAGCTACGCATGAAGAATTCTTATTAAGTCAAAGGAGAACACATTTGAAAGCAGAATTGACCCTTTGGATCCAGTTTTACAAGTGGAAAGACTCAAGATTCAGGTCACTTTGGACTCTGTTTCTTACTCAAAAAGAACCCCTCCTCATTAATAACTATTAAAATGCTTCACATTTTTCAACTTGCAACATCACAAACTCATTATAAACTAGTATTTAGGAAAAACTACACTTCTTTCAAAAGCAAAATGTTAAAAATGCAGAATTCCTCCATTATGTATATTTTTAAAACTAAGAAAATCAAATATAACTGTTTTTGCAACCTAGGCTAGGCTCAGGCATCTACCCAGTAGTCTACAGAACTGATATCAATAGGAGTTTTATGCCTAATGGAAAAATCACTCTAAAGATTTTTTTTAATCTGAAAAATAACGTCATCACTCTGGATTCCACCCTGAGACATGAAAGCAAGAATTACACTGTGCTGTTAAAATGTTAGCAGCCACATTTCATTTTTTTTGAAAAGGCAATTTATTTTTCCTGAAATAAAGAGTTGATTATATCTCTTATTACTGTTACAAGAATTTGATATATCACAAAGTGAGAGTTACAGCATGTGCCAACTATCAACCAGGAAAAATGAACTGATTCATAATTCACTATGATAATGTCTAGTTAGTCAATCAACTGATTTGTAATCATGAAGGCTGTCAGAAATTGAATGAATAATGGGCCACAGTGAAATCCCTGGGTTTTTCTAGTATTCTTATTTCATTATGTGACTTTTATTGCCATTTTTGATTGCTGTTTCTCAGCAGCAACAAATTAAATTATACATATTTACTTAGTAGTTTTTGACTATTTAATAGGCTGAAGGACATACAAGTTGAATGACCAGAGTAATTAATGTCGTCCTACAAAAGTAAGTCTTAGTGTTTACAGCTTGAGCAAGAAAAATTTCATTCCTTCTAACCTCCCAACACATCATTTTATTTAAGTTATTTAGTGAATACGCTACTTAAGCATAAATCATTCTAATTCAATACATTTTCTTAAGTTGTTTATATTCTAAAACAAATAAAATCATTTAATAAAATCTAATTAATAACAGAAGCCTTAAGCTTCCTTTTAATATCATTATATAGTATTTCCTCAACTAAAACTGTAGTGTATTTAATTTGACAGCATGATCTTATTAAATTATAACCAGATAAAATGTAATAAAATGCAAACCTTGGCATATTTCTGAAAAGGCATTATGTTAAATGAATGTTTTTCCAAATGTAAAACTACTGAGCTATATAAGAATTTGTCATTCTGGTAATTCAGGTCCTATAAGCATTTTAATCAGGATTACATGTCATAAGAGTTGTACAGATTTTGTTTGTTCTATCATTTTTCATACTCAAAATTTATTTGTATGATATAAAGTTACTACTTTAAACAAAATGCAAGTTGGGGAGGGTTTGTTTATAAAATTTTGGTAACTGTAACAAAATAATTTACAAAAGTTTGTTAAAAAAATCATTTTATGTTTTATATATAAATTACTTTTTTTACTTTGTGCTTTTTAAAATTATATTGATATATATTATATATTCACATACCATGTAATCATCCAAAGTGTACAACCAACGGCTCATGGTAACATCATATAGCTGTGCATTTATCATTACAATCAACTGCTTTTGTCTTTTTTGTGGAAAAAAACATATATATAAAAAAGCAATAAATTTCAAAGCACATCACAACAATTAGCTGTAGAACAGATTTCAGAGCTTGGTATGGATTACTATTCCACAATTTTAGGTTTTTACTTCTAGCTGCTCTAAGATATGGGAGACTAAAAGAAACACCAATATAATGATTCAGTAATCATACTCATTTGTTAAACCTTACCTTCCCTGTATAACTCCACCATCACATTTGATCTTTTTCCCACTCTTTATGGACAATTGGGCTATGCCCACTCTAACTTTTTCAATGTTGAAAAGAGCTGTCAATAATATGGGATAGGAGGATAGAACTAGTTAATGTTCTGGAGAGGCTGGCCCCTCTGCATTTCAGGACTTATAAGAATTATTCAGTTTTTAAGTAAATGGAACATTTATATATGGTAACAAATGTGCCCATCCTTGATTTACTTTTCATAATTTTCAAGCAGAAGGGTTCTCACTTTAAACTCATGATAACACTAGAGCATGTGCAGCTCTCCTTAAGGAAAATAATAGAGTCCTTAAGTCAAGATCTATTCTACTCATTATCAAAGTCAAATATTTATGAAAAAACTCAGCTATCTAAATTTTGTGGATAAATTTCCAATAAGTCTTGTTTCGTTTTTAAAGATAACAAGAATCTGGACATATACTATACATTGACTCCAAGAAGCTTGTATGATTACGTGGGACTCAAGAAAGATTCTGCTTTCCACAGTGAACATTCCCTGAAAAGAGTAGCAGCAACCCACCTTGGAATCTGCTGAAAAGACGGCTATTACCACAACTGCGAGGATAATTTTTCCTTCCCATAAAGACTAGACATTCATTCATCATCAAATGCTTATTAAGTACCTACTCTATGTCAAGTATTGTGCTAAAAGTTGGGGTATTTAAAGAATTCATACATACTATATATGCATTCACACCCAACAACAAGTATACACAGTACAGCGACAGACTGTCAAAAATTACATCCACATAAAGTTATAAAAGCAAATGTTCAGTCTAGACACATTTTGGTGTCCTCAATCAGTAGGACAAATTTATTTTGAACTAGTCAGACTATCGATCAAGAGGAAAACAGACCAGTTTATAGTTACATACATAAAATGGAGATAAACATAGCACTGAGAATCACTGAAGTTAGACAGTTCAAGATTTGAATCTTGGATCAGTCACTGACCTTATTTATGCAAATGAATTAAATTCTTTAAATCTAAACTCTTTGCTTATCTATACATCTGGAGTGATTATCCTTATCCCATACGATTGTTGAAAAGCTGTAATATGATATAGAAAGCACTTGGCATTAAAGATGAGCAAATATTAATTATTCAATAAATAAAGCTATTTTTATAGCTATAATACAAATGATTCTAGTTAGCAATAGAACTCAAATTTATACACTAAATAATTTTCTGATTGGCTTGCATTATAATATCAAAGAAATTTCCTAAGTTATGTTGAAAATGTTTGGATATACTCGATATGAAAACAATAACAATAATAATGACAGATCATCTAAAAATAATGTTTTCAATGAACAAGATTTTTCAAAATGCATGTAATAATTACCTAGAGAGCATAGTAAAGGAGAGTCCTGTTTTACTTTAGAAATACTGAGAACCTTTTAGGGGGAAATAAAATTCTACAATCAAACATTTCTCCAAATACAGTTCCATTTCCTTGTTTTTTATTTTTTTTTTTTTACTTCATGGCCTCTTTCAGAAATCTTTAGTACAGATGGTAAGGTTCGTTATAATCATATAATGTCATGCACTTATAGTATGAGGATCCTCTCCAGAAAGTTAGGTCTTTCTTTTGACTTCAACTGAGCATCGGGAATTTGTTTATACTCCAAAAAATAAAAAAACAAAAAGATAACCAAAAAAAAAACATGGCAGAACACTGGAAAATCAAGATTGTAAAAGAAAATGTACTAGAATAAAGTGGTCCAAAGTAACATCAGTAACTGCATCAAGTTACCTATCATACTTACATATATATATGCAAAGTATGTGTGTGTGTGTGTATATATACACATTTATAAAATTATGATATATATAAATACACATATCTCACAGGTAAAATAGGGTCAAGTCACAAATGTAATTAGTACAATAAAGTGAAGCTACAATTATTAAATACACAATAAATGATACTGACATGCACTGCAGAGTGCTATGTAGCTACACTGCTGACTCTTCTAATAATATTAAAATTATATAGTCATTCACTATATCTGTGGAATATCAAGCCTGTGACAAGCATTAAAATGACTATAGGTTGATACACAAAATAATTTGAGAATGGAAGAGAATCTTTACACTGACATTTCAGTTATTTTGAAATTTCCTGAAATCAGTAATATATTTTAAAATAAGTATATCACATAAGTGACTCTGTTCTAGCTACTATCCATTCAAATAAAAGCCATGAATTATAAGTGAGCTTGCATGTACTATATGGAGATGAGAATGGGGATGAAAGAAAGAAACTAATCAAACTACTTTTAGACATACTCATAAATGCTAAATAACTACTTCCATTCTTTTCCACTGTTAGGGTGATTTCTGTGCTAGCCTGTAGACTCAAGTAATGAAGTATTATGACTCAGCATCCCATAATGTCTCATAAAACCAAACTGTTTAAACCAAATTGTTGTTTGATAATACTGAAAATATAAAATAATAATAACAATGTGATCTATCACATATGACGATGACAGTGACTCACCATCAAGAGAGATGAGCTGCAAGTTGTTTTTCCTTGGTGAAGGTGAACTTGTTGATTGAACCAGTTCTCCTACCAAAACTCCCTGATGTACAAAAGCTTACATCTGCAAGATAAGTATTACCAGTGTCACAGAAAACCACAAAATAAAATTATCAGTACAAATCTGAAACTGTTTATTTGGTCCCAAACCACTATGTGCTAATGAACCAAAACAAAAAGTCACAAGAATATATAAATATTGTATAATACATATATATACACAATTATTTATTGTAATCTATATATCACTGGCCTCAAAATACCAATAATCAGAGCCTGAACTCCATCCCTGACCAAAAATGTTCTCAGCTGTCTTAACTAAAACAATTATTGTTTCTGACATGTAAAAATCAGAAGTGTATAATGATAATGGCTCAAAACATGAAAGCATGCCAACTTTGCATCCCTCATCACCAGTAGCAATAACTGTGGAAACTGCAGAATATTTTTGTTAATGTTAGCAATATTCTCAACAGCATTAAATGCAGTAAGACCACAGCCAAAATTATTCTAACATTTCCCAGAAATCTGAAAAATAATTCCACTCTTTATGAAGAAAAAATGCTTTAGTTACTAGCTACAGTGTTCACTGTGGTTAACACAGACAGAGGTCTTGTAATAAAATATTTCCACTGTTATAGAATTTTATCAGTTGCCAGCTGAATCTCTCTCATAAGAGCTGAGGAACTGGTTAAATATTACTGAACGTAGTTTATAAGTATAAGTAAAATGAACATTATGTAATTCTTTATTGAAGGGAATAATAAATTAGACTGATAACTGTTAAAAATCAGTAAGAAGCATTTAAATCCAGATCCAATTAAAAAAATAATAATATTGCTAGATATCTAAAATGAGCAAAGCACATTCGGTAGCTCTGAAACAGGTATAAAAATAACAAAGCATAATGCAAAAATCTCCAAAAGTCACAGTACCAGTATTCTTGAAACATTCCACTAATACCTTCTCTCAGTTCTACAAAACTGTCTGCAATAGAAAACGGCTAAAATCTAACACAGATCCTCTGCTAGAAGGAAGAAGGAAGAATGAAGTCATGTGGCATCAAAACCAGGGAACGGTAGCTACTACCAGGATGAGGCTCTGGGGCTCCTCTTGCAGATACAGGTAAAAAAGTTTCAGGAGAAATGTGGAAAACATCAGATATAATACATGATGCAAGTTAAATGCCATCTGTAAAAAGTAAACTTTACAACTTTAAAGACTTACATAAACACTTCCTGTCACTATTCTGTTTTAGTGGGTCATTCAGGTATATTCTTAACAAACTCTTCATTATATTCCTTACCACCATCCCCACCAACTCAACAAATAAAGATTAGGAGTCCTACAGTAGCTTGCAAACTCCTACACATCCTCTTCATTTTGCTTTCCCACTCCTACAATGCCCAGCAGAGTACCTTAAGAATTAAAAATGCTTAATAAATGTTTGACAAATTGAAACTAGCCACCTCACCTCCTCACCTCTCACTCTAAAAATTATCACCACCTCTAAACCACAGCCATCATTCCCGGCAGGGTAATATTAGATGAAAAGATAGTATTATTATTCATTTAGTAAATATCTGCACAAACACCTATTAAATACCATGCTAAGTGTCACAGATAGCAATTTGATATGATACTAATTTGAATAACTCATTTAATTCCTGCCATTCTATAACCCAGTCTAGTAAGTAAGATAAAGGTGAAAACTGGCCACTATGATATACTATACTCAGTTCTGCAACAGGTTTTGTAAATGATGCTACACATACTAAAAGGAAGGAAAAACTGGTTTAGAATAACCGCTTCAGAGAGGAAATGTAATTTAAGATGAGAGCAAAAGAAAGAGTAGCATCTAAACACGGGACAAGTTGAAAAAGGGCATTCTTGGTAGAGAGAGAGAAGAGGTGAAAAATTGAAGAGGTGTAAAAGGGTACTCCATATTCTGGGAACTTCAAGTAGCTTTTAGTAAAGTAGGAGGTGAAGCAGAAGAAAAAGGCATGAGAGAGATCACAAGATGGCCCTGTATGCTAAAAAGATGGACCTTTATCCTGCCAGTGGGATATCATAAAAAAAGTTAACCCAGAAGAGTAAAATGTTCACTAAAAAGATCTTGGCAACAGAATGAAAGATCAGAGTGAGGACAAGATGCAAGGCAAAAGACTAAATCTCTCAAGAGACAAAAGCCAGCTTGACCTAATGGTATATGGAATGACAATGACCTCACCCTCACCAATGACCATTAGCTCTTCTACCCAATGGGTCTCAAATTCAGATTTATATTAAAAGAGCACTACAGGTTTTAATTTATTTCAGAAAACTGTTTGTGTGATACTATCTCACTGAAATGGCATGGCAAGAATTGAACAAGAATTACATCATGATGTCAAAATATTAATAATGACTAACTAGCTCTAAGTAGTGGGCTTACGGGTCATTTTATTCCTTGTTACTGATAAATTCAAATTTTCTACATATTAGAAATTTTAAAAAGTTTTAGAGCAATTCCTTGAAGCTTAACAGCTAAAACTGGCATTAACCCCAAAAAGCCAGAATGAGGATTACCTGACAATATAATTAGCCCCGAAGCCTCCCTCCACCCCCATAGCCCACTGCACTTAAAATACTCATTCCTACAGCATGCCCTTAACTCATGTTCTTTCTGCTTCTGTAACACCCTCTTGCTCCCCATCTCAACTTCATTATAGGGCCAGCTGCACCTATGTCTTAGGTGTATTATCAATAGTGCATTACCTATCCCACACATTTGACAGCCACTCATATTTACTGAAAACCAACTTGATTAAAACCAACAAGTTCTCCAATTTGTTCTTCCTATAATTCTTACAAGGACAGCCTACGTGCATAATCAGTCCTAATCCAAAGCAAATATTCAGATATGACTCATTTATGGGCACACAGGCATATAATTACATCAACACTCTGAAAACCTGCAAACACTTATACAACTACTCCCAAAGGCTTTCCATACCTATTATCTCAGAAAAAAAAATGCCTACGAAAGCAAACCATGATTTTTAAACTGACAATCACTAAAGACAAGAACAGTCTGAAGATTAGAAAGCAGAAATCATAAAATTCATTGCTATTCATTTATCAATGTCAGCAAATATGCTACTTAATAACTAAGTCAACCTAGTGCCAAAAAATTCCACGGATAGATATGATTCATCCTTCATCTTATATAGTTTCATTTACACATTCAATATTACACAACACTGAAGAGTGCTATCACCCTATAGATATTAGGACATGACAACATGAATTTATGTAGATTTTTCCTTTGCTTTATGAAAGTTGCTCTATGCCATTTTATATACCTGTAAGAATATGATTTGACCCATGATATAATCAAAAGATAGTATAATTAGTTACTTGATAAGGGACAATGACATTAGCATAAACAGGACTGGGTTCTAGAGTGACACATAACTCAAATCCTTCCTCTATCTCTCACTAGCTAAGTGACATGAGCAAATTACTTAACCACTTTTGATCCTCAAATTCTTCATCAGTAAAATGGGGGAATTTTACATTTTACATAAATAAATCAAATTAAATAATATATGTAATGTTCTTAGCATTTACTACTTACTACTTTTATAAGAAGTAAAATTCATAAATTAAGGGTTTTTTTACATTTCTCTTGGGTAGGACAAATAATTAAGCATGCTTATGTAAGAATAGGCATTGTTTTGAGCTAGTTTCTTACTATAAAATACAGGATTTTCAGAAATTTAAAACTACCTGTCAAAACTCAAAAACTTTGAAACTCACTAATTGTAGAACTGAAATACAAATAAAATCTTTTTTACTTTTAACTCTGGCTAGGCATTAATTAGTATGCAGCTTTGAAAGCTCTACAGTAACAAACTGTTATTCCCTCAGACCACAAAGCTCTAGCTAGCCAAAAAAAAAAACACCTTCACAATCTAGACTGACATCAAGTTAATTCTAATAGTATGGCAAATCCACTTTAACCTTCTACAAGGTATCAGTGATGTGGTTATTTGCCTCTTTTTAAATATAAATCTTATGCATCTCAAAATGTAACTGACTAAAAAGGGACTTAATTTGGAATTCATATTCTTGCTTTGAGAAATGTACAAATAACACCAAATCCAGTAGATCACCAAAATTCAAAAGTGTCATGCAAACACTCGGCACAGGACACAGGACACACATTAAATCTCACTGTTAATTACAATACTTATAACTAAAATGTTATGTCTACATCTAAAGAAATAGAGGAAATTACATAATTAAATCCAAAATAAGTGCAATTATTATAGAGAGAATGGTAGTATTTTTATTAACCATTTTATCTAAAACAGCTAACTGCACTGGTCAAATGTGTTGGAAAAATTACCAACAAACCATTCAATTCTCCTTGTGAGAGAGCTAAGTAATAATCACTCTTAGCAACATTTAATAAACTTTGATGAGGTATCAAAATATTTCAACACTACAATAAATTCAGTAATATCAAAACCAAAGCTAGGAATGGAAGAAAAATATGGAATTATTAAACTTTACCATCAGGAAATCCCGATACCATGGTCAAGCTTTAGAGAGACCCAAATCAATAGGCCATACCCTTGATCTTGAGGCTTACTCTCATGCAGCTTATGTAGGTAGCAGAGAAGCTTAGCCTACCTATAGGTATGCCTAAGAGTTACTTCTGGAGGACCTCTTCTGTTGCTCAGATGTGGCCTCACTCTTTCTAAGGCCAACTCTGCAAGTGAAATCATTGCTCTCCCCGCTACATGGGACATGACATCCAGGGATAAAAGTTTCCCTGATGATGTGGGAGATGACTCCCAGAGATGAATCTGGCCCTGGCACTGTGGGATCAACAATTCCATCCCGACCAAAAGGGGTTAAAGAAGTATAACTAATAAAGTATCAGTGGCAGAGAGTGTCAGATAGAGTCAAGAAACTACTCTGGAGGTTGCTCTTTCACAAGCTTCAGTTAGACAAGGCTACCTATCATAACCTGCCAAACCCCAACCAGGACCATTCCAGCCAATCCTAAAGAACACCTAGGGCAATATATGGGATTCCACAAGGGTTCCATGCACTGGAATAACTTTCCAGAAACCTACAATCTCCATATGGGTCCCTGGACCAGATAAGTCCTGAAACCTAGAGGGTCCAGCCTCTCCAGAACATCAGATAGTTTCATCTCCTTACTCCACACTAATGACAGACCCTTCCAACATGAAAAAGTTAGACCGGCCATAGCCCAAACACCCCTAAAGAGTGGGACAGAAAGATCAAAGTTGATGGTGGAGTTATACAGAGAAGATAGGATTTAACAAATGAGTATGACTGGTGAATCATTAAATTGATATCTCTTTTAGTCTCCAGTATTTTAGAGCAGCTCGAAGTAAAAACGTAAAATTGTGGAATTGTAACCCATATCAAACTCCGAAATATGTTCTACAACTAATTGTGGTACTGTGCTCTGAAAAGTAACTGACTAAAAATGTAACTGACTATACAATAAAAAAGTTTTAAAAAAAATCAAACCTAATGTGCGGTCAAGACCAAACACGGGTACTTTTTAAAACCATTTATAAAAATGTATTTTTTAAAATACATATTTATGTGGCAGTGCAACAGTGGCTCAGCAGCAGAATTCTTGCCTGCCATGCCAGAGACCAGGGTCCCTATTCCCGGTACCTGCCCATGAAAAAAAATAATAATAATAAACATTTATGAAAAAATATTTATGAAAACATACAATTCTAATTAAACCAAACAGACTTTTTTAGCTGAGTTTTTAAAAAATGAACCTGCTTCTTGCTAAATAAGCAATATAAAGGCCACTTTTCAGAAAACATTGTTATGCATTGCTTTTTTATTGCAGAGAAATTAATTAAATTGGCATAATCTAAACAAAATACTGTAATAAGAAAACTTCTAAGATCTACATTTTTTTAAAAAAGTGATTTAAAGTTAGCAAATGCCATATTCTATTTATTCAGTTTATGCTACTTATTATTATTACAATTAATATAATCGTGGCTGTCACCAAAGTTACAATTCCAAGAAATTTTCAAAAGGTAAAGAAGAGCACAGCAAGGAAAAACTAAATATATCTCTTAAAGTCACAATGCAGTAATATTAATAAAATCACATGAGGGTGGGCCACAGTGGCTCAGTGACAGAGTTCTCACCTGCCATGACGGAGACCCGGGTTTGGTTCCCAGTCCCTGTCCATGTAAAAAAAAAAAAAAAAAAAAAAAATCATATTAGGAAAATATAGTCTGTTAAATTACTGTTAAAAGACTTTGCCTTTACTTCATATACCACAAGCATGACAAAAACTCCATAAATATGTTGACTATGTCTCAAAAACAATAACCTTAATAGTAACATTATTAAATAATGGGAAAAGCCCAAAGTGTTAGGAATTCACACCACGACATAAGAAAATTTTTACAATGTGCAACTCTAACATTGATAAATGAAAATCCACCCCCCCCCCCTTTACCCACAGACCAATTCTGAAGTGACAGCTGGAAACCATGTAGGAGCTGTGCCAATGGGAAATGGTCATTGTTAGTTTAGAAATAATCTCAACTTGGTCTAAAATGGTGTCATTGAAAACCTGAGCAGAAAGAGTATAGATATTACGCCCCTATAATCCTTGTGGTATATACGGCAAAAAGTGACCTTTTAACCACATTATGTCAGTGTCTCTGTAACCATCATACCACCTTTCTACAAAGAGTTATCATAACTAAGAGAGTGAGGTAACATATGTAAGCTATATAATGACTACACATTCTTGTGTCTCCCTGGAATCTCTGGTTTTAGCACTGCTGGTCTGGTGATTACGGGGTTAAGGCATGGCATTCGTACCACCGTAGTCCAAGCTCATAGTCTTGTCAGGAAGAAAATTTTTTTCATGGGCTAATTTCCTTTATCCTTACCTTTTCACTTGAATTCCATCTACCTGCTGGAGCAATATAAAAAATTTAGCCATTCTAGAAAAGCCCTTATATTACACATTATAGATGTCCACCAGAAGTTTCAACTAGACAAGAATTAGTCTTTGAAATAGTCTCATACTATCCAAAGCTTTTCCTTCCAGAGAGAACTGCTACAGAAATGAAAGAAAACAGATTGAGTATGGGCAAATAAAGCAAACCCTAAGTAAAAACTACTGAAGACTAGTATCTGATTACAATAGGTCTCTTTCACCCACAAACTAAAATAGTAAAGAAATTTTCCTACTAGAGACTGCTGAACACATAAGATAATCTGACCTACAGTACTCAGAGACAAAGGTGTTACGTGTTTCACTTGTTAAAACAGAACTACCCTAAGAATATCTATACATTGACAAAGCTAACAGTACTGGTAGTAGCTTTGTCCTCCCTGAAGAGAATGACTACTACTTTTATAAGTTTCCAAATACGTATTTATGGAAGAAAACAAGTAATTTATTAAACCAACTTTTTTATCTTGAAGCAACAGATTTGGGAAAAGAGGCTTTTATAATAAGAAATACAAATCCAACCTCCAGTTTATGTTGCTATTTTTTCATAGGAGCGGCACAGCACTATGTGAATGTTATGACTCAAGCTTACTCATCTCAACAAAGAATGAATTAAATTTGTAAGAGTAAAAACCTGAAAGAGAAAGTACGTGCATGTAATTCTAAGTTGCCATTTTTAGAATGGGGTTTTTCTCCAAAGAGATTTTAAGAATGTGTTTCCACATTACTCTGTGCTATTTTCACTTTAGTGCTCTGGTAAGTTGACAGCTAAACAGAAACAAGAAACAAACACATTTTCAAATGAAAAGTCATCTGTGATTTGACCATAGTATAAGCTAAATAAGAAAGGAAAAAGTAATTTGTTAAAGTTTTGATGGTCAAAATAAACTGAAATTTAGATACATGTACATGTAATGGAGTACTTGTATTTGTGCCCATCCCTATTTTCCTGGTCCAGATACACTGAAGAGATGAGAAAATTAACTGTAGGATAAGGGCCTCATTATATACAAAAGTATCATTCTTTCCAGAAAATACAGAAAGTATTCACAGGTTTTGCAGAGACACACAGTCTCCTCACTCTATGAGTAGCTTTCAGACTAATCTCGACTTCAGTTGTTTTCCCTATAGAAAAAACATTGAGAAAAAAAGCACCTCTCTCTGAGTTGTGTTAAGTATAATCACAAAATCATACAAGCCTGTAGATAGTCTTTAATCACAGACTATAATGACAGTCAGTCAGACAGTACCCAAAGATAACAGGCAATGTTGAGTGGGAAAAGAGTACCTGAATGGAAATGAGGAGAACTGAGTTTTCATACTACATGGTCTTGGGCAAGTTCCTTAACCATTCTGGGCCTCTTTCTTATATTCATCTATTTTGTTTTATTTTGTTTCATACGGAAAGAAAGAGGTAAATCAAAATTTGTAATTACTGCTCGAAGAACATCAGAGTTCATGCAGACCTACCCTCAACTTCACAGATGAAGACAGTAAAGCAGAGAAACATACCCAAAGTCATAAGGTGACTATACTAAAAGAGTCCTATCAGTAATCACAGCTCCAATTTTTTTTAACTTTTTAATTGTATAATATAACATACATACAAAGCAAAGAAAGAAAAAAGCAATAGTTTTCAAAGCACTCTTCAACAAGTACTTACAGGACAGATCCCAGAGATTATCAAGGGCTACCTTATGATCCTCTCAGATTTCTCCTTCTAGCCGCTCCAGAATATAGGAGACTAGAAGAATAAATATGTTTCTATCTTCACAATCAACATTTTCTTCTTTGTGAAAAATAACATATATACAAAAAAGCAATAAATTTCAAAACACAGCACAACAATTAGGTGTAAAATAGATTTCACAGTTCGGAATGGGTTACAATTCCACAATTTTAGGTTTTTACTTCTAGCTGCTCTAATATACTGCAGACTACAAAAAATATCAATTTAATGATTCAGCAATCATATTCATTTATTAAACCCTACCTTCTCTGTATAACTCCACCATCACCTTTGATCTTTCTATCCCACTCTTGAAGGGTATTTTGATATGGCCATTCTAACTTTTCCATGTTAGAAGGGAACGTCAATAATATGGGGTAGGGAGATGGAACTAGCTGATGTTCTGGCACAGCTCCAATATTTAAAAATAAATTCATTTAAAAGGACAAGTCTCTTAGGTCAAATTTTTAGACCATATGAAAAATTACCTAAAAAAGCATTGAAAATAACCATCCAGTTTAGGATGATGATTATCTCTTCAAGAAGCCATAAGAAATCCAATCAGGAAGGGCTTCAAATGTAACATTTTATTTCTCAAACTGGGTTTGGGGTACATGGCAGTTTATTTTTCTTTATTTACCTTTTTTTGTCTAAAATACTTTCTAATAAATTTTAAGTAACCACCAAAACATCTTTAACAAAAAGCTGAAATAAATGAAAACATTTCTCTCGAATTTAAAAGACTAATAGAAATAGTTGTATGGGTGATTTCAAACATTCTGCCACCAAGTTTAAATGGTAAATATCAACCCTCCTGTTAAAAAAAAAAAGAAAGAGTGAAATAGGCTATAAAGAAACATACAACTATTTCCAATCTTCCAGCTGAGTAAAATATAAAAATTACACAAATGACACAAAACACAAAATGAACTATAAATGCACAGCACTATTAGCAACATGATTAATCCATTTAAGAATACTGAAAGAGACACCTAATAATTTATACTCTTAACATATGCCTAAGAGAAATATATCCAAGTGTCACATCTGAGAACCTAGTATTTAATCATCAGACTTATTTGTTTGTTTTCGTAGATAAATAGGATTTGCAATGATTTACCCAAAATAAGCAAAGGCCTTTCTAAACCTCTACATGGAACCAACCTAAAACATTAAAGGCCACTAAAATCATCTGAAATTTTCCATCAAGAAAGTACAGGTTATCCAGCAAAATATATTTACTGTTGACTACCGTAACAGCTATTTAATTGCTATCA
Organism: Tamandua tetradactyla; assembly: GCF_023851605.1. NCBI lineage: Eukaryota > Metazoa > Chordata > Mammalia > Pilosa > Myrmecophagidae > Tamandua > Tamandua tetradactyla. Next base: position 37,678,281 of record NC_135347.1, on the reverse strand, counting down.
TTATGATGCAGATATATAATGGAAACAGATGTTCCTTTTTCCTTTCAAAAAAGCACAGAAAAAACATAAACTTGCTGATATTGCATGGAATACTACCGCAGCACAACAGAGGAAAAAAAGACATTAGCACATGGCAATATTAGCTTTTACTACATAACTAATTGCATAAAAAGTATAACTTGAGATCATTAAATCAATATAATTTTCACCACTATGGAAGGGAAACAAATAGATTTGTATAACCGGCCTATTTCACATCTGCAGTTGGGAAAATACTTCTGAGAGACTTAAGTATGTGCAAAATGCTACTACTGCTTTCAGAATACAAGGGAAAGAATGTTGTTCTATGTTCTTTGCTCATATAACGTGAATTAGAATGCTACATGTATGGAGATTTGTTTTTTTAAAACAGTACTAGTATAAACTGGTAGAACTGACTGAAAAACAATTATGCAATCAATATTAAAAAAACAAAAACGTCTTTACCCTCAGTCAAAGTAACTTCTTTTCTAAAAATATACTATGAGTAAAGAACCAGAGGAATGATTAGATTTATTTAATACGCTATTCATAAAAATTTCACTTATAAGAGTAGAAACTAACTCTCCAATTGTAAAGCAATGATTAAGTTAAATATGTTAAAACATTATACAGCAATATAAATGACTAATAATAAATTTTAAAGATATAGGAAAATGTTCATTGTATAATATCAACTAAAAAAACAGGATACAAAGTAGTATCAACAGTTTCAAAACATATGTAACATAAATGCTTGGAGGAAAAATTAAGAGAAAATACACAGGACATAATTTATAATTGTTTGCAAATTCTCTATGATAAAAAAATACTACTTTTAAATTTTAAAATGTGATTTTTTTAAAAAAGAATTATATTTCTATGCTCTGATACTATCAGTCTTAACCCAAAATTTTTAAAAATTATTTGGGTCAAATAATCCTATAGATACTTACAGGCAAACTGACTCACAGTTATACTGACATGTTATCTGATGCTGAAATCTGGAATAGAAAGAAAAACATTTGTCAATCATTTAGACAAGTTTTTATTCTGAGTTAAGCAGGATCCTTAAAAACTAGGGAAAACATGGATGTTTACTTAAGATCTACTAACATGTAAGTTTTAAGTCATCAATTCAAATAAATTTTTCAATTAAAAATACTTTAAAGCAAATAATAGGGCCTTTTAAATGCTATTCCAGCATACCAACAAAGAAATTTGCTATAGCTTTCCTAGAACTCTTAATTTTGTGAATCTATTTTTACAAGAAGGAGCTGATTTGTCTTAGGCTATTACTGTCTATTACTACTAGAAGTCTTGAGGAAAGGTGGGAAGCAGCAAATTCTGGCAATCTGCCTAAAGAGAAATCAATGAAACAAATTAATCCTTCGCAGGCAGCAATGACACAGTAATCCATCATTCAGAGCTGCTTTTATATACCAAATCAGAGAGCAGAGGAAAAAGCCCTAGGGGACAACATAGACAACAACTTACACCAACACTGGGAAAATACTGAGGAATCAGTTTATTTAAAGAGGATAGATTTCAGCTGATTGCCTATTTCGTCAAATAAAGATTTTTCTCCCACGGTGTGGTGAACTCATGGCCAATGACTATATCTTCAGAATTCCGTACCATTTATGCTGGCTGACATCAATAGGAGGTGAATGTTTTTAAATAATTAGCATTGTTAATCAGTATGGGCAAATATCTGGCTAGAGTAATATTATACTTTACCATATAACTTCTAGGTGTTAAACACTTTCCCTCTTTTCAGTAGCGATTAACTATAAATTTACTTACTATTCTACAACTTAACTGACCACTGTCTGGTAAACCACACTGAGATATTTTTCACACATACAAAAGTGTAGAAAAATGTAATCATTTAAGATTTGTGTAACTTCCTCTGTACTGTGTTAAATTTAGACTTGAAAAATTTTATTTCACCTCTTGCATAAATTCCAACAAACAAATGAGGTTCGTAAACAAATAAATAACTTGTTTTAAAATTACAATAATTATTTGGTTTATAATATAGTTGGGAGTGCTAGAAATGAATGTAAACATACTTTCTTTTTTAAAAATAAACTCATAATGCTCGGCAATACATTCACACTGACTATATTTATTTATACATACACAAAAATACATACATCTAATTTTATTTATACTTATGTCTAAATGTACGCACCTGAGTATATCTTACCAGTGAAATGTATTCTTACCAGTGAAACTGGGGACGTATATTCCCCAGTTGAAAACTAATAGCAGGAACTACAGTATACCACTACTGTTAAATGCGTGCATCATTTTTATGATTAAAAGTGAAGTAAGTCAAAGAAAAGGATTTTCAAGAAACAAACAAATGAACAAAAAAATTGTTTTAAAACCTGTCACAATGGTCCCTAAAATGTTAAAACCCCAGAACTCCAAAACAGAGAAAGAAGATTAAATAAATGCTAACCGGACACTCTTTGAGTGACATCTTTGATTCTGAAGTCCACGGCCCTATGACTGCACTTCTTGTCATACCGATGTATTTTTAATTCAATGCATGGATCGAGTATTTATTGATCTAATAAGGTTTAGGGAATTACATTGTTGCTGCTACTGATGAACTGTCAGCAATTTAATCTAGTGAAATCTTACAGAGGGGTATCTTTTTTTGCAGGAGAGCAACAAAAAGCCATGTAAACTTAATACCTTCACTGTCCGTGATAGTGGCAAGAGTAAAACACCTTCTTTGGGCTCAAGATATTTTCTTTTACTAAAGACAGGGGCCACCAGCTGATGGAGGTTACAGAGAACAGGATATATTAAGGACTTGCAAAATTAGAAATAGCAACAGATTTTCTCCCCATATCCACCTTCTGGCCTCTCCTCATAGGTTTTGAGACACCTCATCCCCATCCCCCAAATGCAAAGGCCTAAGCCCTTTCATTGTCTCCCAACAGGGTTTCAGAAGTGATTTCCTCTCTCTGGACCCTAGCATTTTCCACAGCATCATTAGCATGCAAGAAGGCAGAGAAGACATTTCACTTTCTTAAAAGCAGTTCTACCAACATGCAACCAAAGGAAAGAGGTTTTGAAGGCTAAGTCAAAGTAAGGAAGTATTTCAGGATCCAGAATCAGAAAAGGTGACAAAAATGTACCAAACTTGTTGAAACAAACACTTAGGGAATATTAGAAAGCTTTTTGTCCTGCAGGGCTACCCTGTTGCAGCCTTATTTTCCCAATCTGGACACCTGGGAAACATGCTGTGCTCCAGCTTTTCCCTAACTTTGAAGAAATGGATAATCTAAGGAGTGGTGCTGCTGCTAGGGTCAGTAAAGCTATGTTAATTGGTGAACCTAATTGCTTCAAGCAGTCCTCTCTCTAAACAGGGAGAGCACAGTTGATGGAGTCAGTCTGTTCCTAATAAAATGAAGAAGCACTGAATTAAATTCCCAAGGAAGGTACTATAAAAGTTTCCACAGTGTAACCAAATGACTTCACCTATGCTATTACCCCTAAGATGACATCTTTGAAAGAAAGCAGACTCCAGTCAGGCTCCATATTCATAAATTGGCTGAGTTTAGGCCAGTGAATCTGGATTGATTTAAAAAGGCTTTTTCATCCTTCCAATCAAATGAAGTCATTGTTAATTAGATGCTTTCTGTTAACAATGTCACTCTTCTCCACATTACCTGCTCACACTTG